>NW_016107409.1:3381212-3493975 GCF_001604975.1 Cebus imitator
TTTATTTCATTGAGTTGTTCTTCAACTTCTGATATTTTTCTTCTGCTTGATTGATTCTGCTATTGAAACTTGTGTATGCTTCGCAAACTTCTTGTGCTGTGTTTTTCAGCTTCATCAAGTTGTTTATATTCTTCTTTAAGCTGGTTACTCTAACATTTCATCTAACCATTTTTCAAGGTTCTTAGTTTCTTTGTATTGGGTTAGAACATGCTCCTTCAGCTCAGAAGTTTGTTATTGCCCACCTTGTGAAGCCTGCTTCTGTCAATTTGTCAAAATCATTCTCAATCCAGCTTTGTTCCCTTGCTACTGAGGGGTTGTGATTCCTTGGAGGAGAAGAGGTGTTCTGGCTTTTGGTGAATTCAGCCTTTTTGCACTGGTTTCTTCTCATCTTCATGGATTTATCTACCTTTGGTCTTTGAAGTTAACGACTTTCGGATGGGGTCTCTGAGTGGCCATCATTTCTGTCGATGTTGAAGCTATTTCTTTCTGTTTTTTTGTTTTCCTTCTAACAGGCCCTGCTGCTAAAAGACTGCTGGAGGTCCACTCCAGACCCTGCTTGCCAGGGAATTACCTTGGGGGTTGCAGAACAGCAAGTATTGCTGCCTGTTTTTTCTTCTGGTAGCTTCATCCCAGAAGGGTACCTGCCAGATGTCAACCATAGCTCTCCTTTATGAGATGTCTCTTAGGATAAACAGGGTTCGGGGAGCCACTTAAGAAGGCAGTCTGTCCCTTATCAGAGCTCAAGTGCTATGCTGGGAGTGCAATTGCTCACTTCAGAGCTGCTGAGCAGGGATATTTAAGTCTGCTGAAGTGGAACTCACAACCACCCCTTTTCCCAGGTGCTCTGTCCTGAAAAGGAAGGGCTTTATTTCTAACTCCCTGACAGGCTGCTGCCTTTTTTCAAAGATGTCCTGCCCAGCAAGGAGGGATCTAGTCACAGTCTGCCTGTAAAGGCCTTGCTGAGCTGCCGTGGGCTCTGCCCTTCTGCTGTGTAAACTTCCTTAAGATTTTGTATACATAGGCAGGGTTGGAACTCCCTTGGTAATGGCAGACTGCCTCGGTAATGCTTGACTCCCCTCCCCACACTGAGCTCTACTGACCCAGGTTGAGCTCAAACTGCTGTCCTGGCTGTGAAAATCTTGAGCCAGTGGGTTTCAGCTTGCTGGTCTTTGTTGGGGGTGGGGACCCGCCAAGCCAGATCACTTGGCTCCCTGCCTTCAGCCACCCCCGCTTTTTTATAAAAGGGAATGGTTAGCTCTTTTCCTCAGTTGTTCTAGGTGCTGGCTAAAATGGCTGCCCAGTTTTGTGCTGGGAACCTTTGTGGCACTGGTGGGAATCTCCTGGTCTGTGGGCTGTAAAGACCCTGGGAAAAGTGCAGTATCTGAGCCGGAGTGCCAGAGTGTCTGGAAGAGTGCCCAATGGCCTCCCTTGGGGAGGAGAGAGGGAGTCTTCCAGTCCCTTGCATTTCCTTGGTGAGGCAACACCCCACCCTGCCTTAGTTTGCTCTCCTTGGGCTACATTTACTGTCAACCAGTCCCATTGAGATGAACCTAGGACCTCGGTTGGAAGTGCAGAGATCACTCACCTTCTGCATTGCTCTCACCGGGAACTGCGCTCTGGAGCTGTTCCTATTTGGCCATCTTGGCAGAAGATCTTGTCTAGAGGTCAGTTTTTTATAGAAAGATCCTCACTTTGGGTTTAATGTTTCTTCATCACTATATTTAGTTTATGTATCCTTTACCAAAACACTACAAAAGTGATGTATGTCTTTTGCAGGATTTTATATCCAGAGGTGCCACAATAGCCACCTGCCTATTGGTAGCTTTAGCTTTGATCACCCAGTAAAGGTTTTATCCAGTTTCCCCACTGTATAGTTACCATTTTTCCTCTTAAAAATCATTTATGAGAAAATGCTGTGAGATTATGCATATATCCTACTTGTCATTAAACATTGCAACTAAGATTTAACAACATTGTTGATTCTTGCTCAAGCCAGCCTCTACAATTATCAGTTGATTTTCTATTATAAGGAATAAGCTAGTATCCTATGTATGTATGCACCTATGTATCTATTTATCATCTATATATTCTATCTATCATTTATTCATCATCTATTTACATCTACCTCCATTTTTAGTGTGAACTCATAGATTTCTATTATACTCAATGGGTTATAATCTATAACTAATCTTATTTATTTTGATTCTCAAATTGTTCCAGCTTTGGTCATGGGAACCCCTTTTCTGCAAGCTGGCTCTTATGTCCTTTGACATGTGTTTGTGTGTGTATGGTGAGAAGTGGTTAGCTGTTACTTGTGATGCCCAACTATCTGTCATCAGAATTACCCAGGGCATTACTTTCCTGAATAGCAAGATCTTCCAGCTTGTATTGTAACTACCTTGTTCCAGATCTGAACTTACAGATCCCAGCCCTAAGCTAACTGAATTAAATGTCAGGAAGTGTGGTCCAGATAGCTGTACTTTAAAATCAAAGTTCTTAAATGATTATGATGCTATGCAGCTGTACAAATCACTGTTATTTAATAAAAGGGTCTATAAAATGCCTCATAATCATGCTAACGATGGGATTCCCTGGCTCAGTGATGAGTCCTTGATTTCTTCAGGAGTCTGTTTTACAATTTTAGAATCCGAAAATGACATTCAGTTACCCTCCAGAAATGTCATCCTACTCACTGGTCAGATTGTGACAGTGTGGTTCTTTCTTCATAATGTGCTTCCTTTTTAGACTGATTTTAATTCTGCATTACCTTAACATGTTTAATCTCAGCTTCAGATGCTGGATACATTCTTGCTTTCCCTTCCTCTCTGATTCATTGTTCAAGAGCATAAAAATGCTTAGTATAAAATGGACTAAGTATGAGATGGACTCTCAGATTGCAGAAAGGGAAGCAAGTTGTTGGACATGAGAATTTATTCCTTGAGTTAGTCGACATGTATTTATTGAACATCCACAATGTTCAAGGAACTGCGAAGTGCATGGAGCAGTGAATAAAGCCACCATGTTTCTTTTTCCTTGGGAATTACTGTTTAGTGGGTTAAATCAATATTAGGAAAAGGAACAATATTTATAAAATTAAAATGAGATGAAAAATTCAGGAAATTTTTCCTGAGGAAAAGATGATTGAGCTGAGAATTTGCAGAAAGTAGAGGAGTTAATAGATATAACACTGGGGGATGGGAGGAGTTTCTGGCAGAGGAGACAGCCTATGCAAAGGCCCCGTGGAAGAAGAGTATGGATCATTGTGAGACCTGAAATGTGACCACTGTGGCTGGAAAACAGAATAGTGACTAATGTGGTGAAAAATAGTACAGAAGAAATAAAGAGCCAAGATAACGTAGCTCCGGTAATGTATAGTAAAGATTTCTATCTTAAAAGCAATGCAAAGCCATTGGGGCATTTGAATCTGAAGAGTGACATGATTAGATTTCTGCATTGGAAAAGTCACTATAATGGGAGAAATAGATCAAAGGCGGCAAGAGAAGACAAGGAAGGGGATCTAGCTGTTGATGGAGAGAGAGGATAGATTCAGGAGATATGGAGGAGGAAAAGTGGCTGAATTTGTTGATGGAATAGTTACTGGGAGTTAAGGAGAGGCAGGTAAGAAAGCAGAAAGCAAATTAATGGTTTCACACATGCAAGATGACAGAGATACTATCACTGAAATGGAAATAATTTGAGAACCAGGTTTAGGGCAGATCACAAATTCACTTTTAGACATGTTGAATTTGAGGTGTGTTTTCAACATATAAGTACAGATGTGAAATAGTCTAGAGCTCAGGGGAGAAATACAGGTTAAAGATATTTTGGGAGTTTTGAGTTACCTTTATAGATGGTCTTGAGTGAGATCACACACGTGGATAAAATTACCTATTAAGACAGTGCAGAGGAAGAAGAGAAGAAGATTTAAAAATGAGCCTAGAGAAACTTTAACATTCACTGTCCAGTAGACAGGGGGAAGAACATGTTTTGAAGAGGACAGCAAAGTAGTGGCCAGAGGGCAGGATTATGTCACAGGCCAAAGCTAGAGAATGCTGTAGGAAGAAATGCCTGGTCAGCAGGGTCAAATGTTACCAAGCAGTGATGTAAGAAGATAAAAAATTGTCCATGAGCTTAAGTGGCGTGGAAGTGATTGCTGACTTTGCCAAAAAATGTCAGTGATGTGATGAAGGTAAAGGTAAAATCTGAGTAAAAGGTTAGAAAAATGAAGACAGGATGCACAGATAACTCTCTAAAGAAATTTGGATAAAACTCAAAGTTGGGTAGCTAACACTAAATTCCACTGCAAATAAGTAAACCTCTGCCTTTGAAACATGTTTAAGGTCCCCTTTACCTAATTTTGACCACCCTGAGCCTTACTCACTCTACATATTTTTCTATAATCATACCTGGAAAGAAAGCTTAACCTTGGCAAGTCTTTGCTGTTTGATCTTCTAGTTGACTGATTTACAAGCTTATATGATGTTTATGTGTGTCAGGAAGCCTGTAACTCTTCAGAAAGCCCTTTGTCTGTGTACTTGAGCAACATGTTAAGCAAAATCCTTACCAATAATATTGCTAAGAGATTAAATTTCCCTTTTTTTAATTCTCAACAAAATGTTGGCCACTTGCCTCAGTTACACTATGGTAAAATACTTAAAATCCATTTGGCTGAAAGAATAATAGTTTTGGAGTTTCAGCTTGAATGCATCCTTCATTGGACTTACCCAAGGACAGACATGGACACTGTGTAACCCTAGGGCTTCCTAAGCTTATCTAATTTATGCCCAGTGTCATGGGTGAGGTGACAAGATGAAGGCTTTCTTCCATTTTGAATGGAGAAAGCTCTTTACTTCCTACTCAGACCTGAGCAGCAGTATCTGTAAGTCACATGTGGTTGTAGCTGAAAGGGAAGTAGCTTCATTCTCCAGGGCTTGCTGGCCACTATGGCTGCAGCACCTTACCACAGAGACATCCTCAAATAGGAGCAGGGCTTTCAAGCTAATCTGGCCTCTCAAATAAAAGTTGTCCTGAAATTTAGGAAAATACTCCAAGTTATATTAGGTTGGTGGAAAAGTAACTGTGGTTTTGACAATTACTTTCTTTTCTTTTCTTTTTTTTTTTTTTATTATACTTTAAGTTCTGGGGTACATGTGCAGATCTTGTAGGATTGTTGCATGAGTATATGCATGCCATGGTGGTTTGCTGCCTCTATCCCCCACCCACCATCCCCGTCACCTACATTAGGTATTTCTCCTAATTTTATCCCTCCCCAGCCTCCCCACCCCCTGCTATCACTCCCCTAGCCTCCCACCCCCCAACAGACTCTACTGTATGATGTTCCCCTTCCTGTGTCCATGTGTTCTCATTGTTCGACACACACTTACAAGTGAGAATATGTGGTGTTTGGTTTTCTGTTCTGTGTCAGTTTGCTGAGAATGATGGTTTCCAGATTCATCCATGTCCCTGCAAAGGACATTAACTCATCCTTTTTTATGGCTGCATGGTATTCCATGTTATATATGTGCCACATTTTCTTTATTCAGTCTCTCCTTTATGGACATTTGGGTTGGTTCCAAGTCTTTGCTATTGTAAACAGTGCCTCAGTGAACATATGTGTGTATGTGTTTTTATAATGGAATGATTTATAATCCTTTGGGTATATACCCAGTAATGGGATTGCTGGGTCAGATGGTATTTCTGTTTCCAGATCCTTGAGGAATCTCCACACCGTCTTCCACAATGGTTGAACTAATTTACACTCCCACCAACAGTGTAAAAGTGTTCCTATTTCTGCACATCCTCTCCAGCATCTGTTGTCTCCAGATTTTTTCATGATTGCACTCTAACTGGTGTAAGATGGTATCTCAACGTGGTTTTGATCCATTAGGTTCAATGATACAAACAGCAATTACTTTTGCACCAACCAAATAGCTACGTAGTTGATTAATTAACAACATTGCTTCATGGTCTCTATGTTAGTTTGAAACTGGAACTTGCTGGGGTTATTTTTAAAATGTGTGTGAAGTAAGATTTCTTTATTTAAAATAAATGGGCTATTGACGAAGTGAAATAGGGCTTGAAAGTTAATTTTTTCTCTTTTCTTTTGGCATGAATGCTTGAGTGTTAACTGTTGAAATCCTCTCAAATGATTAACCATTGATAATAAAGTCTTAGCTAGAAAGTTAATTGAAATTAAAAATTGAATGTGAGCTAAATAATCTCTGTTCCATGGCAGAGATTAACTTGTGCTAAGGTGTGCTTTTGTGTTCCTTTCCTCTGCAAATCCTCCCTGAGTAAATTTTGGTATAATCTTTTTGACTAGAGATAGGGAGCTGGTGTAGAAAACAAAGATTCCCAAGACCTGAATGTGGAGGGTGGAAGAGGTGAGGCAGGCATCAAATCCTTAAGACAAACGAATGGTAAATCCCTGTTTCCAGAAAGAAGGCAGACTATGAGTAATATGAGAAAAAAATGTGTCTGTATGGGAGTCGCTGCTGAAGAAGAAATTTTTGATATGAGAAATTAGAAGTCAGACAGAGCCGTCCTTGAAAGCCAGATAGACATCACAGATTTACAGTGAAAAGCTGCAGGAAACCTAGGAGTGAAGTGCTCCTGGATATAAGGCTGGGGACAGGATGGTGGGACCTATTGTTTGTATGGCCTGAAAGATGTTTCCTCTAAATTTAAAGCATGAACAGACCTCTGACTGAGTCATTCTGGTTTCAGGGCTTCACAATAAAGGGCTCAGATGGAGAAAATCCCTAAGCAAGATATATATCTCTGGACCCTCCAACAGAAATGGTATGCTGTATATATTCCGAAAAGTCCTCCTAAGAGAAGAAAATAGATTACTACACCAAAGCCTACACAGTCACATTTGTCAAAGGATCACCCCAGGGAAATTGCCTCTTGGCCAGGAACAGTGAAGATCTATTTGATCTGTTTTCTTCTTTAAGCCTCTTTTCAGTTGACAGGAGTAGAGTTTCCCTACTTGCTGCTGGTGCAATGAAATGAAAGCTCCATTCACACCAGCATTGAAGGATACGTCCTTTAACTCCCTGCAGATCTTTCTCCTTCAATCATCATCCTCTCATGGAAACATGGTGGTTTTTCTTTCAATCTTAGGGCCTGCAAACTCCCAAGGTACTCACTGCAGCTCTGGCTCAGATGAGGCAATAAAAGAAAAGCAGTTAACCAAGATGCAAGTGTTGCCCTGAAACTTGTGAAAGATGGAAGGGACATTAGAACAGGGAACTGAAGGACTTGCTTCAGGGAATCTTTATTGCTCCAATTTGGGGCAAAACTACACAGTTTAGCCATATTTACTTTCTGTCACATTCTCCTCCCTTTTGACCAACTAAGTCAGTTGCATTGTTGGTGAAGTTTAGCAGAGCTCCAGAAAAATGGAGATTTTTCTACCTCAGTTGAGGCAGTTTGAACAGCAGATAAACACTTTTGTTCTTCTGGTTAGAGACATAGGGAATCTAGAGGGCAAATGTGCATAATGAGGTTGTCATTTAACAAAGGTAGAGTTTTGAGAAATGTAATGTGTTCCCATTACACACTTATAACTCTCGTTTTGTTGTAAATTAAGTGAACTCATTGTTTCTGAAAATAATGCCAAAATAATGTGCACATCATCTTTTAATGAATAATAGCAATCCTTAAAACAAATAGAAGGCACAAACTTAAAATCCTTAATAAAGGGGCACAGGAGAATCACATGCTAGCTGGTAGAGGGCAACCTGTGGAATTGATGTGCTCTTAATCAGGGCATGTTGTTCTATCAGGCTCAGGAGGAAGGTTTATTTTTTGTGTTTTGCTGACTTATACCATTCCTTTTAAGAAACAATAGCAAAAGCAAATCCGTTCATTAGAACCCTAGCTAATAGCATCATCAGCTGAGTAAAACAACTGCTCTTGCCCCTGATATGTTCACATGGCTTGAGTTGAGGGATGAGTCCCCATGACTGAGCAGCACCTGCGTCCCTGCCTCTCAGGGAGTGCCTCCCTGCCCAACTCTGTCTTCCAGGACCACCGTCCTTTGAAGAATCAGGCTGAGTCCCCTATCTAGCACTTCACCTCAGGTGGAGGGACAAAGCTGTTTTCTATAGGAGATTTTTATGATTTGTGACTTTGTTTTGAAGGTCTTCTGAACAAAATGCCACAGGGGATTAGTACACAGTGAATCAGGTGAATGGATTTTAGATCATGTATTGGTTTTATTAGTATTTAAAATTGTTCCCTACTGCCCTGCCTACTCATCATGGATTTAGCTGCCTGCTGTTCCTCCAGCACCGTCTCCCTTGATGGCTGCTGCTCAGCTACTAGAGACAGGGCACCAGCGTCATATCTTAGGGGAGCAACAACAAATGCCATCAAATTCTCAAGTAATGGGGTCAAGAGAGGTTGACATCTATCAGAAGTCCTCACTCTATGTGCTCAGAAGAGCAGAAAAATTTAGAAAAGTGAACACTTCTAAGAGATACAGAAGTAGCTGTTGAAAGCATCTTTGTGTTGGGCATGGTTCTCTTTATGTATGTAAGCCTGTATTATTGGAATGCAGTAGTGTTCATTGATCCTTCTACTTGTGCCAATCTCTGGAGCCACATGTGCAATTTAAAGTTTCCCAGGGACTAGAATTACGAGAAGGGGGGAAACAAAACCAAGCAAAGCTTATTTTAATGATATATTTTATTTAAATTAAAATACTCAGAATATTAGCATTTTAATATGTAATTAGTATAAAAAATTACCCATGAGTTATTTTATATTTTTTGAGTCTTTGAAGCCTGATGTTATGCCCTTATTTTAGCTTATCACAAGTATTTGTATCACAAATTCCCTTATTCAACACAATTTCTAATGCTTGCATGTTATTGCATCACAGGAAAGTTGTCATTTTGTTCTTCTCTGTGCTGGGACATGGAAAGTTTTCATTTTGAGCTAGTATTATAATTGATGAGATGTTTAGCATTTTTGTGTAAAATTATTTTCAGGTTTATGATTTTCTTAAACCAGATTAATGAGAACAGATTTACTATCTAGATGTCATAAAACCCAATGCCAAAAGTTCGTATCATCCAAGCTTTCATTAGTATTCTATGAGAGAGCTCATTTTACTTCATACTCATAAATGAAAGAGGAAGGGGTCAACAAAGGCATCACCGTTCCTCAAAGCCTGAAATTACTTTTAAGGCAGGAAAAAAATCTCTGAAAGATGGTGGATGAGACAAGTATGTTTCCTCATTTGCTGATGAAAATTAGATAGGAACCTGTGGAGTGCGGATGGCATGGGGGAGTGGGGGTGGAGAGAGAACCTGGAGATAAAGCAAGAGATTTAGGCCCTGATATGGGAAACTGTGCTTCATCGTTTTTTCCTATGAGCCAAGTTTTGGGCAGGGCAAACAGATCAAGGAACCTTAATCCTCCTTTAAATTTGAAGATCCATGTGTAAATGAGGTGACTGCCACCCTTGGTTGGCTTTCCCTGAAGGCTGTCTGTTCTCATAGAGGCATCCTTATGCCAAGACAATCTATCAGATAGCTGCATGAAGCATATCGGCATATAGGTCAGAGTAATCGCATCTGGATTCTTTTTAACTCCATGGCTGTGAAAAACAGACTGATATTTTTATTGATGGTAAAGAGTAGCTTGAGTGAGATACTGAGAGCAGGAAGGACACATAAGTGGCTATGGTCCTTCTAGCAGTTGCCATCTGTGGATGGCTAAGTGTTAACAATCTCAGAGTCAGAATGACAGTCTTTTACACCCTGTTCTCTTGGTGTCCAGGAAGAATCAGGTCATACAAAATTGAAGGATGGTAGATGTGGTAATTTGACTGAGTGATGGAGATGACTCTCAGCAGGATGGATAGGGAGTTGGAAAGGGAATGAAGTGGGAAGATAAACCTTCCCTGGAGTTCAGTCATTCCATGGCTGATCCTCCTCTCCAACCATGCCCAGCCAGACTCCTCTCGATGTTCAGACACGTCTTCTCTTCTCCTCTTCTCTGCCATGCCATTCTGCCACTCTGCCAGTGAAGCTTGGGGTTTATATTGCGACAGAATGGAAGCATGGTGGACCAGAGTGATCTTGGAAAAGTGATCTTTTCACACATTTGGGTGTGAAAACAGGAATGCCTCATCCCATTTAGAGCTGTGCATTTCCAAGCTTGAGGGTGGGGCCTTTGCTGGGGAACCACCCTCTTCTACCCAGGATTTCCCTGCCTCCTGTCCATGGAATGGACAAACTCCAGGGGACAGTTATCTTCCCATTCCATCCCCTTTCCAGCTCTCCATTCATCCTGCTTAGAGCCACCTTCATCACTCAGTAAGATCCCCACATCTACCATTTTTAAATTCTGTGTGACCTGATTCTTCCTGGATGCCAAACAAGGACCTGGGTACCAAGAGGGCAGGGTGTGAAAGACTGTCACCCTGACTCTTCACTGAGCTGATTAACACTTACATGTCCATGGACAGCAACTGCAGATATAGCACTAACTGTAACATGCCACTAGACACTACTGTGGGGCTGGAGCCCAAAACCACTAGTCCTGGCTCCTGTACCTGCCTGGTCTATGTGCTCCCCCTCCTGTAAGGGGTTTGAGCATGTGGCACTGAGCAAACAAGCCCACCCCTGTTCCAAGTCCCACTAGAGGGTCAGGAACTGTCACATTTCATCATGACTGTGCAGCGTATCTTTGGATAGCAGTATTGACAATGCCAGCCTGATGGAAGAAGTGGTTTCCCAGCAGACATGAATATTACTGAGTTCCCATGGCCTCAGCACAGGCCCTTATAGAGCAGATCAAGAGAGAGGAGTGGATAGCCTCCTTATACTAATGCTACACTCTGTAGAATACAGGGTGGAGACAATCCTAAAAGTAATTGAGTCTTTAACCCACATGATTTAGAAGTCACTGAATTTGACAAAATTCTCTTGGAATTGAGTCAGTTAGGTATTGTGCCATCAGTTGGAAGTTGAGGGTGGGTAAAATAGAAATTTAATCTGGCTACAGAAAAATAAAGAACTTATCTTTTGTAATAAAATGGGAAAGTGAAATATTTAAAATATGCATTGTTTCTGTACATTCTGCTGTGGTTTTTTTTTTTCAAAGACGAAAAAAAAATACTTTGTTCAACTGCTACAGAATTGCATATAGCTCCCAGGTGGTGGTTATTTTCTTTGACAAATAAAGACAGTAACCAAACACAAGTTATTTCATCTATCTTTATTTGACATGCCATTTCAGCTCGATCAAAAGTTTCTGTGTTTCTTGAAAAATAGTTTCACTTATTTCTTTTGATGGCAAAATAAATTAAGATTCTTTCAACAAAAACAGGGTGTAGACACTCACTGAGACAAAGAAAATAAGGCCCGAGATTCAGATAACTTTTAACAGGAGAGTGATCTTTATATATCATTGAAAATCAGCATAATTGAGGTGCCCTGCATGAGTCCTACTGAAGTGTAAAGAAATTGATAGTAGATATGGATGTGGTTCAACTCAGCTTCATTATTTGTTATAATTTACTTAGGTTATTTAAGTACTGGATAGATATTTTCTGGAGGGGACAGGTTAATACCCACATTACCATCATTGCTGAAAAGTACAATCAAGCATACAGTATACTATAGAGTGTTTACAAGAAAAATATTCTACCTTTTTCTGTAGTTTGCCCTCAGCAGAAGATAATGTGGACAAATGGTAAGTTGTGGAATTTCAGATTGCATGGAAACCTCAAAGCATTCAGTCTAGTAGCTTTCAAAAAAAGTAGCTTTCAAAAAAAAGTAGCTTTTTATAACAAATATTTCGTAGCACTCGTGTACTACCCTAAAAAATTCATACAATAAGTAATTTATTTACTGATATAACTTAAAATGCCCTAACTATAAGTGAGAAATAGAGTTACTTATAGTATTTGTATTCATTGTATAAATGCACAGCTCTGATACACCAGTCTTGAAGACATGTTGCATTAGCCAGTGGCTTGTACTACTTTAAAGTGAATAAATTTAGATTTTTAAGATCAGGGGCCATTCTGTATAAGCAAAAAGAAAAACATAAGAGCAGAGGGTCAGGTGGATATTAGAATAGAAATGAGATAGTGGGATCCATAGGTATAGAAACTGTGTAAAATAGGTAAACTCTGTAATATAAACTCCAAAACAGAGTTAGGTGTTAGGCCTACTAATAACAACAAAGGTTTTCATCTACCTCAATGTCAGGAAAGCATTAGAAAGCTATACAGGATGGAGGACAGCTCTTGGTTGTACCAGGCTGTGCTAAGCATCCAGGATATTCAGCATCCCCATCCACTTCTGCTAAATGCCAGTAGCACTGCCCAATCCTTGCAACAAGCAGAACTTCTCCCAAACATGGTCAAAATGTACCCCCTGGGGCAATGTGGAGAACCTTGTGGAAAACAGAGTCTAATGGAACACTTTTGTTGTGGAAAGAAGGAAACAGAGGAGCAAAGGAGTTACATGGACTGTTCGAAGGTCACTAAGCTGGGTAGAGGCAGAGCAAGGAGCAGTTCCCCTTAAGTCCTGCTCAGAGCTACCTCACACTTTGCTATATTCCATCCTATTGCTCCCTAAATGTTTTGGGAAATAGGAGGTCAAAGTTCTTCCAGTTTTTGGAAGAGCAGTACCACAGTCGAGGTCAAGTTTTCATTAACAACGTAGGCTTATTTGAAATGGCTTGAAGGTCTGATGAAGATTTGAAAGGAGCTCCCCCTGCACCCTCCTGCCACTCACTCATAAGTACCCCTTTCAGTTAGTTGTCATTTCCTTTGGTCCATTTCTCACTCACTCTGCCTCGGGGGAGGCTGTGTTTCAGGCTGTTCTTTTCTTCTCAGGGGTATAAGCAACTTAATACCAGCACCAGTCATTGCCTCTCCAATATTAACATTAATAAGTACTTTCATATTGCTTCATGGTCACTTTATGTGGATATTTTTCTGCTAATTCTCAGTGAAATACTACTACTATGCATCTATTATGTAGTAGGCCTTTTCACAGCCTGATTTATTTTCCTCCTAACACTTAAGGTAGGAATTACTAGCCCCAATGTACAAATGAGAAAATTGATGCTTAGGAAGATTGAGGGAGGGATAGAAGAAAGCATTCTAGGCAGTTAGTGGACTTTGCAGAGATCTAGAAGCCATAAATTAGGGGCCGATTAAACCAAAATCCAAAGAATTTGTGTAAATGATTTAGAGTTGTTCTTTTATCTCCACTTTGTCATTCCTTCTGAATCAGTATTTTAAACTCATTTCTCCCTTTGTATTCACAGCACATTTTCTGAAAGAGGGTGCACACATCCACTCACCATCTTTGCAGGTTTGAATTTCTTGCACTGTGCCTCCACCCCCTAATACCTTGCTGAAGTTAGTCTCAACAGCATGTCCACTAACCTTTTACATCTCCAATTCATTGAGTAGCTTTGAGTTCTTTACTTCAAAGGTTCTAAAGTTAATTGCATAGATGGCCATCCATCCTCCTTAAATATCTCATCTTTTGAGTCCCTGCATTCTTATTTCTCCTGTTTTTTCCCCATCTACTACATTTATATATTTTTCCTATAACCATATAGAAAAATTATTTTCTATAAGTACAGATGTCATTCTGTAGTTCCCTAACTTGTCATAATTTATTTGAATTAACTCACATATGACTATATTCTACAAAGTCTTTGAAACATCTGGCGTGTGACCACACAGAAATACAAATAACCATCAGAGACTTCTATGAACAACTCTATGCACACAAACTAGAGCATGTAGAAGAAATGGATACATTCCAGACACATATACCTACTCAGGACTGAATCAGGAAGAAATGGAAACCCTGAACAGACCAATAACAAGCTCCAAAATTTAATAAGTAATAAATAGCCTACCAGCCATATAAAAGCCCAGGACTAGATGGATTCACAGCTGAATTCTACCAGATATTTAAAGAAGAGCTGGTACCATTCCTACTGAAACTTTTCCAAAAACGAGGAGGAGGAACTCCTCCTCAACTCCTTCTATAAGGCCGGCATCATCCTTATACCAAATCCTGGCAGAGACAAAAAGGGAAAACTGCAGGCCAATATCCTTGATGAACATTGATGCAAAAATCCTCAGCCAAATACCAGCAAATTGAATCCAGCAGCATGTTGAAAAGCTAATCCACCATGATCAAGTAGACTTAATCCCTGGCATGGAAGGTTGGTTCAATATGTGTAAATCAATAAATGTGATTCATGACATAAACAAAAATAAAGACAAAAACCACATGATTATGTCAATAGGTGTAGAAAAGGCTTTCAGTAAAATTCAATACCCTTTCATGTTAAAAACTCTCAAAGTAGCCATTGAAGTAGCATACCTCAAAATAATAAGAGCTAACTATGACAACCCCACAGCCATCATACTGAATGGGCAAAATCTAGAAGCATTCCCCTTGAACATTGGCACAAGGGTGCCCTCTCTCCCCACTCCTATTCAACATAGTATTGGAAGGCCTGGCCAGAGCAATCAGGCAAGAGAAATAAAGGGCATCCAAATGGGAAGCGGGGAAGTCAAACTAACCCTGTTTGCAGATGACATGATTCTATATCTAGATGACCTCACTGTCTCAGCACAAAAGCTCCTTCAGTGGATAAATAATTTTCACGATATTGATTCTTCCTAACCATGAGCATAGAATATTTATCCATCTGTTTGTGTCCTCTCTTATTTCATTGAGCAGTGTTTTGTAGTTCTCCTTGAAGAGGTCCTTCATGTCCTTTGTTAGTTGTATTCCTAGGTATTTTATTCTCTTTGTAGCAATTGTGAATGGCAGTTTGTTCTTGATTTGGCTCTCTTTAAGTCTGTTATTGGTGTATAGGAATGCTTGTGATTTTTGTACATTGATTTCATATCCTGAGACTTTGCTGAAGTTGCTTATCAGTTTCAGGAGATTTTGGACTGAGACAATGGGGTCTTCTAAATATACAATTATGTCTGCAAATAGAAACAGTTTGACTTCCTCCTTTCCTATTTGAATATCCTTTATTTCTTATTCTTGCTGATTGCTCTGGCTAGAACTTCCAGTACTATATTGAATAGGAGTGGTGAGAGAGGATATCCTTGTCTAGTGCTGGATTTCAAAGGGAATGCTTCCAGTTTTTGCTGAATCAGTTTGATATTGGCTGGGATGTGTGGTAAATAGCTTTTATTATTTTGAGACACGTTGCATCAATACCTAGTTTATTGAGAGTTTATAGCATAAAGGGCTGTTGAATTTTGTGAAAGGCCTTCTCTGCATCTATTGAGATAATGTGGTTTTTGTCTTTGGTTCTGTTTATGTGGTGAATTACGTTTATAGGCTTGGGTATGTTGAACCAGCCTTGCATTCCCGGGATGAAGCCTACTTGATCATGGTGGATAAGCTTTTTGATGTGCTGTTGCAATTGGTTTGCCAGTATTTTATTGAAGATTTTTGCATCTATGTTCATCATGGATATTGGCCTGAAGTTTTCTTTTCTTGTTGAGTCTCTGCCAGATTTTGGTATCAGAATGATGTTGGTCTCATAAAATGATTTAGGTAAGATTCCCTCTTTTTGGATTGTTTGGAATAGTTTCAGAAGGAGTGGTACCAACTCCTCTTTGTATGTCTGGTAGAATTCAGCTGTGAACCCATCTGGACCTGGGCTTCTTTTCGTGGGTAGGCTATTAATTGCTGCTTCAAGTTCAGCCTTGTTATTGGACTATTCAGGGTTTTGACTTCTTCCTTGTTTAGGCCTGGGAGGATGCAACTGTCCAAGAATTTATCCATTTCTTCCAGGTTTGCTGGTTTATGTGCATAGAGTTGTTTGTAATAATCTCTGATGGTAGTTTGTATTTCTGTGGAATCTGTGGTGATATCCCCTTTATTTTTTTATTGCATCTATTTGATTATTCTCTTTTTTATTAATCTGGGTAGTAGTCTATTTTGTTGATCTTTTCAATAAATCAGCTCCTCGATTTATTGATTTTTTTTTTTTAGGGTTTTTTTTGTGTCTCTGTCTCCTTCAGTTCTGCTCTGATCTAAGTTATTTCTTGTCTTCTGCTAGCTTGAGTTCTTTTGATCTTGCTCCTTTAGCTCTTTCAATTTTGACAATAGAGTGCCGACTTTAGATCTTTCCTTGCTTCTCATGTGGTCATTTATTGTTATATATTTTCCTCTAGACACTGCTTTAAATGTGTCCCAGAGATTCTGGTATGTTGTGTCTTCGTTCTTGTTGGTTTCGAAGAACATCTTTATAACTGCCTTCATTTCATTGTTTATCCAGTTAACATTCAAGAGCCAGTTGTTCAGTTTCCATGAACCTGTGCAGTTCTGAGTTAGTTCCTGAATTCTGAGCTCTAGCTTGATTGCACTGTGGTCTGAGAGACTGTTTCTTATGATTTCCTTTCTTTTGCATTTGCTGAGAAGTGATTTGCTTCCAATGATTTGGTCAATTTTAGAGTAGGTGTGATGTGGTGCTGAGAAGAATGTATATTCTGTGGATTTGGGGTGGAGAGTTCTGTAAATGTCTATTAGGTTTGCTTGGTCCAGGTCTGAGTTCAAGTCCTGGATATTTTTGTTAATTTTCTGTCTCATTGATCTGTCTAATATTGACAGTGGAGTGTTAAAGTCTCCCACTATTATTATGTGGGAATCTAAGTCTTTGTAGGTTGTTAAGATCTTGCTTTATGTATCTGGGTGCTCCTGTACTGGGTGCATATATTTTTCAGATCGTTATCTCTTCTTGTTGCATTGATCCTTTTACGATTATGTAATGTCCTTCTTTGTCTCTTTTTATCTTTGTTGGTTTAAAGTCTATTTTGTCAGTGACGAGAATTGCAACTCCTGCTTTTTTTTTATTCTCCATTTGCTTGATAAATCTTCCTCTATCCCTTTGAGCCTATGTGTGTCCTTGCATGTGAGATGGTTTTCCTGGATACAGCACACTGATGAGTTTTGGCTTTTTATCCAATTTGCCAGTCTGTGTCTTTTGATTGGGGTGTTTAGCCCATTTATATTTAGGGTTAATATTGTTTGGTGAGAATCTGATCCTGCCATTTTGATGCTAGCTCGTTGTTTTGCCCATTAGTTGATGCAGTTTCTTCATTGTGTCAATTACCATTTGGTATGTTTTTGGAGTCGCTGGTACTGGTTGTTCCTTTCTATGTTTAGTGCCTCTTTCAGGAGCTCTTGTAATGCAGGTGTGGTGGTGATGAAATCTCTGAGCAATTGCTTGTTCATAAAGGATTTTATTTCTCCTTCACCTCTGAAGCTTAGTTTGGCTTGATATGAAATTCTAGGTTGAAAGTTCTTTTCTTTAAGGATGTTGAATATTGCCCCCCACTCTTTTCTGGCTTGTAGGGTTTCTGCTGAGAGATCTGCTATGAGTCTGATGGGCTTCCCTTTGTGGGTAACCTGACCTTTCTTTCTAGCTGCCCTTAGCATATTTTCCTTCATTTCAACCCTGGTGAATCTTATGATTATGTGCCTTGGGGTTGCTCTTCTTGAGGAATATCTTTGTGGTGGTCTCTGTATTTCCTGGACTTGAATGTTGGCTTGCTTTGCTAGGTTGGGGAAGTTCTCCTGGATAGTATCCTGAAGAGTGTTTTCCAGCTTGGATTCATTCTCTCTGTCACATTCAGGTACACCTATCAAATGTAGATTAGGTCTTTTCACATAAACCCATATTTCTTGGAGGCTTTGTTCATTTCTTTTCACACTTCTTTCTCTAATCTTGCCTTCTCTCTTTATTTCATTGAGTTGATCTTCAATCGCTGATACGCTCGTTTTTTGCTTGGTCAATTCAGGTATTGAAACTTGTGTATGTTTCGCAAAGTTCAAGTGCTGTGTTTTTCAGCTCCATCAATTTATTTATATTCCTCTATAAGCTGTTTATTCTCATTAGCATTTCGTCAAACATTTTTTCAAGGTTCTTAATTTCTATGCATTGGGTTAGAACATGATCTTGTAGCTCAGAGAAGTTTGTTATTACCCACCTTCTGAAGCCTGTTTCTGTTAATTTATCAGACTCATTCTCCATCCAGCCATGTTCCCTTGCTGGTGAGGAGCTGTGATCCCTTGGAGGAGGAGAGGTGTTCTGGTTTGGGGTATTTTCATCCTTTTTGTGCTGGTTTCTTCCCATCTTTGTGGATTTATCTACCTGTGGTCTTTTGTGGTTGGTGACTTTCAGATGGGGTCTCTGAGTGGATGTCCTTTTTGTTGCTGATGAAGATATTTCTGTTTCTTAGTTTTCCTTCTAAGTCAGACCCCCCTGCTATAGGACTGCTGGAGGTTCACTCCAGACCCTGCTTGCCTGGGGATCACCTGTAGCAGCTACAGAAGAGTAAGAGTTGCTGCCAATTTCTTCTTCTGTTATCTTTGTTCCAGAAGGATACCTGCCAGATATCAGTGTGAGCATTCCTTTATGAGGTGTCTCTTTGGTTATATGGGGGTTGGGGAGCTGCTTGGGGAGACAGTCTGTCCCTTATAGGATCTCAGGTGTTGAGCTGTTAGCTCCCTTGTTCTGTTGAGAGCTGCTCGGTAGGTACGTTCAAGTCTGCTGCAGCGGAACTCATAACTGCCTTTTTTTCTCCAGGTACTCTGTCCCAGGAAGGTGGATATTTATTAGTTCCTGTCATTCTGCCTTTTTTCAGAGATATTCTGCCCATTGGGGAGGTGGCCTAGTCACAGTCTGCCAGCAGAGGTGTTGTCGAGCTGCTGTGGGCTCTGCTCAGCTGCTGTGTGAACTTTCTTGCAGTTTTGTTTATAGGGGTATAGTTAGAACTGTCTTGGTGGTGGTGGACTGCCTCAGTGGTGCCCGACTGCCTCGGTGGTGTCGGACGCCCTTACTCCCACAGAGCTGGACTGCCCCTCGTCCAGCTGTGCTTGCTGTGAAACTCTCAAGCCAGAGTGTTTAAGATTGCTGGTCTTTGTTGGGGTGGGACCAGCCAAGCCCGATCACCTGGCTCCCTGTTTCAGTTCCCTGTTTTTCAGCTGAACAGGTGACTCTGTCTCCCAGGCGTTCCAGTCGCCAGTTGAAACGGTGCCCGAATTTGTGTGAGTTTTTGTGTAGAGACCCACTGCGCCGGCTGAAACAGCTGTGCTGGAAACTTCTGGTGCTTTTCTGCCTGGGAATCTCCTGGTGTGTGGGCAGTAAAAATTGACTTGGAAATGCAGTGATCACTCACCCTCTATGTTTTCACTGGAAACTGCAATACAGAGCTCTTCCTATTCAGCCATCTTGGATCCTCTCCGAAACTTTTTTTTATAAAGGGAGGGGATATAATTTTTTTAAGAATTATAAACTTGACACAGTATTTAAAAAGTCACCGACTTCAATTATAATCAAGTAACTGGCAATTTTTTTCCTTTTTTTTTTTTTTTCAAAAATGGTATGCTAAACAATATTTAAATTGATCATCATTCTTGGATCTTTATGAAATTCCGGATCAATGTATTGACAACACTGGCCTAACTTTTGCCCCTTATGGGTACACTTCTTCAAAACAGATGCATATATTTTATTAAAATTCTGTTAAGCTTCAAACGATGAGTTTCTTAAAATACAGAAATTCTGATGACTGCTTTGTTGCAGGCCAGATTTTTTTTTTTTTTTTTTTTTTTTTTTTTTTTGCTTTATAAAATCTGATCCTTCCTTCTGGTCTTTGACTGGGGAATGTGTATGAATATTGAAGATACCTTGAACAGAGTGTGGTCCTTAACAGCAGCCAGTCTCCACCTACAGGGTTGACCCCCCACTCCCAGTGGGCTAGGAGTAGAGCTAATCAAGTGGCATGGCGGCCAAGGCATCCCCAGCTTCCCCACATGACAGATGCTGCTTACCAGAGAACTGTATTGCTCCACCCACACCAGTCCTCTTTGTGATCCTCAGGGAAACAGTTTGGTTGTCGGGTGACCCTAGGACTGCTGCTTGAGTCAACTCCAGTGCCATCTACCAACTTCCAGACTTGCTCCAATCTTTGTGTCCTCTGCTGTATTCAGTCAAGACCTAAGTAAGGGCAAAGCTTGCTCCCTGACCCTGGTGGGGAATCTCGTGTTGTGTCACTGTCTGGATGGGCTCCTGCTGAGAAAAGTCTCTGTCATACTCCCTATGGTCTCCCTGGACAAACTGCAGAGGCTGGCTCAGGAGGAGAGAGAGAGAGAGAGAGAGAGATGACAGATCACTGGATAGATTGATCAATAGGTAGGCAGGCAGCTAGACAGACAGTACATAAGTAGACAGATCAACAGAAGATAGGTGGACAGATAGACAGGTAGAGGTAGATAGATACTATATTGGTGCAAAAGCAATTGTGGTTTTTGCCATTACCTTCAATCCATGTGTGATCCCCAACCTCAAAACCTCATTACCTTCAGTGGCAAAAACTACAGTTGCTTTCACACCAACCTGTTAGTGGAATAGTTGATAAATATATAGGTAGGTAGGTAGAAAATTAGGAGAAGAAAGCTGCTAAGTGATGAACTTCTTACCACAATAAGAATAAGGTGAGCCAAGACCCAGTGAGCAGCACACTGAAGAGTGTGAGCAGAGTAAATGCTGCAGTTGCAGTGGCACCACTCCCTGGGCCCATATCACAGGGAAATGGCATTAGAATGAGAAAAACCACAGGCAGATGGAGGAGGCAGTCATCTAGGGCAGAGCATCATAACATGTTGCTGGCTCCATTTTGGCAAAGTCTTGAGGAGGGTTTATGCTACAATAAAGGAGGTAGCATCAGTCAGGATGGCCTGGATGACATAGCCCCAGCTTCCACATCTCTGTGGTTAAAAACAGTAAAGATGTATTTCTTGTTTATGCTCCATGTCCTTTGCACACGTACAGTAAGTTCTAATCTTACTTGTTTCTCAGCCACTGTCGTGGAAATTGCTGTCCATTGAGGCATGGGGAAGAGAGCCATGGAGGGCCTCTTGTTGCTGATTAAGAGCTCTGGCCAGAAGGTGTCACCCAGCATTTCCTCTCACAACTTTATCTGTCAGGGCCAGTCATGCAGCCCTATCCAACCACAGAGGGGCAGAGAATGCAACTCTACCAAGTGTCTAGATGAGGAAGAAACAGAAATCTTTGAATGTTAGTGATGACAACCACTGCCTGCCCCTTTTGTTCAACCATATTCCATTTACCTTTCATCCCACACACAAAATAGGCTCATCCCTACTCTGTGTGAGACAACCAAACTTTGATCTTGCCATCCAGCTTCAAGTCTAGAAAGCTGAGAATCCATGTGTGACACTCAGCCCCAAAACCTCAGTGCCTGGCCCCATGCTTCACTGCTGCTGACTCCCCAGCTCAGAAGGAAGAGGGGCCTGAGCACTTTTTCTTCCCCCAAAGTATTTGCAGAGACTATAGCTCCCAGTACACCCTGGCTCTTGTGCTTTGGCTTGCCTGGCTCTGCTGCTTTTAGCCCTTGTGGCTGAATAACCTGTTGAAGACCCCACCTCCTAATACCACTGCCTCCTAATACCACCACAGTGGTAACACCTAAAGTTTGGAGGGTTCACATTCAAAGCACAGACGAAATTGAACATCAGCTTCAAAATCAAGTATATATCTAACCTCACCTTAACACTGGTGAATAGTAACATGTAATTTTTTTTTGGGGGGGGTAAATATTTTGTATTTGAAGCTCTCTACACATTGTATAAAAATAGTTTTGAACCACTGTAATTATGGATCCTGAAAATGCTATTAGGTTGGTGCAAAAGTGATGGTGGTTTTGCCATTACTTTCAATGCCAAAGACTGGAGTTACTTTTGCACCAACCTATATAAAATTGAGGTCACTGGTGGCCGAGTGATCTTTCTGATCCAGCCCTTTTGAAGATTCTTTCTGATTCAAAAGGGTTGGATCTGAGGAGAGTTCTGGCTTCAAGCGCAACTTTATATGTATGTGCTTGGGGTGAAGAGGAGTGAGGGTGAGGAAACTGGCCAGAATGTGGTGATGCTGCCCAGAAAATGGGCTGTTGAGAGGCAGTTAGAAGCTGCATGTCATCTTCACAGTGTTTCCAGCTAGATATTAGGGCTATGAAGGTGAATGGAACAGTTTTTTGCTTTAAGGAGATCAGTTTTGGAAAAAGAAAGAGACACACATAATCATAATACAGAGTAAATGTTAACAAAACATAAAAAGAAAAAATGTTGCATTAAATAATGACTCGATCCTTGTAGCTGTATAGATTCAGTAGCAAAATGCTTTTTATTTTGGCTTTCCTGTCTTCTTTATGGAGGAAGAGAGAGAGAGAGAGAGAGAGAGAGAGAGAGAGAGAGAGAGAGAGAGAGTGTGTGTGTGTGTGTGTGTGTGTGTGTGTGTGTATGTGTGTGTTTGTTTACCATCAGGCACTCAACCTGATCAAAGACTCTTACTAGACCTTCTACTTTATTTTTTGTTAATTATCTTTTCATCCTAAGTCCATTAGAAACAGTGTTTTCAAAACATGAAAGAAAAAAGATGTTTATCTCTCACAAATCTGATTCATTGTTACCAAATCATCTTGTTTAGATGTATAAACAATCATCTTGTTTAGATCTTATATTATTGTGCCATATTTAATGACTACTGTCTGTTCCTTGAAAAAAAGGAAACTAAAGGCATATGAAATAAATCCAAATCTACAAATAAATGTTCTTAATGACCTATCTCTAGCACAAACATGATATGGAAGAAGTTTTTATTGAATATAGAATTGATACTTATTATTTTAAAAAATAATTAAATGATAATATCTGTGTATAATGCCATGACCCAGGCTATTCTAATTTTTTTCATGGATATGTATACATGATTATTTTAGAAAATTGGGACTATACCATAAATTTCTATATCCTGTTTATATATTAAGACCATTTCCATGGTATTGATATTTTGAAGTTGTACAGCAGCTATCTTCATATGTGTGTATATATAAATATGTATTTTGAACAAAGAAGCTCCTTAAAATTGATTATCAAATGAACAGGAGAGAAGTAAACTGGTTTGCTTATCAACAACAGACATACATTTCTCCCAGTTCTGGAGGCTGGAAGTCTGAGATCGGGGAGTCAGCACAGTCAGATTCTGAGGAAGCCCATTTCTGGGTTCCATATTGTGAACTTGTGGTTGTATTCTCACATGGCAGAAAGACACCTCACTAGTTCTCTCGTCTCTTAGAAGGGCACAACTTCATTCGTGAGGGCCTCATGCTCATGACCTAATTATCTCCCAAAGACCTCACCACCAAATATCATATTGAGATTAGTGTTTCAACATGTGAATTCTGGGGGGACACAATGCTCAGCCAATAGCACCTCCTCACTCCTGGAACTTTGGCATTGGTGTCTGCAGATCAACCTGTGGGATGTTGAGATTTGGGGTAGTTAGGCCCTCTCTGCTTCTCCACTTCTAAAGTTTTCCTTAGTGAACCTTATTCTGTAACTGTGGTGTATGTGCTAGTGGGTCAGATTCACAACTCTTGCAGGACAATTTCATATTTTGACATAAGGAAACCTGTTATATATAAATCATTTTTGGTCACTGTAAGTTGACTGGAGTTGTGTTTCTGTTATTAGTAAGTTAAATGGTGATAACTATACATAACCATGGCTTATTTGAAAAATAGTTTCAACAATACTAAGATAAATGTAAAACTTTTGTTACACAAAACATATTCACTAAATTAAGCTAAATTCTTGAGGAATCAATATAAAAATACATGAGTGAAACACTTTGGAAACAAACTACTTTCTGCTGCTATGCATTTAGATTTAGTAACTGGACAGTTTTAGTGTTCTATATCAATTTACAAAATTTATTTCACTCTTTGTTTTTAATTTTGTTATATGTGATCTTTTTTTATTATTTATCTTCATTTGTTTTCATTCTTAACTAATTTCTTATTGTCTATTGCTGTATCTTTGTGATACCTAACAAAGAAAAAATTCATTTTACTAACCCTCACAGTTCCTTATTTTCCTTCTAATTTTACGGGCTTTTATACAGGTAGGATGTTTTTGGCAGCAAGTAACAACCACCCCCTCCACTCCCCACCAGCCACTCAGTGGCTAAAACAACACACAAATCTATTATTTTGTATAAAATGAAGTCTGTAGGTACGACGAGGCTATTGCTGATTAAGTTAGAATCCAAACAAGATGCCAGGGACCCAAATTCTTTCCACCTTTCTATCTGCATTAGCCTGTTGACTTTCTGCTGAAGCTGTGGCCTCTTATGATGTGGGTGGCTGCCAGCTGTTCCAGTTTCCGTGTTATGAGAGCATCCAGTGAAAAAGTAAGCCTTCCCTCCATTTGTGTCTTTCTATAATTTGTGTCTAGAAGCCCCCAGAGACTTAACGTTTCAGTAGCAAGAATTGCATGACATAACAAATGTCAAACCAACCGTTAGCAAGGGGAATAGGATTAATGTCACCGGCTTCAGAAATGAAGTTCATTCTGTATGTGAAGGAAAAGCAACCTGTCCATGCTGGGACTCCTTTGGCAATGCAGCAGATGAGACAGGCATGAAAGGAAGCACAAAAGCTTAATCATCTGCAAGCTGGGATGTTGCCCCATACAAGGCAACACATGCTCACAACCCTCAGTTTTGCTCCTCATGTTCTTACACGATTGTGTGAGTCTTTTGGCTTAGTTTTACATCCCAGTTCTGCCAATTATTGCTTTGTGATATGGCCAATTAAGTCAATTTTCTTATCTGGAAATAGGGATAATAGCACATAATTCATAGGGCTGTTTTGGATTTTAATAAAAGTGTTTAGGATGGTGCCTGGCATGTAGGAAGTAGTGAATTTTTTGCACACTCACACACATTTATTTATCCATATTTATATAAATGGAACTCAAAAGGAATAAAGATGTTGTCAAAATAGGATACATTCATATTGAATTCTCATTTCTGTCTCCTTTTGTGTTAGGTCAAGTTACTAGAATACACACTGAGATTTGCTTGCAGGAGGTTTACTTGAAAAGTGCTCTCAGAAGCGAGCCCTGTCACGGTCATGGGAGTGAAGAGTTGGGCTATAATGCAGTTGCCTTAGAGGCCTCATCCGACCACATGAAGAGCTCTACAGCTGGGACAGCTATTCTGAGTTGTCCCTGATTGAGGCCAGGGGACTGAGCCTTTGTGTGCCTGACATTGCGTAACCATTCATGCAGACTGCAGAAAGTGGGTGCGATTTTGGGTAAGGCAGCCTGCTTTGGTGAGGGCAGTTCCTGGAGAAGCCTGCAGCTGTGAATTCTAGGTCCTGGGCATTCAAAGAGCATGTCAGTTCTGAGGGGTCAGGGATCTGGGTAGCTCTCCACAGCATCTACTCTGGTTTCTCTCCTGTCAACTCTGGAAAATAATTGCTATCACTCTATGTGGTTAGAATGAAAACCCACAATACAACGCTAATGGCATAGGGTGAATTGCCCATAGCTTCTAATGCTAAGATTTCCAGCTACAGTGAAAAATCAGTCGCAGGTCAGTGCAGTCTTCATTGAAGATGAGACCAGAAACAGCTGATCTGATATCTTGCTGGGGAGACTATAAGATGCCACCTGCCTGTTACACATGGCCCAGGATAAGAAATCTTGGCTGGGTATGGTGGCTCACACCTGTAATTCCAGCACTTTGGGAGGCCGAGGTGGGTGGATCACCTGAGGTCAGGAGTTCAAGGCCAGCCTGATCAATATGGTGAAACCCTGTCTCTACTAAAAATACAAAAATCAACTGGGCGTGGTGACAGGTGCCTGTAGTCCCAGCTATTCTGGAGGCTGAGACAGGAGAATTGCTTGAACCTGGAAGGCAAAGGTTGCAGTGGGCCAAGATTACACCACTGCACAGAGTGCAGAGTAAGACTGGGTGACAGAGTAAGACTTCCTCTCAAAAAAAAAAAAAAAAAAAAAAAAAAATCTTGACAGAATGCTTTGGTCTGGAGGAAAGAAAGCCTTAATATTCTCAGAAAGCTTTAGAACCACAAGAGACTGTGAATGAACAGATATCAGAACATAATCTTCAAAATTCGGATAATTACATTATGGCTAATTATTGAGATTCAGTCTTGCATTGTACCTTGAATGTTAGTGTCCAGTCCACGTCTCAAATACCCTTCTCAATTCAAATTCCTGCCTCCTTCTTAGCTCTCTAAGAACCTAGATTTTGTGCATGATAAAAGCATTATGTGTGCAAGAATAATTGAAATCATAAGGGCCTATTTTGAGTTGATTATGAAATTTAGTGCTTGTGCAACAGATGGCCTTCATTAAGTGGGTAATATTTTTCTATATTGAAGTGGTTGGAAAGCAGTAACTTTCTGCTTCTTGTGTCACATAGCTGATAACAGAGTTATTTAGAAAATAGCTCTAACACATAAAACATAATCAAAAGTCAAGGCTGGTATTGTGCTTGAAATTTCCATTCATGTTCTATGACTTTCTATTTTTAAGTTTTGAAAAATACCGAGTGGAGTAGTCAAAGAGAATTAATCTTATTGAAGTAAAATTAATGAAAGAACAAAATATTGATTATCAGAGAGGTGGAACAAAGAAGGCAAGGCGATAGATGCTCACGCTTAGAACTCGACACACATTTGGAGAAGGGGTGCAGGCAGAAAGAATGCTATACATGGATAGAAGACTTGGATCCTGAATGAGTTCTTTCACTTACCAGCTGTGTATACTTGGGTAAATCATGGCATCATTCGAAACCACCGATTTGTCAACCGACAAATTGAAGTGACTAGGGTAAGGTAGGATGTGTGGTCACAAAGATTCTTTCCTGTTCACATTTACATGTGCACATTTTTTACACTTTCTAAAGTTCTAGTGAGAACATCAAATAGTCCTCTCCTATTAGCTCAATTATCCCATAGAACTGAACCTTGAGAAACTTACATTTGTTGTAGTTGAGTTCCTTTCTCAGGAAACCTACCACCAGGCCTCCAGGGAACTGTGGCTTTTGAGATCGCTTCACCCACAGTGAGATGCACCTGCTGCCTGTGACTAACTCCTTCTGCCTGTCCTGTTTTTCTTCCCTGCTATGTAAACGCCTAACTTTAATCTGTTAAAGAAAGGTGGACTTAGGCTGACACCACCTGCAGTAAAGCTTTTTTTCCTGGGCAATACTGAGTGACTAGCTTTCTGGGTGGCAAGCTGCTAGACTTGGGCCAGACCTCTGGTGTTTGGGACCAGATTTCCAATTCGAGTCAAAGTTGAATCCATTGATGGAGGTAAATATGTTTGAGTCTCCTTGAATACTGAAAGGTAGTGTGGGTTTTCTAAGGAAATATTTTTGCATAAGAGATCAAGTTGCTTCCTTGATCTGAAAATTTGTGAAAGAGAAGCAGTCATGGTCAGGTTTGTCCAGTAACTGAAAAGTTAGAAGGATGCAGATTTTCTGAATACAGACTCTGCAATTTAAGTCACTGAGATTTCAAAGTGTGTCTGGTATGACAGCCACAGTGACATACCTAACTATAATACCAACTGTTTGTGGATATTTCTTTCTTTCCTTCTTTATTTATATTTTATATGTATGTAATTGTTTTTAGTTTTAGGGAGTGCTCCAAAATGAAACTTTTAAGATTATAAGATAGTGACTGATAGCTTGGATTAGGCCACAGACATTTGTGTTGTTGTTCATGTTTAGGCTGTGCAGTAATTAAGTATTGTTTGGATTCATGGTCAACACACATGACACAAACACATACACACCTGGCTTCTCTGGAAAAAAAAAGAATATTTCCTAACACCTGATATGTATCTGAACAAAAGCTCAGGTGTAAGGTCCTCAAATGGACTGAAAAGAAATGCAGCAGGAAAGCTCCCCTGTGAACATTCTAGAGAGACTAAAAGCCCTCTAAGAGGGGACCAGGGCTGAGGCTTCATGAGTTTAAGGTGTCAGGAGGAGTGCCTATACTGTGCCCAGGAGTACAGGCAATGCTTGGCTTGGCTGAGCAGAGGCTGTGCTTGTTGGTGGAGGAAGTCTGTGTTCTCCAGTTGCCTTCGAATCTACCTCTCTGAATTGTCATGCCCAGCCCACCTGTCTTATTTATATTCTCCACCATGCCTCTGGAGCCCTAAGGACTTGTTAGCCATTTACTTCAGTAAACAGTGCTTATGCTTTCCAAGAGGTATTTGCTGTTACTTTGTTTCTCCCAGTGAAGCTTCAAATGCCATTCTGAGCTCTAGAGGGCAGGATGGCTTACTCCTTTTGATTATTTTTTAGCATCTGCTATACTCCTGGGCACAGTAGAGGCACTCTGCCTGACCCCTTAAACCTGTGAAGCCTCTGCCCTGGTGTTCTGCTTGGAGGGCTTTTAGTTTCTCGAGAATGTCCAAAATGGAGCTTTCCTGCTGCATTTTTTTTTGAATCCATTTGAAACCTTCATACCTGAGGTCTTGTTTAGTTACAGTGCACGGGGGTGGTGTGCGTCAAAATAATGGCCCGCCAAGAATGGCAACCCATCCCTCACCTGGGGATGTGAAACTCTCAATTATTGCAGATCCCCTACCCCCACCCTCACCCCCGACTAACAGGAAACTGCCATAATGAAGCCTCCAGGAGAAACTGAAGGGAAAAACACCCTATCCTTAGCTCTTCACACAGACAGAAAAGGGTGGGAAGTGCAAACTGAAGCGTGGATAAAGCTTTTCTTTAAGTATAACTAGGGTGGTGAAAAGCGTTTTTTAAACGTCTTTTGGGGAAAGTAAAGCTTGTCTTAAAAAGAAGCAGTTGAAATGCTTAAATTTGGGGTTACATAAGTAATATGTCTAAGGCAACAACTCATGGAACAGCGTAATATCCTTTATGGCCTAAGAAATCTGAGAAAATGGTTTTAATTCTTATTATCATTTTTGTTGACTTTTCATTGTTTATCGCTTTTGTTTGACTTTAGAGACGTTTTGTCATGGCTTTCTCTTCTTGACCTTACTCAAATCTGTTTCTTCTGAGTCTCAATGAATAAATCCAGCCTATGTTAAGTTAGGATCAGTGAAAGAAATGGGCACTATTTAATGAAAGTAATTTCAACTTCGAGCAAACTTCTGCTTTAGTTTTTCCCTTTTCCATCTAGCATGCTACTACTGCCCATGTCGCTTCTGAGGCAGCCTCTGCCCTTATGACCAGGCATCTCCCTCTCAGGGTAAGGGGTTGTGCCCTCAACCACGTTTTCGGACTGGATCTCTCCTCTGTCACCCTCCTGGCTTATGTACTTTTCTATGAGCAAATCATGGTTCACATTTCTTTTTCTTTCAGACTAGCTGTGAAATTCAAGTTTGATTTTCCATTTTTGGATATATAAAGGCAAGCCTACAGATCGATTTCAGCTATTTGGTCTTAGGTGAGGCCAATTTTTGAGCAGGCTATTTGCAGACTGGTTCCTGGAGCTCCAGCCTGCTCTACCAGCCGGGCTCTACTTTGCAGGTGGAATTTGTTCAGGCAAAGTGATTCTTAGAGCATACAACAGATATCATGGGGTCAGTGTCGGGGACTTTTGAGATTGTTTTCAGTATCAACTGGGCACTGATAGGAACTTCTAATGAGTCTCTAAAGTTTCCAGTTTGGTAAATCTCAAATATTAAACCATTTCCGACACATTCCAATCTTCACTTTCTAATTATGTGTAGAAATAGATGTGCTTATTCCACAAGCCCTGTAAAGTGAACAGGAAGAGATTAGATGACTCTCAGTACAGGAACTGCGTGATACTTTTTCTATTGCTAGACGTAATAAGTAACAGGATAAAGAAAAAGAAAGCAACTCTGACTACGTTTCTTGTTTTTGGTAATATGAAAATGTGAGATTTGGATACAAGCAAATATATTTATATTGGCGCACATGTTTCTTTCTGTGCATGTTATGTAGAATCTGCCTCTTATTTTGTCATCGCAGCTAATATACATAACCATGGCACAAAGTCTTCTACAATGGATTGATAACAAGTGAAATCCTGCATATCACAAATGAAGCTGATGTTCCATCCATTGTTAGCCTATGGTCACCTACAGAACCCTGTCTGTGAAATTTGAATTGTGTATATTTTGTTCTAAGTTTGGTAAAAAAAAAACAACAACAACAAAAATATATATAATACATTATAGGTAAAAATATATATTGATATATATTATATAATACATTTAATATATATTAAATATAATATGCAGTATATATAATATATAATAAATACTATCTAATATATAATATAAAAAATATATATAATATATAAATAATAAATGCATAATATATAATACATACTATATTATATATACTGTATATTTCCTCATTTTAAGCATGTTTCTTCAAAGTTATCTTTCTTCATCCGCATTCCTGATAACTAGTTGAAATTGAGGTANTATATATAATATATAATAAATACTATCTAATATATAATATAAAAAAATATATAATATATAAATAATAAATGCATAATATATAATACATACTATAATATATATAATGTATGCATTATGTTTATTATATATACTGTATATTTCCTCATTTTAAGCATGTTTCTTCAAAGTTATCTTTCTTCATCCGCATTCCTGATAACTAGTTGAAATTGAGGTACTTGAAAATAATTTCTAGAATGTTTGTAATTCTTATAAGGAAGGATAGAAAGTATCTAGGAAACAAGTTTCTGAGTAATATGATAATTAAGGAAAATCCACCGCATTCTGGCTTCTATAAATGATATAAACATCAGTGGTCATATAAACAGCCAGGGAGTTGAAACCACAGTTGCAAAGAGGTTTTACTCCTCTTCATTGGAACCCAGATAGATTTAGTAGTGGCTGTGGTCCCCCCCAAATTCATATGTTGAAATCTAATCACTAATGAGGTGGCATTAGGAAGTATGGGGTCTTTGGGAGGTAATTTAATCTTTAGGGAGGAGCCCTCATGAATGAAATTAGTACCTGTTTAAAGGAGGACCCAGTGGATGCAGCGAGAAGCCTCTATCTAAAATCAGGAAATGAGACCTCACCAGTTACTGAACTTGCCAATGCCTTAATCTGGAACTTTCCAGCCTTGAGAACTGTGAGAAATAAATTTCTGCTGTTTGTAAGTCACCAAATTTATGGTAGTTTGTTACAGTAGCCCCAACAAACTAAGACAATAACTATATTTTTAAAAGTAATAGGATCATAAAACATGTTGATTCGAATATTCCATAAGGATCTTAGTAGAAAAATATGTCATGTTTATAGTACAGAAATTTAAAATCAGATCTCAGAAAAATTAAGTTGTATTCTTATTTTGAATTTCACTCAGGTACCACTCTAGACTACTTGAGAGACATGAAAGTACAGTCTCATTAATAACTTAATTTTAGTAATGAAAGAGCTCTGATGGGCACCTTCATGTCCTAGGTAAAATGTACTTTTGTTTGTTTTGCATTACTCTTCTAGACTTAGTTTCTTTATTTTCACTGTTTTTCCAGAGAAAGAATAATGGTAAGAACTTTAAGCCTGTTAGAAGAGAAGGCTTTATACCAGGGATGAATAGAAAACCATATTAGAGAAAGGAGGCTTCAAGAACTCACAAGCATACTTCCTGCTTAGGTTGGTAAGGAATTAAAACACCCAATTAAAGTTATTGGGTGGTCATTCTTCAGCTACTGATGCATCTAAAAATGGCTCCTGTTCTTGGTATATGCACTCCACCTGACACCTTAAACTCATGAAGCCTCTGCCCTACTCTTCTGCTTGAGGGGCTTTAGTCTCTTTAGAATGTCCACAGGGGAACTATCCTGCTGTGTTTCTTTCGAATCCGTTTGAAACCATTAAACCTGAGCTCTTGTTCAGATATAGAGCATGAGGGTGGTGTACATCAAAATGATGGAACCGCCCAGAATTGTGACCCATCACTTACCTGGAGATATGAAGCTATCAGTTACTGCAGGCTCCAGTGTCTAGTGGGAAGCAGCCATAATGAAGCCCTGAGGAGAAACTGAAGGAAAAAACACCCATCATTTGCTCTTCACCCATACACGTAAAGGTGGGAAGGACAAACTGGAGGTGGATAAAGCAATACATGGTATTTATAGGAAAGCATTTTTCAGTGAAGGCTAACTAATAATTATAAAAGTAATAGTAAATACCACTTATTAAATGCTAGCCATGTGCCAGACACTGCTAATTACTCCCTCTGGACTGTCTCATTCAGTCCTTACAACATCCATGCAAGGTAGGTACTATTTTCCTATTTTACAAGGAAACAGAACTTTAGAGAGGTTATTCTATTGTTTGATTATTATTATTTTTTGAGACAGAGTTTCTGTCACCCAGGCTGGAGTGCAGTGGCGCAATCTCGGCTCACTGCAATTTCCTCCTTCTGGGTTCAAGCAATTCTGCTGCCTCAGCCTCCCGAGTAGCTGGATTACAGGCAGGTACCAGCACACCTGGCTAATTTTTGTATTTTTAGTAGTCAGGCTAGTCTCAAACTCCTGACCTCGTGATCCACCCAGCTCAGCCTCCCAAATTGTTGGGATTACAGGCATGAGCCACCGCTCCCAGCCTATTGTTTGACTTTTTTTTTTTAAGGCAGACTCTTTTAAAAATATTTTAATAGGTATCACACTGCATCTGAAAAATGATGTAGCCTTACATTTACTCCAGCCAGCTAGAGTCACTTCTGTCCAGGCAGAAACATTAAGAGGGGCAGGACAGCCTGCAGAATGTGTACCAAGGATTTAGAAGAAAATCCCAGGGGCAGTGGTAAGGCTTTAATCCTCAACAGGCAAATGGGTGTGAGGATGGTGAGAGATATGGTATATTAGAGTTTTTAGCATCATTTTCAAATTTAGAATTAAAAGTTGGCTAACTCCACATAACTGTAAAGTCAGCACATCTGGCTTGAGATTTCCTTATAAAACACGGCACTACTCTTGCTCTGGATGGACACTCACAAGATGTAGAAAAACTAGATGTCCAGTGATTCAGAAGAGTCAAACTGTGTGTGTGAACAAGTTTTAGAAACACATTAATTTCCTTCACACTTATTTTCCTTTTAACATACACAAATGATCTATGATAAAAACCCATGGCTAATAACATAGACTCTTTCTAAAATAAAATGTTCAACAGATAAAAGGCATTATGTCGTAATCTGTAATCACTAGTGTTTTCAATATAATCAGTGATGTCTTCAATTTATTAGGTAAATGCTTAGTATCAGATAGAGATAAAGGTTTGTCTGCCTCTAGAGACCAAGTTGTGAATGTTAAGCCATTGTGTGTTCACTAACCCAAACACTGTGTTAAAAATTCCTTTGCTGCAGACTAGCATGGCAAGACCACTACCTCTCCTTGGCTACTACATCTGACACAGAAAAGTAATAATAAAAATGTCATGTTAAATTTGTGTTGCACTTCAGTTTGCACAGATTTTAACTTGTTGACTCTTTTCAACCATGCTTTGAGTTGGAAATTGTTATTATCTCCCATTACGTGTCAAAATGGAATGCTAGATGAGTCCTCACCCATATTGGCTGAGTTATGGTATATTTCTTAGAAAAAGTTCTGTAAGCTGGAAATGTTTGTGCAAGAAGTTTCTTGGTGAATGATCTCAGGAACAACACCCTTTGGGGCTAGATGAGAATAGAATTGGACAGAGGATCGAGTCGAAGGCAATGCAGTTACCACAGAGTCCTCTGGTGATCCCATGGAGAGCTCTGAGTTGGGATGGTCATTCAGACTTGCCTTCAATTGAGGGCAAGCGTTGTTCTTCTGTATCAACTAGCCATGAGATGTGGACTTGCCCCGGAAAGGGTTTAATCTTTTTTTTTTTTTTGAGATGGAGTCTTGCTCTGTCACCCAGGCTGGAGTACAGTGGCGTGATCTCAGTTCACTGCAATCTCCGCTTCCTGGGTTCAAGTGATTTCTGCCTCAGCCTCCCGCGTAGCCGGGACTACAGGCATGTGCCACCATGCCTGGCTAATTCTTTGTGTTTTTAGTAGAGACAGGGTTTAACCATGTTGGCCAGGATAGTGTCGATCTCCAGACCTCGTGATCTGCCTGCCTCGACCTCCCAAAGTGCTGAGATTACATGCATGAGCCACTCTGCCCCACCAGGTTTAATCTTAAGTGAGGCAACTCCCTTCACTTGATAGCAATTCTTGAGGAGTGGCTCAGCTGTCAACACTTAGGACAGCTGGCAATCTGAGCATTGGTTCTGAAGGGGGTATCTGGGTGACATATCACAGCATCTCCTGAAGCTTTCTTCTTGTGCTGGTTGGACCCACTTGCTTTATATAAGGTCATCCCATCTGGGAATGGCTTCCTTATGATTCTTGTTGGTTTTTTTTCCTGGGAAAACTGAGGAGGCAAGTCAGATGAACCCAACCCCCTATTTCTGCAGTGAGTTTCTGGCAGCACCAATATTCTTCACCTCTTACGCCTCCTACCCATATCCCTCATCCTTGGCTAGGACCTCTTCTGGTCCGGTTGTTTACCTTTATTCCTGAGCTCCTGAGCTCCTGGGCTCCTGGGCATCATGCCTGTCTGGTCATTGTTGCTGTACTTGTCTGTTCACTATCAATGCTGGGCAAAAAAGTACTAGGTTATACCCCAATGGGTCACTTGGGTGTCAAACACCTGCCCCCAGCGTGTAGTAGCAGTTCTACCTCCTTTTGATGATCATGGTGAAGGAAAGTGACTCCTCCAGGTTGGTGACTTCTTTCTGTGCCTGCTGCTTTCTTGGCTAGAGGTGTACAAAGTGACTGGCTGGTAGACACAACTAAGACTTTAATGGGACCCTTACTGTGTCCCTTGGTGGGAGTATGCCTCTTCTAGCAGCCAGCATGTAAACTCAAAGGCTCCAGAAGTTTGGAGCTGGCCAACAAAAATTGTCCAAATGAAATACTGAGAGTGATAGAAAGCAAGAACAGTCTTGATTTCATCCCCCTACCTTTTTTTTTCCCTGTAACAGAATCTCCTACCATCCACCCTAGTATGTAGAGGACAGCATCTCAGCTTCTCAGTGATGCTGGTACACCTAGTACCAAGATTTCATATTCTTGCCAGGTGGGACTCAGTGGCTGCTGTAGAACTGAATGATGAGCTCTAAAATCTCTCTAAGTGCGGAATTCATGAAAAATTTCTTTATATAGAAGGGGTGGAGGTGTTTTGACAGCTCCAAATATTGGGAAATTTTTAATATATAAATTACTTTTTTGGTGTTACTTTTTACAAGTTTAAATTACTTGATTTAGTTCAAGGGTCTGGAAACTATGTGCTGCAGACCAAATCCAGCCCATTATCTGTTTGTGAAAATTAAGTTACACTGGAACTGAGGTACGCCCATTTGTTTACATAAGTCCATGGCTGCTTTCATGTTGTAACAGCAGAATTGAGTAAAGTAGAGACAGAATGGCCCACAAAGCCTAAAATATTTACTCTTTGGCCCTTTTCAGGAGGAGTTCCCCCCCCCTTGGTTTATCTAGCTAAATTGTGATTAACAATTTGTTTTAGTAGAAGTAACAAGTTTGGTATATTTAGAAAGGAAGTTATAAATAAGAGCTTTTATTTGAATAGCACATACATAAGCTTTTCAGAAAAAAATTCTTCCAAATATTTTGTGACAGGCTTCTAGTTTTCTTTTGGATTTCTGGGATTTTCCTCACTTTCTTATTTCTTTCCAGTGGCTTGTGTGGTTTCGGTGTTTATTCTGTAGCTTAAGCTCATGTCACACTTCCTCTAGTCAGGGTTTACTGAACTTTGAGACTTCTGAATTCTTGTAGCTTTTTGATTTATTTTGGTTTGTAATCTTTTCCTTTTAAACATAGTCAGCAGCTTACTCCCCATGTTCTATGTCTATAACCCTTGAATGCAGGGCTCTGGGGGGACTTGGTTTTCTCATTTGCTAGGAACATTTCACAGCAACAATATGAATATAAAAATTGCATCTGGCTTCATGCCAGGGTTATTTTTCTCCTACAGGTGCCAGTGAGGTTGTGGGGCCATGTTTGATGACTTTCTGCTGTTGCCTGGTGAGGAACTTCCAGAAATAAATCCTGTGGTTGGAGCCACTGCTCTTGTCTGCTGCCCCAGCTAAGTTAAGCAAAGACACAAATGTCCAAATAGCACTTGAGAGCTTTACTGTGCTTTCAGGAGAACTCCCTGTTGAGAAAACTAACATCAGAACAGCCCCATTCTCCTTCCAAGTGAGAATTCAACAACACAGTCATTGTGTCATTCCTCATAATGAGTCTGCTATGGTTGGTTTTCATATTAGGGATGAATTTGGATTCTTTTTCTAATCATGGGGGAGTTTAGAAAAGGTCAGAAGAGGGAGGATGGGGAGAAAAGTACTGTCTGTTCTTGCATTACATAAGTGTCTGTTTGAAGAAGGGATTTCTTGGGCTCTCCCTGAACTCACCTAGTTATAAATGAGTGTGAGATCCTTTTGCATTGCTTTTCATCAGTGCCCTTTGGGGTAGGGAGGTTGAACTTCTGGGTGGGGGAAGAAGGGTTTGGGTGTTGGAATTAGAACAGGGAGTGAAAAAGCAAAGTGCTTGTAGATCCTACCTTAGTCACCTCCAGTTCCTCTGGGCTATCAAAATCCCACATTTCCGCTGAAAGCCGCCTCTAGAGCCAGGAGACACTGTAGCAGCATCACCACAGCAAGTCTGATGTTGGGCTACAGCTGAGCAATGCGTCTCTGTTGCCAAAGCCTCTAACTGAAGGAAACCACTCTAGAAAACAAGTCTTGCTCAAGGGCAACTTATCACCAGTGGCAATCCAATTTTACTTTGAATAGACTTTTCTGTCACATGCTTGGCAACTAAAAATTATAAAGAATCCAACTTTTAAAAATTCTATTCAGGATAAGAAATTCTAACATCCAGATGTAGTAGGCACTTCATAAGTGTCTACTTAATTGTGCCAAGGTTTCCTACACATTTCCTGAGGAGATTGTGCATTACGCCATTATTTTTTCTTTATACTTTGCTGAAGGTTGGCCAATGACCACATCATTACAAAGATTCTGAAAGTTGGAAAGTCGAAGAATGCTTAACATTTCTGCAGAGAGAAGAGTGTGCTCAGGGATTGTTAAATTCCCCCCACCCTTGGCTCGAGTTGCGGGGAACAAGTCCAAAATCCTCTATCCCCATCTTTTGCCAGAGAGATGAAAGGCATAAATCAATTGAGCAAATTGAATGGTAGAGCAATAAGATAATTGATAGAAAAAGGAAATTTTTGCAGATACCCAAGCAGGTGTGGAAAAACACAAAGAGGCTTCTGGGCAGCCTGGACAAGCAAGGATGGTGTTCTGAGTAGGGACGGGGCACAATTGGGAGGTAGGAAGTCTCCTAGGACTTGCATCAGGCAGCCATGCTTATTTGAGAGGACAAATATTTCCTGAACTCCTATCATCTATGTGCCAATCTGTAGAGAGACAGACAGTGTATGAGACCAAGTCCTTGGCCTCAGGAGTTTATAACCTAGAGAAGAATCCTTCAAACTGAATCATATATATTGTGGCTCTTTATGGGATTAAATAAGATGAAATTGGTCTTGCAAAATTTTGGATTTATGTGCTGAATGATACATAGGATTTGTAAGCATTCATCCTAGGTCAGATATATGGGAAGTCTATTTTGTAATGCTGGGACAGATCATAGCAGACAAGTTGAGAAAGCTAATCGTACTCCCTGGTGCCTAAAGACACAGCTCCAGTCCTGGGGACCAGCCCTGGGGACATGTAGCTCTGCCTCTGACTGCACAGTGCTAATTCCAAGGCCTGCCATTCCCCGTTGAGATCTCTCTGCTTCTTAGTGAGTACATATGTGTCTTTGGAACACTGAGCATGAATTTAGAACACCTCTCCTGGGATGGAAATTCTGAATTACAGATGAGAGAAATAGCACTTACTAGGAAAATGTTTCTGTTCCAAAATTGGAGACTGAAGTATCTAGGCGTTAAGCACTGCCAGATCTTTGTTTGAGCACACATATTTGTTAGAAAATTTAAAAAGATGGATGTATGAAAATAAGTTCTCATAAAAGTTGTGTAAAATGCTTCTTGGTGTCATATATCAACTGAACCTGACATTTGATACCATTAGAATTGACATTTTATACCATTATTATAAAAATCTTTCTTCTAAAAGGAAGGGTGACATAAAGAATATTTGCACTTGATATCTGTTCTCATCAGGATTGAGGTGAAATTTTGTGGTCTGTCTGCTGGACAAACTGGAAAAGGACAGTAAAAAAGTCACATGAACTTAAGTATGGCTTATGAAAACTGTAATAGTCCCTGAAAGCTTTAGCAGTTGTAAAATACATTTTCCTTTCATTTAAGCTAATGATTTAAAGTCTAAGTAAAAAATCCCTGAAGGTCATTTAAGAAGAATACATGTAGTCTGGTGCAAGGTATGATGGCAAAGGTTCCTGAAGATCAGGGCAGTTCACTCTATAATGTCCAGGGCTGTTTGGGATGGTGGCAGCTATGACAGAGGCAAAGGTAAACAGTTGTGCAGAAGCCCAGCCACAAAAGGGCAAGTGGTGTTCCATTGCAAGTTATAGGGAGCATTTCCCAAGTGACCTCATTTTGCTTTCCGGGAGGTTTGGCCACTGTGGCAATTATTCTCATGTACAGTGTTTGTCTTCCTATCTAAAATACTCACCAATTATGTGTACTATAAATTCCCTATTTTTTTTCTGCTTAAGAAGACAGAAGACCTTGAAAAAGTTAGCTTCTTAGAGAGGACAAAAAATTTCCTAGACAGGATGTAAGACATTATTTAAGAAGGAAATTGAGAAGAGAGAATTGGTACTGTGATGGAAAGAAGAACATTACTTTTATACATGAGAGAATACTACAAAGGCAAGAATATTGTCCAGAAGTGAAAGAAAGAAATTCTGATAGTATAAGGAGTATATAAGCTGTCCAAATTTGAGGACTCTCGGTCTTCACCACGGGAAGAGTTGCTGCTGAGTGTGGCTCTCACTTGGTGATGCATGGGGTGGGCTGTTTTTCTGGACTGAGTACCTGAGATGTGCTTGGTGTCCTTGGACTGTTTATGCTGCTTATAACTGCTAACTCATTGCTGTTCTTTTTTTTTTTTTATTTATTTTATTGCATTTTAGGTTTTGAGGTACATGTGAAGGACATGCAAGATTGTTGCATAGGTACACATATGGCAGTGTGATTTGCTGCCTTCCTCCCCATCACCCACATCTGGCATTTCTCCCCATGCTATCTCTCCCCAACTCCCCGCCCCCCATTGACCCTCCCCTATTTCCCCCCAGCAGACCCAAGTGTGTAGTGTTCCCCTTCCTGTGTCCATGTGTTCTCATTGTTCAACACCCGCCTATGAGTGAGAACATGCGGTGTTTGATCTTCTGCTCTTGTGTCATTCCTAACTCATGTGAGCAAATGGTGCCAACAGAGGAACTCCAGAATGAATCATTGTGTTGTGGATTGATGGATTTAAGGAAATTTATAGTATTTTACCTCTTCACGTTAAAAGTTGGATCTTTAGAAAATGACAGAAAGCTTAGGAAATTAATTGGTGGCTTCATGGGTAGACTATGGCTTTTTTTTTAATACACACATACATTTATTGATAAATAGTCAATTCACCAACATTCATGGAGCATCTACCTTATACTGGGTGTGAAAAATATAAAACTAAGAAATAGTTCTTTAAAAAAAAAAGGATCTTTGTCTAATAGGAAACATAGAAAATATAATAACACAGAGTGATAAAGGATACAATAGTACTATGCCCAGGGAACTTTGAGGACATAGAGGAATCATTAATTCAAATTGGGGGCTCAAAGTTTTCCCCAAAAAATGTGTCTTGAGCTGAGTTGCTGTGATGTGGGGAAGGACACTCAAGCCTGAGTGAATACTCGATATAAAGCACAACAATTATTGTATTCCTGGAACATCAAATATTTTGCCATGGGTGGAGCCCTGAGAGTGTTTGGAGACTGGAAGGAAAGGAGGTGGCAGGCGGATGGGGGCGAATCCATCTTGGGGGTTAAGCCATAGATTTGAACTTTAAAAGCCTGTGGAGAATTACTAAGTATTTTTAAGTAGGGGAATAATTTGCACTACATTTATGTTTCTGAAAAGTCACTTTGGGATGTGTAGAGAAGGATTGGGAGTTTGTTCCCATCAGAGCCCAGTGGATGTGAACACTAGACTCTCAAAAGGAAGGGAGTTCTGAGGAGTCTTAGAATAAATATTAGGTTCAGTTAGAGGCTTTTTGATCAAGAATGCTATAAAGTTTGAGAGGCAGAACAACACTCTGGTAGACCTAGAAAGCAGAATACAATGGAGTACAACAAATATATTATGAGAAGAAGAATTACAGGGGAGATCCTCAGATAAAAAGTAAGAGCAGCAATTCACCTATTTTTTTGGACAACCAAACTAGGGGTTCTTTTTCATTCTGCATTCCCCCACTCCTCACATATATACATCAGCAAGTTCTATTAGCTACTCTGCAAAAACATGTCCAGAATCTGTCAATTTCTACATATTTTCACTGTTTTCCCTCAAGTCCAAAACACCATCACCTTTCATTTACACATACAAAGAGTTTTCAGTCTTGCCCACCTGCAATCCATCTTCCACATAGGGTTCATTTTATGATATAAATCAAATTCTATCACCTCTATTCTTAAAATCCTCATTGCCATCCCATTCTACTTCAAACAATCCAAACTTCTTACACGGCTGATGGGACCCTAGATGATTTACTGCCCCATCCCCTTCCAGCCTCCTGCTCAGCCAAACTGATTTTTCTTCAAACAGGTCAAATTCCTATGACTTTTAACTTGGTCATCTTTGTGCCTGGAAGTCTCCTCTTGTAGACCTTCCAGGTTATGGTGCTGCTTTTCTCTTGTCAGGTCAGGAGTCAGCTCAGATGTTTCCCCTTAGCCCTTCCTGATGCAGTTTGAATTCTCCTCACTGCCTGCCATTCTTCATTTCATAACACAGTATGTTTCCTTCAAAACGGTTTCCATAGTCTGAAGTTTTCTTACCTGTTTTCTTGCTTGCTATCTGTCTTCCTCACTAGACAGAAAGCTCCAGGAGAGCAGGGGCCTTTCTTGATTGATTGCTGCTCTGTTAAATTACCAATATCTAAAATAGTGACTGGTCCATAGCAAGTAACAATGGAGTTATGAGTGAACCGTTCCCAGTGTCTGGATCTATTTATTTCCAATAGCTAGGGCTCCTCTGTCTCTTCCCGTAGCTTCAGTCCTACCCAAGTCTCTGAAACCCAGGAGGGATTTGTGGCCATTAGCTTGGATTCACCTTTGTTTCACATCCAACTCTGACTGCAAGCCCCAGTCCTGACAAGATCCCTTTGCTTCACATTTGAGATCTTATTCCATTTTGTTTGACTGTTCTGGTAACTGGCTTTTTTTTTTCTGCGTCTTTTTCAAATGTTAGGTGCATCTTTATAATGTATTGTCTTAGCAAATTACAGTTATAAGCCACTGAAACTTAAGTAACTCTTAAAAAATAAAGCCTTATTTGTTTCATAGATTGGTAAGACATGAGAAAATTTGATTTATGGTTAGAAATAAAGCCAAAATATTTTAATTATATGAAACCTTAAATATTTTGTTTTAGTACACATCAATAAAGGATGTATGCCATGCCTCTGAATTGTATGAAATAGCCAGAAGAATAAAGAAATAAACTATATCTTGACCAACTCTCGAAAGAATAGAACTTGCCTGATACCCCCTAATAAAAGGTTCATGGTCACAGAGGCCTTATTTTTGCAGTACTTACCAGTTTTGTAGTACTAATAGGAGAGTATGTCTCAGGACTAATAAGGAGTGAGAACTGTAAAAAAGTTAATTAGGGGAGAGGGTGATGGTGGAGTGAATCAATGAGCCAGAACTGAATCAGTGAACTGGAACTGGTGTGTCTTTCTAAGGACTGATAATAGTGGCCCTTTGGGAGTTCCACAAAACAAGAACATGTGGCCATCTTTAGCTTGTTATCTGTGTATACCTGATGGAACACTGACCTGACAAGGAGCCTTCAAGTCTGGCTACATTATAGTGCTGTGAGGGGTTTTACATCCTTGAACATAATGTTTATGGTAACAGAGCCAAGGTCACCCTGCACTGGAACATGAGACATGAAGAGGCCTTCCTCCTCAGAGGCCTCCTGTGGACTTCCGTAGTTCGTTGTTCCTTGTTTATATGTTACTCATAACCAATTTATGTAGACACTCTGTAAGTCCTTTTTCTTTTGCTGCTTTTCCCTACAATTTTTCCACAATTGTAGTATCATACACAGTATTTTCACTGCCCTAAAAATACTCTGTGGCTGCAAATTTATACCCTGCTCAATGCCAAACCACTGACAACTATTGATCTTTTTACTGTCTCCATGATTTTGCCTTTCCCATAATCTAATAGTTGGAATCATATAACCATTTCAGATTGCCTTCTTATGTTCGGTAATGTACATTTAAGGCTCCTCTGTATCTTTTCAGGTTTGATAGCTGATTTCTTTTCAGCCCTGAATAATATTCCATTGTCTGAATGTGCCATAGTTTATGCCTAATGAAGGACATCTTAGTTGCTTCCAAGTTTTGGCAGTTATTAATTAACCTATTTATACCAGAGGTTGTAATTTTTTGAATTGCAGACATTTGTGAAAAATCAGACCTTGATGATGACCTTGAGCAGTGAGATATAAATAACGCACACATGCTTACCATTCCAATAATGAAACACTAGGCATAAGTGTGTTAAGCTGCTATAAATATCCACATGCAGGTTTTTGTGTGAACTTAAGTTTTCGACTTATTTGGGTAAATACCAAGAAACATGCTTATTAGATTATGTAGTAAGAGTATGTATAGTTTTATAAGAAACCAGACTTTCTTCTAAAATATTTCAACTGGCAATGAATGAGAGTTATTGTTGCTCTCATTGAATGAGAATGTAGAACACTGCTCAATAAATTCTCACCAGTATTTGGATTTTTTGCCATTCTAATAGGTGTATAGTAATATTTCATTGCTTTTTAAATTTGCCTTTCCCTGATGACATGATATGGAGCATTTTTTTTTCATACACTGATTTTCCATCTGTATGTCTTCTATGATGAGATCTCTATTAAGGTCTTTGAATCATTTTTCAATCTTTTTTTTGTCTTTTTATTATCAAGTTTTAAGAGCTCATTGTGTATCTTGGACACTACAAGTTCTTTATCAGATGCTTTTTACTAATATTTTTTCCCTGCCTATGGCTTGTCTTAACATTGTCTTGACATTGTCTTTTGCAGAGCAGAAGTTTTCAATTTTAATGAAGTCCAGCTTATCAATTATTTTTTTCCATGGATCATGGATTTGTTGCTGTAGCTAAGAATTGGCACATTGTACCCAAGGCCATTTAGGTCTTCTTGTATGTTATCTTCTATGACTTTTAGAGTTTTGCATTTTACACTTAGGTCAATGATGCATTTTGAGCTAATTTTTGTGAGGGGTTTAAGGTCTGTGTCTAGATTCATTTTTTGGCATTATCCAAATACTATATACAATCAAAGCTATAAATTCTCTAAGCACTGCTTTCACTACATCCCACAAATTTTGATAAATTATGTTTTCATTTTTATTTAGTTCAAATTATTTTTAAATTTAGGAATTTAGGAATTTAAAAATATTCAGTTCAAAGTATTTTTCAATTCAGGAATGGGAATTTCCCAGCTGTCTTTCTGTAATTGGTGTCTAGTTTAATTTCGTTGTGGTTTGAGAGCAGACATTGTATAATTTCTGTTCCTTTAAATTTATTGACATTGGTTTTATGGCCCAGAATGTGGCCTATCCTGGTGAATGTTCCATGTAAACTTGAGAAGAATGGATATTCTGCTATTGTTGATGAAGTAGTCTACAGATTGCCACTTATATCCAGTTGGTGGTGGTATTGTTGAGTTCAACTTCATCCTTAGTGATGCCTTCTATATCTGTCCATTTCTGATAGAAGGGCATTAAATTCTCCAACTATGATTGTGGATATATCTATTTCTTCATGCAGTTCCGGGCTACATGTATACACATTAAGACATTAAGTATTTTTGTGTTTTCTTGCAGAATTGGCCCTTTAAGATGATAAAATGTCCTTCTTTATCCCTGATAACTCTTCTTACTTTGAAATTTGTTCTGTCTGAAATTAATATAGCAACTCCTGCTTTATTTTGATTAATGTTAGCATGGTATATTTTTCAACCATTTACTTTTAATCCATATATGCCTTTATATTTAAAATGGGTTTCTTGTAGACAACACTCTTGACTCTTGTTTTTTCATTCATTCTGAGAAAGTGTCTTTTCATTAGTGCTTTTAGATCACTGATGTTCAAGGTCATTATTGTTATAGTTGGATTAATAGCTGCCATATTTGTTGTCGTTTTTCTTTTTTTTGTCATCATTTTCTGCCGTTTTTGGTTTTTAATTTATTATTTAAATAGGTTTTTTGGGGGAATAGGTGGTGTTTGGTGGCATGGATAAATTCTTTAGTGATGATATCTAAGATCTGCATGCACACATCACCCAAGCAGAGTGTACTCTACCCAATGTGAAGTCTCTTATTTCTCATCCCCCTCCCACCCTTCTCCCTGATTTGCCAGAGTCCATCATATCATTCTTATGCCTTTGCATCCTCATAGCTTAGCTCCCACTTATAAGTGAGAATATACAATGTTTGGTTTTTCCATTCTAGAGTTACTTCACTTAGAATAATGGTCTCCAACTCCATCCAGGTTGCTGTGAATGCCAGTATTCCATTACTTTTTTTCCTTATATCTGAGCATTATTCTATGGTTGTGTGTGTGTGTGTGTGTGTGTGTGTGTGTGTGTGTGTAATATTTATCCACTCGTTAGTTGGGCATGTAGGCTGTTTCTTTTTAAATTATTATTATTTTTAAATTATACTTTAAGTTCTGGGATACACGTGCAGAATGTGTAGGTTAGTTACAAAGGTATACACGTGCCATGGTGGTTTGCTGCACCCATCAACTGGTCATATACTTTAGGTATTTCTCCTAATGCTATCCCTCCCCTAGTTCTCCACCCCCTGGCAGGTCCCTGTATGTGATGTTTCCCTCCCTGTGTCTATGTGTTCTCATTGCTCAACTCCCACTTAAGAGTGAGAACATGCAGTGTTTGGTTTTCTGTTTCAGTGTTAGTTTGCTGAGAATGATGGTTTCCAGCTTCATCCATGTCCCTGCAAAGGACATGAACTCATCATTTTTTATGGCTGCATAGTATTCTTCCATGGTGTATATGTGCCACATTTTCTTTATCCAGTGTATCATTGATGGGCATTTGGGTTGGTTCCAACTCTTTGCTATTGTGAATAGTGCTGTAATAAAATTGTCACACTGTCAGTGGCTGAACTGATTTGCCCTCCCACCAACAGTGTAAAAGCATTCCTGTATCTCCATATTCTCTCCAGCAGCTGTTGTTTCCTGACTTCTTAATGATCATCATGCTAACTGACATGACATGGTATCTCACTGTGGTTTTGATTTGCATTTCTGTACTGACCAGAGATGGTGAGCTTTTTAAAATAGGTTTGTTGGCTGCATAAATGTCCTTCACCTACTTTTTGATGGGGTGGTTTCTTTTTTTCTTAAAAATTTAAGTTTCTTTTAGATTTTGGATACTAGCCCTTTGTCAGATGGATAGCTTGCAAAGAATTTCACCCATTCTATAGGTTTCCTGTTCATTCTGTTGATAGTTTCTTTTGCTTGTACAGAAGCTCTTTAGTTTAACTAGATCCATTTGTCAATTCTGGCTTCTATTGCCATTGGTTTTGGTGTTTTAGTCATAAAGTCTTTGCCCATGCCTATGTCCTGAATGGTATTGCCTAGGTTTTCTTCTAGGGTTTTTATGGTTTTAGGTCATACTTAAGTCTTTAATCGATATTGAGTTAATTTTTGCATAAGATGTAAGGAAAAGGTCTACTTTGTTTTTTGCATATGGCTAGCCAGTTTTCCCAACACCATTTATTAAATAGGGAATCCTTTCCCCATTGCTTGTTTTTGTCAGGTTTGTCAAAGATCAGATGGTTGTAGATGTGTGGCATCATTTGTGAGGCCTCTGTTCTTTTCCATTGGTCTACATAACTGTTTTGTTACCCGTACTACGTTATTTTGCTTACTGTGGCCTTGTAGTATCATTTGAAGTCAAATAGCATGAAGCCTCCAGCTTTGCTCTTTTCCTTATTTCCTTGGCTATATAGGATCTGTTTTGGTTCCATATGAAATTTAAAGGCGTTTTCTCTAATTCTGTGAAGAAAATCAGTGGTAGCTTGATGGGGGTAGTGTTGAATCTGTAAATTACTTTGGGCAGTCTGGCCATTTTCACAATATTGATTCTTCCTATCCTTGAGTATGGAATGTTTTTCCATTTGTGTCCTCTTATTTCCTTGAGCAGTTGTTTGAAGTTCTCCTTAAACAGGTTCTTCACATTCCTTGTAAATTGTATTCCTATGTATTTTATTCTCTTTGTAGCAATTGTGAATGGGAGTTCACTCATGATTTGGCTCTATTATTTGTGGATAGAAATGTTTGTGATTCTTGCACATTGATTTTGTATCCTGAAACTTTGCTGAAGTTTCTTATCAGCTTAAGGAGTTTTGGGTTGAGATGATGGGTTTTCTGAACAGAGAATCATGTTGTCAGCAGAGACAAATTGACTTCCTCTTTTCCTGTCTGAATATCCTTGATTTCTTTCTCTTGCCTGGTTGCCCTGGCCAGAACTTCCAATACTTTGTTGAATTGGAGTGGTGAGAGGGCATCCTTGTCTTTTCCTGGCTTTCAAAGGAAATGCTTCTAGCTTTTTCCCATTCAGTATGATATTAGCTGTGGGTTTGTCATAAATCGCTCTTATTATTTTGAGATATGTTCCATCAATATCTAGTTTACTGAGAGTTTTTAGCATGAAGCGATGTTGAATTTTATCAAAACCCTTTTCTGCATCTATTGAGATAATCATGTGGTTTTTATTATTGGTTCTGTTTATGTGGTGGATTACGCTTATTGATTTATGTATGTTGAACCAGCCTTGCATCCCAGGGATGAAGCTGACTTCATTGTGGTGGATAAGCCAATGTTGAGAGATTTTGTCACCTCCAGGCCTGCCTTAGAGGAGCTCCTTAAAGAAGCACTAAATATGGGAAGGAAAATTCAGTATCAGCCACTGCAAAACCATACCAAATTGTAAAGACTATCTACACTATGAAGAAATTGCATCAACTAATAGGCAAAATAACCAGCTAGCATCATAATGGCTGGATGAAATTCACTCATAACAGTATTAACCTTAAATGTAAACAGGCTAAATGCCTGAATTAAAAGACACAGACTGGCAAATTGTATACAGAGCCAAGACCCATTCATGTACTGTTTTCAGGAGACACATCTCACATGCAAAGATATACATAGGCTCAAAATAAATGAATGGAGGAATATTTACCAAGCAAATGGAAAGCCAGAAAAAGCAGAGGTAGCAATAATAGTCTCTGATAAAACAGACTTTAAACTAACAAAGATCAAATAAGACAAAGAAGGGCATTACATAATGGTAAAGGGATCAATGCAAGAAGAAGAGTGAACTGTCCTAAATATATGTGCACCCAATACAGGAGCACCCAGATTCATAAAGTAAGTTTTTAGAGACCTACAAAGAGACTTAGACTCCTACACAATATTAGTGGGAGACTTTAGCACCCCACAGTCAATATTAGACAGATCATTGAGACAGAAAATTAACAAGGCTATTCAGGACTTGAACGTAGCTCTGGACTAAGTGGACCTATAGACATCTCCAGAACTCTCCACCCAGATCAATAGAATATACTTTTTTCTCAGCACCATATCACACTTATTCTAAAATTGACCACATAATTAGAAGTAAAATATTCCTCAGCAAATGCAAAAGAATGGAAATCATAACAAACAGTCTCTCTGGCCACAGTGCAATCAAATTAGAACTTGGGATTAAGAAACTCGCCCAAAAACCATACAACTACATGGAAACTGAACAACCTGCTCTTGAATGACTACTGGGTAAATAACAAAATGAGGGCAGAAATAAATAAGTTCTTTAAAACCAATGAGAAAAAAGATACAGAGTACCAGAATCTGTGCAACACAGCTAAAGCAGCATTAAGAGGGAAATTTACAGCACTAAATGCCCACAGGAGAAAGCAGGAAAGATCTAAAATCAGCACTTTAACATCACAGTTAAAAGAACTAGAGAAGCAAGAGAAAACAAATTCAAAAGCTAGCAGAAGACAAGAAAGAACTAAGATCAGAGCAGAACTGAAGGAGATGGAGACACACAAACTCTTCAAAAAAAAAAATCAATAAACCTAAGCTGGTTTTATATTTTTTCGACTGTGAATTGTGCTGCAATAAACATGCAGGTACAAGTGTGTTTTTCATATGATGGCCTCTTTTCCTCTGGGTAAATACCCAGTAGTGAGATTGCTGGATCAAATGGTAGTTCTACTTTTAGTACTTTAAGGAGTCTTCACACTGTTTTCCATGGTGACTGTAAAAGTTTACATTCTGACCAACAGGGTAAAAGTGTCCTCTTTCACCATATCCATGCCAACATCTATTATGTTTAGATTTCCTAATTATTGTCATTCTTGCAGGAGTAAGGTGGTATTGCATTATGGTTTTGATTTACATCCCATGTTAGTGATATTGAGCATTTCTTCATATATTTATTGGCCATTTGTGTGTATTTTTTGAGAATTGCATATTTATGTTCTTAGCCCACTTTTTGATGGGATTGTTTTTTATTTGCTGATTTATTTGGGTTCCTTGTAGAATCTGGATTTTAGTTCTTTGTTTGATGCATAGTTTGCAAATATTTTATCCCACTCTGTGGCTTGTCTGTTTGCTCTGCTGATTATTTCTTTTGCTGTGCAGAAGGTTCTAGAAAAATTTTTCTCTTGTTATCTTCTAGAATTGTTATGATTTGAGGTCTTAGATTTAAGTCTTTGATCCATCTTGAGTTGATTTTTGTATAAGGTGAGAGATGACAATCCAACTTAATTCTTCTACATATGGCTTGCCAATTTTCCCAGCATCATTTGTTGAATAAGGTGTCCTTTCCCCAGGTTATGTTTTTGCTTGCTTTGTCAGAGATCAGTTGGGTATATTTGGCTTTACTGTGGGGCTCTCTATTCTCTTCTATTGGACTATGAGCCTATTTGTATACAAGTGTCATGCTCTTTTGGTAACTTTAGCCTTGTAGAATAATTTGAAGTCGAGTAATGTGATGCCTCCTTGTTGTGTGTGTGTGTGTGTGTGTGTGTGTGTGTGTGTGTGTGTGTGTGTGTGTGTTTGTTGTTTTTGCTTAGTCTTGCTTTGGCTATGCAGGCTCTTTTTTTGGTTCCATAAGAATTTAAAGATAGTATTTTCTAGTTCTGTGAAGAATGATGATGGTATTTTGATAGCAATTGTATTGCATATGTGGATTGCTTTTGGCAGTATGGTCATCTTCACAGTGTTGTTTCAACCCATCTATGAGCATGGGATGTGTTTTCATTTGTTTGTATCATCTATGATTTCTTTCTGCAGTGTTTTATAGTTTTTCTTGTAGAGATCTTTCACCTCCTTGGTTAAGTATATTCCTAAGTAATTTTTATTTTCTTGCAGCTGTCGTGAAAGGATTTGAGTTCTTGATTTCTCAGCTTGGTAGCTGTTAATGTGTAGCAATGCTACTGATTTGTGTACATTGATTTTGTATCTGAAACTTTACTGAATTCATTTATCAGATGTAAGAGTTTTTTGGATGAAACTTTAGGGTTTTCTAGGTTATATAATCAGTGAACAGTGACAGTTTGACTTCCTCTTTACCGATTTGGATGCCCTTTATTCCTTTCTTTTGTCTGATTGCTCTGGCTAGGGTTTCCAGTATCATGTTGAATAGAAGTGGTAAAAGTGGGCATCCTTGTCTTTTTCCAGTTTTCGGGGGAAAGTTTTCAACTTTTTCCCATTCAGTGTTATGTTGGCTGTTGGTTTGTCATAGACGGTTTTTGTTACCTTAAGTTATGTTCCTTCCATGCCAATTTTACTGAGAGTTTTAATCACAAAAACAAGCTGGATTTTGTGAAACACCTTTTCTGCATCTATTGAGATGATCATGTTTTTTATTTTTTAATTTTCTTTATGTGGTGTGTCACATTTGTTGACTTGCATGTGTTAAACCATCCCTATATCTCTGATATAAAACCCACTTGATTATGATGTATTATCTTTTTGATTTGGTGTCAGATTCAGTTATTTAGTATTTTGCTGAGGACTTTTGCATCTGTGTTCATCAGGGATATTGGTCTGTCGCTTTATTTTTTGTTATGTCCTTTCCTGGTTTTGTTTTATGGGTGTTACTGGCTTCATAGAATGATTTAGGGAGGATTCCCTTTTTCTCTGTTTGTTGGAATAATTTCAGTAGGATTGGTACCAGTTCTTCTTTAAATGTCTGACAGAATTCAACTGTGAATCCATCTGGTATTGGACTTTTTTTGTGTTGGCAATTGTTTTAATTACTGTTTCCATCTCACTGCTTGTTACTGGCTTGTTCAGAGTTTCTAGTTATTTCTGGTTTACTCTTGGAGGGTTGCATATTTCCAAGAATTTATCCATCTCCTTTAGGTTTTCTAATTTGTGTGAATGAAGGTTTTCATAGTAGTCTTGAATGATCTTTTGTATTTCTGTGGTATTGGTTGTAACGTCTCCCATTTCATTTCTAATGGAGCTTATTTGGATCTTCTCTCTTTTTTTCCTTGGTTAATCTCACTAATGGTGTATCAATTTTCTTTGTTTTCAAAGAACCGGCTTTTTGTTTCATTTATCTTTTTTTAATTTCAATTTCACTTGGTTCTGCTATGATCTTTGTTACTTATTTTCTTCTGCTGGGTCTGGGGTTGGTTTGTTCTTGTTTCTCTAGCACATTGACTGAGGTGTGAGCTTAGTGTCTATTTGTGCTCTTTCAGACTTTTATATTTTACTTTAAGTTCTGGGATACATCTGTAGAATGTGCAGGTTTGTTACATAGGTTTACATGTGCCCTGGTGGTTTGCTGTACCTGTCAATCTGTCATTTAGGTTTTAAGTCCTACACGCATTAGGTATGTGTCCTAAAGCTCTTGCCCCCCAACCCCTGATAGGCCCCAGTGTGTGATGTTCCTCTCTGTGTCCGTGTGTTCTCATTGTTCAACTCCCACTCATGAGTGAGAACATGCGATGTTTGTTTTTCTGTTTGTTTGCTGAGAATGATGGTTTCCAGCATCATCCATGTCCCTGCAAAGGACATGAACTCATCCTTTTTATGGCTGAATAGTATTCCAATAGCATTCCATGGTGTATATGTTCCACATTTTTTTTAATTCAGTCTGTTATTGATGGGTATTTGAGTTGATTCCATGACTTTGTTATTGTAAATAGTGCATGCATGTGTCTTTATAGTTGAATGATTTTTAATCCTATGGGTCAGTAATGGGATTGCTGGGTCAAATGGTGTTTCTGGTTCTAGATCCTTGAGGAATCACCACACTGTGGTTGAACTAATTTACACTCCCACCAACAGTGTGAAAGCATTTCTATTTCTCCACTGCCTCGCTAGCATCTGTTGTTTCCTAAATTTCTAATGATTGCCATTGTAACTGGTATGAGATGATATCTCATTGTGGTTTTGATTTGCATTTCTCTAATGACCAATGATGAGCAATGTAGGCATTTCATGCTGTGAACTTGCCTTTTAGCATGACTTTGCCATGTGTCAGAGAATTTGATAGGTTGTTTCACTGTTGCTGAGTCCAAATAAATTTTTTAAATTTCCATCTTGATTTTATTACTGAACCAAAGATCATTCAAGAGACTATTTAATTTCCACATATTTGTAGAGTTTTGAGAGTTCCTTTTGGAGTTAATTTTCAGTTTTATTACACTGTGGTCTGAGAGAGTACTTGATATAATTTCAGTTTTCTTAAGTTTTTATCAGACTTGCTTTGTGACCTGTCATATGGTCTATCTTGAAGAATGTTCCATTTGCTGATAAAAAGAATGTATATTTTGTAGTTGTTGGGTAGAATTTTCGGTAAATATCTGTATAATTCATTTCTTGTTCTACAGTATAATTTAAGTCCATTGTTTCTTTGTTGCCTTTCTGTGTTGATAACCTGTCTGGTGTTGTCATTGGAGTATTGAGGTCCCCCATTATTATTATGTCACTGTCTAACTCATTTCTCAGGTGTAGTAGTAATTGTTTTATAAATTTGGGAGCTCTTGTTTTACGTGCATATATATTTAGGATTGAGATATTTTCCTGCTGGAATAATCCTTTTATCATTATATAATGTCTCCTTATTTTTTTAAACTGTTGTTTCTTTAAAGTCAGCTTTGTCTCATATAAGAATAGCTACTCCAATAGTTACTTGGTTTCCATTTCCATGGAAGATCTTTATCCACCCCTTTACCTTAAGTTTATATGAGTTGTTATGTGTTGGGTGAGTCACTTGAAGACATCAGATACTAGGTAGATTTTTATTCATTCTGTCATTCTGTATCTTTTAAGTTGAGCATTTAGGCCATTTACATTCAATGTTAGTATTGAGATGTGAAGTACTTTTCATTACACTGCTTGTTGCCTGAATACTTTAAGTTGTACTGCACCTTTCTCTGGCACCTCCTTGAGTAGCTTAATAGTCAACCTTCTGAATTATTTTTCTGTGAATACAGAGATTTCTTTTTGGTTTGGATTTATTGTTAGAAAGCTAGTGTGATCTTTTGTGGGTGTTACAGTTCCTTGTTTTTGTTACATTACCAGAATTCCTTTCCTAGTTCCTTCTCGTTTGGGTAGACTATTTTGGTGGAAAGATATGGAACTCAAAGGTGACTGTTCAGGTTCCTTTATTCCACAGGGTGATCCCTTAATGTGGTGCTGTCCCCCTTCCCATAGGGATGGGGTTTCCTGAGAGCCAGAGTGTAGTAATTATTATTGCCTTTCTGGGTCTAGTCACCCAGGAGGGCTACAGGCTCTGGGCTGATGCTGGGAAATGCCTGCAGAGTCCTGTGATGTGATATGTCTTCAGGTCTCCCAGCCATGATCACTGGCACCTGCTCTGGTGAAGGTGGCAGGCGATAAAATAGACTGAGGGTGTCCTTAGTTGTAGTTTTGTTTAATGCACTGCCCATATTGCTGGCTGCAGCTTTTGCACTTGTATCTGCACTTCCCTTTCACTCCCCAGATTCTGAGGAAAATTTGTGCTCAGTTGACATTATTACAAAGTTCAGCTATAAGCTTCCTTCACCCTGTGGCCCCCCTGCAGTTCTGCTAGCTGCCTTCCCCAAGGATTCCTGTTAGATAAAGCCAGGGATGGCTTCCCTGGGTTCAAGCTGGGGACTGGAAGTGCCCAAAGGGCTCTTTCTGCTGCTGCTTCTACTTAGACATTTTGCTCATCTCCCTAAATCCATTTCAGTTTTAGGTAACGTTAAATTGTTCTCCAATGATCTGGATTTTTGGGTCCCCCAGTGAGGATGTGTTTTGGAAGTAGACTTTTCCCCTCCTTACTCTTTGGGAACTCCCAGTGCTTTGGCTGTCTCACAGAGTTTGCAGCAGCAAGTTACATTCTCTCAAAGGGTCTGTGAATTATTTTATTTGTCTTGGTATGTTCCTACAGTTATGCTTGTAACAAAAGCTCATGATGTGAGTTTCCACACACTGTTCTGTCTCTCCAAGTAGGAGCTCCACATTAGTCTTGTCTCTTATCTGCCATTTTCCTCCTGTATTTTATCCTTTTATGGTTTTAACTGAGCATTGTATATATTCTCTTCTCAACATATCAGTTATATTTCTCCTTTTTAAAATTATTTTTAGTGGTTTCCCCAGATTTTGAAATATATATTTATAACTTAAGCATATCCACTTTTGTTTTTGGAAATATAGTTTCAGTCTGTCACCCAGACTGGAGTGTAGTGGTACAATTGCAGATCATTGCAACCTCTGCCTCCCAGGTTCAAGCAATGCTCATGCCTCAACTCCCGACCTCAAGTGATATGCCTGCCTTGGCCTCCCAACGTCCTGGGATTATAGGTGCTACCTTTAAATAATACTATATACTTTCATGGGTAGTGTGAGTATTTTAGAATAACAAATAATTTTAATTAATCTCTCTTGTTTCTTAGATCTTTACTATTATCCATTTTACTTATATATGAATAGCAAGTCTGCTGACAATGAATTCTTTCAATTCTTATTTAAGAAAATCTTTATTTCTCTTTTACGTTTGAAGGCTAATTTCGCAGGGTACAAAATTCTATGTTGCTCTTTTCTTTCAACATTTTCAATTTTTTAATTTCAAATATGTCACGCCACTCTCTTCATACTTGCATGGTTTCTGAAGAGAAAGTCAAATGTAACTCTTACCTTCTCTCCTCTATAGTGAGGTCTTTTTTTTCCCCCTATGACTTCCTTCACACTTTGTGTGTATCTTTGATTTTCTGTAGTTTGGAAATGATATACCCAGTTGTAGTTTTGTTTTGTTTTGGCATTTATCCTGCTTGGTAGTCTCTGAGCTTTCTGAACTTGAGGCTTGGTGTCCGAAATTAATTTTGGAAAATTTTCAGTCACTAATGTTTCAGGCATTTCTACTGTTCCTGTCTCTCTCTCTTCTCCTTCTGGTATTCCCAGTACACACATGTTAAGCCTTTCGTAGTAGTCCCACAGTCCTTGGATATTCTGGTTTTCGTTTTTTTTTTTTTTTTTTTTTTTTTTTTTTTTTTTTTTTTTTTTTTTTTTTTTTTTTTTTTTTTTTTCAGTCTTTAATCTCTTTACTTTTCTGTTTTGGAGATTCATATTGAGATATCAAGCTCAGAGATTCTTTCCTTAGCTGTGTCTAATCTGCAAACTAATCTAGCCTATCAAATGCATTCTTTATTTCTTTTACAGTGTTTTTGATCTCTAGTATTTTCATTGGTTCTAACAGAAGATTTTTATTTTTCTACTTCCATTGCCTGTCCTTGCATGTTCTTTTTTTCATCCATGAGAACCCTTGGCATGTTAATTATAATTATTTTAAATTATGGCCTAGTAATTTCAACATCCCTGCCATGTCTAGTTCTGATACTTGCTCTATCTGTTCAAATCGTGGTTTTTGTCTGTGCATGGTGGCTCACACCTATAATCTCAGTACTTTGAGACGCTGAGGGAGGAAGATAACTTGGGCCAAGAGTTTGGACTAGCCTAGACAACATAGTGAGGCCTCCCTCTCTACAAAAAAACAAAACATAAAAAATTAGCGGTGGCATATGCCTATATAGTCCCAGCTACTCAGGAGGCTGAAGCACTCAGAGTTTGAGGTCACAGTGAGCTATGATCACGCCACTTTTTCCAGTCTGAACAACACAGCAAGACTCTATCTAAAAATAAATAAATAAATAAATATGGGTTTTGCCTTTTAGTATCCATTTTACTTTTTTTTTTTTTTTTTGAGACAGAGTCTCAGCCTGTCACTCAGGATGGATGGAGTTCAGTGGTAGGATCTTGGCTCACTGCAACCTCTGCCTCCCAGGTTCAAGCAATTGTCCTGCCTTAGCCTCCCAGGTAGCTGTGATTACAGGTGCCCACCACCACATTTGGCTAATTTTTGTATTTTAGTAGAGATGGGGTTTCACCATGTTGGTCAGGCTGGTCTCGAACTCCTGATTTCAGGTGATCTGCCTGCCTTGGCCTCCCAAAGTGCTGGGATTATAGGTGTGAACCACCATGCCTGGCCTGCATTGTAATTTTTTGATAATCAAGCATACATGTATTGAGCAAAATTAACTGGTATAAATAGTCCTTCAGTAATGTGATGGTAAGAAGAGAGGACAAGGAAGTCTTCTAAAGGCCCATGACTAGGTCTCAGCCTTTTAGTAAGCCTGTGCCTCTGGTCTGGGAACTTCACAAGTACTTATCCATATTTTCCTCCCCTTAGGTGGGATAGGATGGCTAGAACTGACTGATACTTTTTCTGATATTTATAGTGAGAAAGGTCTAGCTCCTGGAAATAGACCTCATAAAACCGTGGGGGCTTCCTATGACCAAGTTACACTGCAGTTATTTTTATAACTCTATAGTTGTGCAGCAATTTGTCAATTACAGGTCAGGCTTTCCCACAGCAGTACTGGTTCTTGCACACTTTCCACTTCTAAGTCTCTATTCTGGTTAAGTTTTAACTCCCTGTAATCACCTATCTGTTTCTCCAATCTTGGGGGCAGCTGTTTGTTTGTTTACTTTTTTCCCTGTGCCCTCATCTCTCTTACAGATTCTAGAACAGTTTGATTTTTTTCAGTTGGTTCAGCTTTTTACTTGTTAAAATTGAGTGGTGACTTCCAGACTCTTACACACAGGAATAGAAACTGGCTCTTCCCTTATTTTTAACAAAGAGGATTAAGACTTTGATTTTTAATTTTTATTTTTCCTTAGATTAACAAGTTGAACCTCTGTTCTCAGATTTTTAAGTTCTGAAATCAGCAACACAACAAACAAGAGGAGCAGAGGAGTTCCTTGAACACCAACTCCTGTAATTAAAGCAGAAAAAAAACACTTCCTACTCTGATTGTGATCTATTCAGGGATTAGGCCATATCTCATTTACTGCTGAGAGTTTCTGTTATGTTACCAATTAATTGTTCTAGTTAAGAGAGAAAAAAATAAATCATCCCTTCACTTTAAAGACAGGTAGCTTCTCCGCAGCAATTTATCTTTGTTTCCTAAAGATGCAGTCTTTTTAGTTACTACTCTAGGTAAGAGATAGAAAATGTTTTGCCTGCGAATCAGAGTGATCCTTTGACAATATGCTTTCTCTCGAACAGGGTAGAGATGAACTGGGGGATCTGAGGGACCTAGGCTTTTATATTTTACAGAATGGGAGACCGGTGACACTGGAAGCATATTTAATGGTTTTCACCAAGGATGCATAAAACCATCGTGTTTGTCTGATTTATATTCATTGAAAATTTAGACTTGAAAATTCTTCAGAAAATTGCCAATTAGTTTTTGTTAATCAAAGTAGTCTGGCCCTAAGATACTTTCTCCCCTCCTTAGTCTACATGTTTTTGCCTGAGTCAAATCTCCAAATATTCTGGGTGATTGGAGAGAATAAAAGGATTCTGGAAAAAAGTTTAGGTTTAGAACCAAATATTTGCTTATATATTGCCCTAAAGAAGCTCAAAGTCACTTGTAGAGACTAAATCCATTTTATTTGGCTCCAGGATTGAGTTTATATGAGGATCTCCAGATGAGTAGTGAAGTAAACCTAAACACTTAGAACCCATCGTGGTAAGACATATTTCTGGGGATTGCTCCATTTATAAAGTTGGCCTTTTAGGATGTCTTTGATCCTGTTACTGCTTTTTAGGGTTACAGATCAGGCTGTTTAACTTGTGTAAGAATAAAGTTCTAGGAGTGAAAACATCTGGAATCGTATAAATTCTTCCAATGTTACTGAAATATTGACCTTGCATCACCATACCCCTACACCCCACATCCTAAATAAAAGCAACACGTGTTATAACTTTGGAAGTATCTTTGTTTAGCTCAGTGGAGTTGAAAGACCTTTTCTTTTAAAGCCCAGGTGTACCTTTTAAAATAATCTTTCTAATATTCTATATTTCTACTGGGAGCCCCAATATAAATGTCACCTCAGCAGAGGTTAAATTTGCAGTTTGTATTTTAGGCTACATTCTACCTAGCATGGAAAACAGAGAGAAGTAAAATGTTTATGATCATTGACTTCATCTACTCTGATATAATTTATAGGAGTTTAGTATAAAAAAATGAATTTAATCATATAAGCACATGGTTAGTAGACGAATGGACTAATTTGATTATCTAGATTTTAATAAAGCACTTTGCTATTGTGCCTCATGAAGCCAACTTAGAAAATTAAGTCACATTAGCTCAGATGTGAATATTGTCACAGGGCTCAATTTTGGTCAAATTCTCATTAAAAAAGAATAATGATGGTCATTAATGTATTAAAACCACAGGAAGATGCCCAGAGCAGTGCCTCAGGAAATGGGCATGAAACTGACTTCAGATAATGTTTCCATTAATAATATAAATATTATAGTGGAGGAGAGGCAGAAAGACAGTTTCTCAATGAGTTTGATAAAATGTCATTCTGCATAAATGAATTTTTCATTTTTTTAACTGTACCTTAACATATTGAACATAAGGTATAATCAATAGTCACCCAGAAAACTCTTGGCCATTTTAAATACTCTTAGGTCCTTTTTGTGAAAGTAATTTCATATTTAAGTTAAAAATAAGTTGCATCAACTTTTTAAATGTATTCCTTCCAGAATGTGTAAACCAGTTTATGTTAACTATTTTGCACCATCATGTGTGAGATAGCACAACAGGACGAAAATAGCTTCTCCAAGATGTGAGAGGGAGCTGCTGCACAGCATTTTGAAGCATTGGCAAAGCACCTACATTCAAGTCCTTTCCTGAGAAGATTGTTAAAGATTGGAATCAGCCACTTTAAATATTTAGAAAGTTTTTTTTTAAGGAAAAGTTGTTATTGGTATTAGTACGTACAATCCTGGAGGCAGAGGGTGAACTAGATGATGTTTAAAAATTATAAATACACAAGAAGGTAACTTATTGTTTGTGAAATTTAGGGAATGTGTATTGAGTTCAAATTAGTCTACTATAATGCTCATGCTCTTGATATCTTCATGACCATTCATTTGGAGAGTCACATAAACTTGCAACATAGCCATGGTTCAAACCCCTAGCCAATTTAAACCAGGCTCACCGAATACTTTCTTAAGATCTTAGTGGTAAAGGCCCCCATCTTTCTAGTGATGAGCCAGTAGGCTCAACCTCCACAGCATCTCACCTGACCACACACAGATGCAGCCTCATCCTCATCAAGAGCATAAGCATTATAGTAGACTAAATTCTTCATCATTTTGGGGCCTAATGTTTTTGAAATTAACTAGAAAGTGGCACCTTAAGAGCTCAGGTTTCTTTTTTTTTCTTCTTTCTATCCTAGTTAAAGCAGAGCCCAAACAGTATGTTTTGCGATTACCTAACAGGTAACCTATATGAACTCGTAAGCTATTTTCACTTTGTGGTTTTTGCTCCTGTCATTTGTAAAGTATTTGATTTTAAAAACCAGGCGTTCTCATTCAACACTACGCTGGTTTCTGGGGCAGAGGTGAGGCTGCATCTGTGTGTGGTCAGGTGAGATGCTGTGGAGGTTGAGCCTACTGGCTCATCACTAGAAAGATGGGGGCCCTTACCACTAAGATCTCGAGAAAGTATTTGGTGAGCCTGGTTTAAATTGGCTAGGGGTTTGAACCATGGCTATGTTGCAAGTTTATGTGACTCTCCAAATGAATGGTCATGAAGATATCAAGAGCAAGATCACTATAGCAGACTAAATAATGGTACGCCAAATGCCCATGCCCTATCCCCCAGAACCTGTATAAATGTTACCTTAGAGACTACACAGACGTGATTAAGAATCTTGAGTTGGAGAGATTATTATGGATTACCTGTGTGGGCCTTCAATGTTGTTGTAAGAATCCTTAGAGAGGCAGGGTGAGATCTGACTAGCAGCAGAGCAAAAGATGGGATGACAACAAAAGCAGAGAATGCAGTGAAGTGCTTTGTGGATGGAGAAATGGGCCACAACCCAAAGATGAGGAGACAGCACTAGAAACTGAAAAGAGGCAGAAAAAAAAAAACAAAAAACTCCCCTCAGAAACTTCAGGAGAAATAAGACCTGCTGGCACCTTGATTTAAGCCCAGTGAAAAACATTTCAGCATTCTGACTTCAAGAACTCAGAAAATAAATTTGTGTTGTTTTAAACCACTGAGTTTCTGTTAATTTGCTACTGCAGCAGTAGAAAATGAATGCAGGAATCATTCACAAGGAATGTCCCACAAGTGTTACTAAGGCATACGCATGTGAGGATCAATATTGTTACACGTAACACTAAGGACACAGTTGTAAACAAACAGATTCAAAGACAAGATATTGGGCAAGATAATACCACGCACATGAACGTCGTTAGAGCTTCTAAGGTCTAATATCAGTATTTAAAATGCATGAAGGAAAATTATCAGAATGACCAAAATAAACAGAATACACCAACTTGGATTTGAATAAAGCCCTGTTATATCCAGGGAAACATTATATTGGAAATTATGACAAAGATCTTGGGCTGCTGGGACAAAACCCCTAAAACTTCAGCATATAAAAGATTTATAACAAGTCTTTCAAGCAGATTGGTAGTTTCCTCTACTATCTAGTGGCCTGACATCAGGTTAGCTTTCCTGGGAGCAGACAATCATTCTGTAAAACCTACTATAGAACTGAACCTCTTAGATCCTGGTTAAGCTGAGTTTCATAAAAGATGACATGTCCTTGGGGCTGACAGCAGGATTTCACTTTTTTTTGGTTGGATTTTTTTTTTTTTTTTTAAAGCACAGTTCACATGATTAGAATTAAAGAGGAGAACAAAGGATGGGAAGAGGTAAGGTTCCCAGGCTAGGTCACACTCAAGACAACTCTTTGCTGCATGGTGCTGAAAATGGGTAGATTGTTTTCTTGCTGATAGTTGGCTGAGGTATATCAAACCTCAAAACTGCCCAATTGTATGGAACAAAAGATCACACAATCCTAAGGGAATCAATAAAGTGCTGGCAGTAGAATTTCTTCCAGTGAAATAAGCACATTGAATTTCTCAGGAAATGATTTCAATTTCTAGAGAAAACTGCATTCAGCTTTTCGATTATTCTACAATTCATCTCAGGGGTTTTTCACTCTCTTTGGAGTAGTGTGTGCTTTCCAGAGAAAGCAACAAACCATTAATTAAAATTGCTTCAGAGAAGTAAAATAGTAGACAAAATCAAACTGGTATGAAATATGTAGACTCTGCTGATTAGAGATATTTCCAAAAAAATGCATCTTGGAAAAAGGTATTTTTGTTAAGAAACTCGGCCATGAATAGAAAAATATAGAAAACAATATTTTCTGACTTTAGCAAAGACAATACGTTATATTGCTCTGAGAGTCCAGAGCAAGTAGGGTGCTAATGGCCATGTGAAACATTTTGGCCTTCATCTATGGGAAAATAAAAAGCTTTTGAAGGGTTCTATGTGGGATGGGTGTGTAACGTAACTAGATTTGGATTTTGAAAAGGTGGTTCTGGTGCCATGTGGAGAATGGATTGCAATGGGGCAAGGATAGATATGAGAAGCTAGTTAGGAGAATGCTGCAGTAAACCAGGCTAGAGATAATGGCGTATTTGGGGCTTGGGGGACGATAATGGAAGCAGAAAAAAGTGAAAAAAAAAATCCAGAGAGACTTGGGAAAGAATACAAAATAACTTATTAATGACTTGAATATGAAAGGAGGTATTTAGAACTCCTAAATTATCAGTGCTTTGAGCAACAAGGTTATATAGCTTTTAAACATTTAGTCTCCATTGATTTGGTTCATTGATTGGCAGGCTCTAGCGATTGATTGACAGGCTCCAGCGATTGATTGACAGGCTCCAGCTAGGCTGCCCAGGCTGGAATGCAGTGTTGGAATCACAGCTCACTACAGTCTCCATCTTCCGGGCTCAAGCAGTCCTCCCTCCTCAGCTTCCTAAGTAGCTGTGACCCACAGATGCACACCACTATGCCTGGCTGATTTTTTTTTTTTAATTTTTTGTAGACATGGGGTCTCCATATGTTGCCTAGATTGGCCTTGAATTTCTAGGCTTGAGTGATCCTTCCTCCTTGGCCTCCCAAGTGTTGGAATTACAGCAGTGAGCCACCATGCCCAGACCCTTTTCAATCTTTAAACTGTGTTTTAGATGCAAATGCTCCCAACTGACACTTTGTAAAAATTATAAATTGTGCTAAAATGTGGAGATTTGGGGAAGAAATCTGTACTGGGAAAGCTTACACATTAAAAATCAGTATTGAAATATACTTTTATTTATAAAACTTGGTATAAAATTTAGTTCTCCAAGATCCTGCCAGTAGTCCACTTCATCTTCAACATTTAATCACAGTTTAATGAAGGAATTTCATTTAATTTAATGATTTCTTGAGAATTTTGAAATAAAAAATTACCCTGAATAAGAAAAGTTAGTTTCTTTCTGGTATTTGAAAGTACCAGAATTTATAACATACACTTACCTTGAGATCTTCTTGGCCAAAGTTTCATAGTATAAGTTCTGGTAAAGCTGATGTGTCACAACTCTTCTTGTCTTGGAGTCCGTGCCACCTCTGATGTCTATTTCTGTTTGCTATGGCTATGAGAAATGGGTATTCCAGAAATAGGATGACCTACATTGTTGTTTACTTATGTTATCTTGACACTAGTTTTTAATAAGCATTGCTGTTACTATAAAAAATAACTCAGTTTGGTGGCTAACTTAAATAGACATCTAACCACAAGATCAACAAGGAATTTCAGCATGAAGGAAAGTTACTGGTCTGCAAGTAATCATGGCTTTCCATAGGCAACATAGTTCATGGTAGTTACCTCATTTGTTTCATGTTTAACATCATAAAGATGGTCAAATTTCATCACCGAACATCGATTACAATAGCTTCATGATTTCATTAGGCAAAACAGTACACACTAGTTAGTGTTCTGTGGTGGCTAGAGAGATTCTGTGGTTAACTACAACTGAAAACTTAATCTCTTTTGGAAAGGATAGAAAATTTTTCCTAGGGAACTAAGCCTGACTGTTGATGGAAACTATGTGAAGAGTCAGGAGGAAGCCTAGAGGTGTTTGCTACATTAGCTAAATGAGAGGGGCAGGAGAGTTAGAGTATAACAGAAGTCTTAGAATGGCTCACTTTGCTTTTTGCTTACTGTCTCCTGGGAGTGCTCTTTAAGGTTTTTTTTTCTGAAGGCTAAGGAGAAACAAAAAGAACAATCCTACGGGGTTCATTGAGCAGTTCACCTGGTTATGCACAAGGGAGAGGACAAGGGTTACAGGATTCTAAACAAGCCCATCTGTGAATTTTAAAGGAAAACCAAAGCAATGGAGGAAACTGAATCTTGAAATGCTGTCTAGTTATTTCAGTTTATAATTAAATACAGTAAACAGTAGAAATGGATAAACTTCTGTAAACCTTTAGGAAATAATGATCTCTTGAGTAATAATGGAAGATAATGGGAGTCTAACAACTGATGCCAGAGGGATTTGATTGCTGTGTAGATTGTAATAAGCTGCCCTGGATAATTGACTCCATTTTAGCTGTAAACTCCAACCTTGCTTCTGCCTCCTTACCATAGCCCCTTTGGGTGCATAACTGGGGCATGCTGCACTTAGAAGCATTGAAGCTACTGTTCTTAACACTTGTAACCATTGTAACCACGTTCTGCTTGGCATACCTCCCGCCTGCTATTGTAAGAAAAAAGTTTCTCTTCGATCATTGTGTAGAAGGAGCCTGATCGCCACCGCCACCCCCCCTCCCCCACCTTCTTGGTAATTGTATGGAAACCGTCTGTGCCATTAGCCCCTTCCTCTAACCTGCTTTTCTGCTTCTGCAAAATTCGGATTCAGCTAGGTATTCCCTTCCCCTACTTAAATCAAGGTATAAAACATAATCAGGCCCCTTTTTCAGGCTGAGAGAATTTTGAGTGTTCGCTGTCCCTCGGTCGCTGGCTAATAAAGGACTCAATTTGGAACTCAGAGCTTGGCACTTTCCTTCTAACTCGCTCGGTTACAACAAGATGGAACCGTAGAATTAGTTTAACGGAAGTGCTGTGGAGACAGTATCCCTTGCTTTTTGGTGAAGCACACAGAAGAGTGTCTTGTAAAATTTTTCCACACAAAATTAAATGTGGATCAAATAGGGACTGAGTCAAATGAATTGAAAACTTGTGAAAGAGAATTGCTGAAATGGATTGACCTAGACAGGCACCCACTTTAGTGTTAAGCTTTTTTTTTTTTTTTAAACTATTATTGAGTTAGGAGAAGATAGTATTGCAATCATTTTTTAAAGATATTAATTAAATGGACTGTGTTGCACATACCAAATAATCTGGTTGATTCGTGGCATCAGTTCACAGTCTGGTCTGTAGCAGAAGAAATCAAATGAGAATGGAGTTTGAAAATCCACAGGGACTTCTCAAATTAAAAAATGAATAATTATAGAAGTAATATAATGATTGTACTGATGTTGGAAAATGTAGAAGTTTCAAAAAAACTAAAATTACCCAAATCCACTTTCAGTCCTTTCTGTTTAAGAAACTCAGTCTAGCTACCAAAACTAATTTTAAATAGCTAAATTCTTACTAAGTTCCCCTTTTTCTCTCTTCTTACATCACACATTTCAGTTGCCACTTCATAATACTCCCTACCCCATTATAGACATTATTAGTTTGGTGCAAAACTAATTGCAGTTCTTAGCATTAGATATATGTGTATCTGAAATTGCAATTATTCATTTATTTGGCAAACACATGTTGAGTACCACAGCAGGTGCTGGGCATAATTTAGACACAGATTTGTATTCTAGCTTTTCCATTGAATATTGTATCACAAACCATTTTTAATATACTCACTTTTCAAACATGTGCTTTTAATATTTGCCTATTTCATTATATGGCTATATCTTATTTCTACCCCTCACCCATTATTGTTCAACTTTTACTATTTTCAATAATTCTGTAATAAATATCTTGAACCATGTATTTCTTCATACCTCTGATTTACTTCCTCAGGTTAGAGTCCTCAAGACTCCAGAACAACATTACTACATTACAAGATTACTGGAATGAAGGTAAGGCTCTTGTTACGTATTGCTAAATAGCTTTCTAGAAATATTTTCAGAAGTTTTTATGAACTTTCCTTCCCACAATCAGCGCTATCTTAATTCAGCTTTGCCAGTGTTTAGTATCTCACACATTTTAGTTGCCCCGTTTTGATTAAATTTTGTTTAAAAATATGCTTCTTATTCTTTTAATATGTATTTCTTTGATTACTAGTGAGGTGAGAAAAACCTTTTTTTCTTTTGATATTTGTCTGAAAAAAGATACATACTTATGTCTTAAAGTATATATATGTATGTATATATACACAAACATAAACACGTGCACACACACACATATATATATTACTTTAAACCAGTGGTTCTCAAACAGGGGGTTATCTTGTCTCCGAGGGGACATTTGGCAATGTCTGAACACATTTTTGGCTGACACAACCAGAGACAGAGGACAGGAGAGGTAGGTATGGGGATTTCTGCTGATATCTGCTAGGCGCTACCCACCCCCAAGAATTATGTGGTCCTAATGTCAGTAACACTGAGGTCAAGAAATCCTGCATTAAACTATTCACAATTCTTTTTGGCATTTGTGATAAGATAAGTTTGAATAATTCTCCAAGTAAGTGTGTATGTGTCTCTTTTATGCACGTATTTCTTGGCTATTTATTCTATTCCACTTCCGCAGAATTTGAATTTTGTGTGACTACCATATGGCTTTAATTATTATTGTGTTTAAAAATGTATTAATAGTTTATTGGGCCAGTCTGTTAACCAATAAATTATTTTGGAAGATTTAATGTCAATATATTCAATGTCTTCTATCACATTTGTAGAATATCTGTGTATTTATTTCAAGTGTCTTTGTAAATTCCCAAATCATGTTTCATAGTTTTATTATATAGCTGTTCCCATTTCTTGTCTATAGTTTTGAAGTATTTCCTCTTAGTATTGTACATGTGCTTTTTTTGGACCACTTTCTAAGTTTATTTTTTTTTATTATAAGTTACACAGTATATGTGCAGAACATGCAGGTTTGTTGCATAGGTGTACAGGTCCCATGGTGGTTTGATGTACCCATCAACCTGTTATCTACATTAGGTACTTCTAACGCTGTCCCTCCCCTAACCCCCTATTTCCCAACAGGCCTTCGTGTGTGATGTTCCCCTCCCTATGTCCATAAGTTCTCATTGTTCAACTCCCACTTATAAGTGAGAACATGTGGTGTGCATTTTTCTGTTCTTGTGTCAGTTTGCTGAGAATGATGGTTTCCAGATTCACCCATGTCCCTGCAAAGGTTATGAACTCATCCTTTTTTTGTGGCTGCATAGTATTCCATGGTGTATATGTGCCCCTTTTTCTTTATCCAGTCTATCCTTGATGGTCATTTGGGTTGGTTCCCAGTCTTTGCTATTATGAATAGTGCTGCAATAAACATATGTGTGCATGTGTCTTTGTAGTAGAATGATTTATAATCCTTTGGGTACATACCTAGTAATGGTATTGCTGGGTCAAATGATATTTCTGGTTCTAGTTCCTTGAGGAATTGCCACACTGTCTTCCACAATGGTTGAATTAATTTACACCCCCACCAACAGTGTAAAAGCATTCTTTCTTCTCTACATCCTTTCCAGCATCTGTTGTTTCCTGACTTTGTAATGATCACCATTCTAACTGGTATAAGATGGTATCTCATTGTGGTTTTGATTTGCATTTCTCTAATCACAGTGATGATGAGCTTTTTTTCCATACATTTGTTGGCTGCATAAATGTCTTCTTTTGAGAAGCGTTTATTCATATCCTTCACCTACTTTTTGATGGGGTTGTTTTTTTCTAGTAAATTTAAGTTCTTTGTAGATTCTGGATGTTAGCCTTTTGTCAGATGTATAGATTGCAAAAATTTTCTCCCACTCTGTAGATTGGTTGCCTGTTACTCTGATGATAGTTTCTTCTGCTGTGCAGAAGTACTTTGATTTAATTAGATCCCATTTGTCACTTTTGGCTTTTGTTGCAATTTGTCAATTTTGGCTTATAGTGTTTTACTCATGAAGTCTTTGCCCATGCCTATGTCCTGAATGATATTGTCTAGGTTTTCTTCTAGGATTTTTATGGTTTTAGGTCTTAGATTTAAGTCTTTAATCCATCTGGAGTTAATTTTTGTATCAGGTGCAAGGAAGGGGTCCAGTTTCAGTTTTCTGCATATGGCTAGCCAGATTTCCCAAAAACATTTATTAAATTGGGAATCCTTTCCCCATTGCTTGTTTTTGTCATGTTTGTCAAAGATCAGATGGTTGTAGATGTGTGGTGTTATTTCTGAGGCCTCTATTCTGTTCCATACATATCTGTTTTGATAACAGTGCCATGCTGTTTTGATTACTGTAGCCTTGTAGCATAGTTTGAAGTCAGGTAGTGTGATGCCTCCAGCTTTGTTCTTTTTGCTTAGGATTGTCTTGGCTATGTGGGATCTTTTTGGTTCCATATGAAATTTAAGGTAGTTTTTTTTTTTTTTTNTTTTTTTTTTTAGTTCTGTGAAGAAAGTCAATGGTAGCTTGTTGGAGATAGCACTGAATCTATAAATTACTTTGGGTGTTATGGCCATTTTCACGATACTGATTTTTCCTATCCATGAGCATGGAATATTTGTCCATTTGTTTGCCTTCTTTCTTACTTCCTTGAGCAGTCCAATTAAAAGACACAGGCTGGCAAATTGGATAAAGAGTCAAGATTCATTGGTGTGATGTATTCAGGAGACCCATCTCACATATGGACCTTTTTTAAATAACAGAAATATATTCTAAGATGTAATATATTTTTGTAATATGATATATTACAAATTATTGTGATTTTATTTTATATATCTATTTTTAACATTATGTTATCTAAAGAATGATATAAAAATCCCCATGTGCTTACAAAATCAAACAATGTAAGTTTAAATCAAGTAAAATGTGTACATTGTTTTTCCTATCCACTCCTAATCCCATTCCTCACTGAAGAGGAGCGTTTATATTTAACTAAGGACTGAGTCTTCCTGCTTTTGTTACATATTTGCAAACATCACATTAAATGTAGACATAAGAAATATTTTTACACAGGTAAATTTATATGCTATATATTTAAAAGCCCATTGTTTCTTGGTGTCTCTTAATCATTTTACATATGCATATATGAATATACATTCACCTGCAGAAGGCAGAATAGTCTCCTTCCCCAGATGTGTCCAAAGTTCTAATCTCTGGAGCCTATGTTTCCTTTATGGCCAAATGGGCTTTGAATATATGACTAAGGTTGAGATGGGAAGAATATCTTGGATTTTCTAGGTGAGCCCAATCTAATCACACCAGTCCTTAAAAGTAGAAAATAGAGGCAGAAAAGTAGGAATGAAGCAATATGAAAAGGATTTGCCCTTCTCTTTGATTTTGAACGTGGAGGAAGAAGCCAAGGAATGAAGGTAGCCTTCCAAAAGACCAGGCAACATTTTCCCCTCCAGCCTCCAGAAAGGAACATTGCTCTGTCAACACCTTGATCTTAGTCCAGTGAGACCTGTGTTGGACTTCTGATCTACAGAACTTCCGATCTACAGAACTGTAGGAAATTATGGTGAAGCCAAGGCTGGCTTAGTGGAAGAGGCTGCTGGGATTAGAAACGTCTGAAATAAATGCAGGACTGGAGGAGTGGCAGGACACCACATTGTCTCATGCTAGGCAAACCTCACTTCCTGAAGTTCACTACACATAGAGTAATTGTGAGAGGCAAGTGGAAAGTAGAGGTTATTGGTCCGTCAATGTCTTTTTTGATGCAGGCTGTAGCGACAAAGCCTTGAGTTGGAAGCATGAATGCTTAGCTGGTCATAGAGCCAGCTCTAGGGATCTCAGATAGTGAGTCATCCATCAACATCTTAGAGGTCAGCCTTGTCCAGCAAACAGTGCTACAATTTCTCCAAATTGAGAAGCTACCTGAAGAAGTGAAGTAAAATAAATGGCTCAGAATTTTCAGTAGAGTCCGAGTAGTAGGTAGGAGGCTAGGAAGAAGTTAATAAATAATACCATGTTTTTGAAAGCTGCTAGTGGTGATCAATAAAAATGTTTTCAGTTGTTATTTGAGCACTTAAAAAATTTATTCATAAATATTTTAAAGGAGAGAAAGATTGTTGGGATAAATCAGTATCCTTGAAGAGTAGAAGCCAAATGTCAAATCATGTAACTAGAAAATATAAAAAAAGTTCAGTCTGAAAAATTGTATGTAACAGATAAATCAAGTGAATATATTAAATATATTCTATATATGTCAAGTGAATATTGATATGTATGTCCTATATTTATATTAAGTAAATATATATATATACACATATATCTTAACAATTCAGAACCATAATATAGGAGGCACTAAAGATTCACAGAAGGCCTACAATGGATTGCATATATCATATTATGACATAGCAAATAAATACAGCAAACCATGGAATGAGTTTAGTTACACACTTTGAATCAGAAGTGGAAAAGGTTCTGGTTCAAATTGCTGAGTATATCTACATGTGCTTCTCGGTAAGTCTAAAAAGCGTGATAAATTTCAAAGTCTGAAATATGATGTGAGAAATTGTATAATATCATTACATGCTTTGAGTTATTTAAGTTTGGGAGAGAAATTTTGAATAAATATGTACTTTAATGCATTTCTGAAGAGACAATTGTAGTATAGTTTAATGAAAAGGGTTTGGAAATTGGAATCCAATGGCCTAGGTTTGAGCTTTGCTTTGTCACTTAACTTGCAGTGTGACCTTTGACAGGTCGTTAAATACTTAGCCTTCAATTTTATTACTGATACAATAAAGAAGAGGGAGAGATTTAGCTGTACTATGGTAACCAGTGAGTATTTATGGTTACTTGCCCTGACTGGCTGGTCTTGCTTAGCAGGCAACTGTTCCTTTTTCCTAACAATGCAAACTCATCTGTAATGGCACAAAACAGACCAACAGTCACCTGGGTAGAAGGTAGGATGTGGGAGAGGATTACAAAGGTCTGATGCATATGTTCATTATATTGATTGTCATGATGGTTACACAGGCGTATACATATGTCCAGATTTACTCAGTTTGCTGAGTGTCAGTTATACTTTAATTTTTTTACACTGTCTGAAGGACTGTTTTTTTGGGATTTCTCACAGCATGGGTCTGCAGATGATTCTTTCAGCTTTTGAGTGTCTGAAAACATATCTTCATTTAAGGAGATATTTTCACTGGGTATAAAATTCTACATCGAAAGTTTTATTATTTTACTACTTTAAAGATGTTGCTTCAATGTCTTCTCACTTGGAGTGTTTTGATGAGAATTACATCATTGTTCTTATTTATGTTCCTCTTTACGTAACATGTCTCCATTTTTCTTTCTGCTTTTAAGGTTTTTCTTTTTATAATTGATTAGGTGCCATTTCATTATGGTTATGATATGCCTTGGCATAATATTTTTGATGTTTCCTGTGCTTGGAGTTTCAGTTCTTACTGTGAGTTTACAGATTTTTCATCAAATACAAGAAAACTTTTCTCCATTATTTCTTCAAATATTTTTTTCTATCCCCCTTGTCATCTTTGGGTATTTCAACTTAATGTATATTATTCTACTTAAAGCTTTCTTACAGTTCACTGATACTTGTGTCTTTTTCTTATTTTTATCTGCAGGTTAGTAAATAGGAAGATAAATAAATAAAATTAACACAGTTTTTATTTCTTTATCTTAATGTTTACTAACCTTCTGCAAGATCTGATTTTTTATGAATCTCATCCATTGATTTTCTCTTAGTTGTAATTTTCCTCTCTAGAATTACTAATTGATTTTTTTCATGGTACTGCTAAACTTTTGAACATCTTAAAGTTTTAACTGTTTTAATGTATTTTCTGCTAATTTTAACATTTAACATGTGCCAGTTTTGGACCAAGTTAGATTGGTTTACTTTTCTTCTCATAGCTGTATTTTCCTACTTCTTTGTGTGCCTCATGATCTTTGATTTTTGTATTCCCATAAATATTCTTGAGCTATTTTTATGTGTATTTAAAGTAGTTGTGTGTGTGTGTGTGTGTGTGTGTGTGTGTGTGTGTGTGTCTGTGTCTGTGTGTGTGGGAAAGGTTGCTTATATGATTGAAGTGGAACCAGAGCAGCATTTATGGCTAAATCTTCCCTTCTAGTAACACAGACCCTTCTGAGTAATCTACCCAATATGCTGTGAATTATACATTTTCTAATTTGTCTGGTGGGGCATGTAGATCCTTTGTTCCTTTCTTCCTCTTGTTGTCTTTGTGATTAGACAGTTTTCTTTAGGTGTGCTTTGACTTCTTATCTTTTATGTATCTTACATATGTTTTTTGCGGTGATTATCATGAGGCTTACATGTAACATAACTATCATCTATTTTAAGCTGATAACAATTTAGTGTTGACTGCATATAAAACTCTATACTTTTACTCCTAACATTTTGTATTTCACATCTTTTAATGTTGTATGCCCATTAAGTTATTATACCTATAGTTCTTTTTAATATCTTGGTCTTTTCACCTTTATACCAGAGTTATAAATGATGTACACATCACAATTACAGCATTTGAGTATTCTGAATTTGAACATATGTTTATCCTTCCCAGTATGTTTTATACCTTTATATATTCTTTTTTTTTTTGAAGTATACTTTAGGTTCTGGAGTACATGTGCAGATCATGCAGGATTGTTGCATAGGTACATATGGCAATGGGGTTTGCTGCTTCCATACCCCCGTCACCTATATCTGGCATTTCTCCCCATGTTATCCCTACCCAACCTCCCCACCCACTGCTGTCTCTTCTTAGCCCCACCAACAGACCCCAGTAAGTTAAGCTCCCCTCCATATGTTCTCATGGTTCAACACCCGCCTATGAGTGAGAACATGCGGTGTTTGATCTTCTGCTCTTCTGTCAGCTTGCTGAGAATGACGGTTTCCAGGTTCATCCATGTCCCTACAAAGGATACAAACTCATCATTTTTGATGGTTGCATAATATTCCATGGTGTATATGTGTCACATTTTCCCTGTCCAGTGTATCATCGATGGGCATTTGGGTTGGTTCCAGGTCTTTGCTATTGTAAACAGTGCTGCAATGAACATTCGTGTGCACGTGTCCTTATAATAGAATGATTTATAATCCTTTGGATATATACCCAGTAATGGGATTGCTGGGTCAAATGGAATTTCTATTTCTAGGTCCTTGAGGAATGGCCACACTGTCTTCCACAATGGTTGAACTAATTTACACTCCCACCAGAAGTGTAAAAGTGTTGCTATTTCTCCACATCCTCTCCAGCATCTGTTGTCTCCAGATTTTTTAATGATCGCCATTCTAACTAATTTGAGGTGGTATCTGAGTGTGGTTTTGATTTGCATTTCTGTGATGACCAGTGATGATGAGTATTTTTTCATATGTTTCTTGGCCTCATATATTTCTTTTGTAAAGTGTCTGTTCATGTCCTTTGCCCACTTTCAAATGGGTTTGTTTTTTTCTTGTAAATATGTTTTAGTTCTTTGCAGATTCTGGATACCAGCCCTTTGTCAGATGGGTAGATTGCAAAAGTTTTTTCCCATTCTGTTGGTTGCTGGTTCACTATAATGATTGTTTCTTTTGCTGTACAGAAGCTCTGGAGTTTAATTAGATCCCATTTGTCTATTTTGGCTTTTGTTGCAAGTGCTTTTGGTGTTTGAGTCATGAAGTCCTTGCCTATGCCTATGTCCTGAATGGTTTTGCCTAGGTTTTCTTCCAGGGTTTTTATGGTGTTAAGTCTTATGTTTAAGTCGTTAATCCACCTGGAGTTAATTTTTGTGTAAGGTGTCAGGAAGGGGTCCAGTTTTAGCTTTCTGCACATGGCTAGCCAGTTTTCCCAACACCATTTATTAAACAGGAAATCCTTTCCTCATTGCTTGTTTTTTTCAGGTTTGTCAAAAATCAGATGGTTGTAGATGTGTGGCAATGCCTCCAAGGCCTCTGCTCTGTTCCATTGGTCTATAACTCTGTTTAGGTACCAGAACTATGCTGTTTTGATTACTGTAGCCTTGTAGTATAGTTTGAAGTCAGGTAACGTGATGCCTGCAGCTTTGTTCTTTTTGCTTAGAATCGACTTGGCTATGTGGGCTCTCTTTTGGCTCCATATGAAGTTTAAGGTAGTTTTTTTCCAGTTCTGTGAAGAGGGTCATTAGTAGTTTGATGGGGATAGCGTTGAATCTACGAATTACTTTGGGCAGTATGGCCATTTTCACAATATTGCTTCTTCCTAACTATGAGCATGGAGTGTTTTTCCATCAGTTTGTGTCCTCTCTTATTTCATTCAGCAGCGGTTTATAGTTCTCCTTTAAGAGGTCCTTTACATTCTCTGTTAGTTGTATTGCTAGGTATTTATTCTCTTTGTAGCAATTGTGAATGACAGTTTGCTGTTGATTTGGCTCTGTTAGTCTGTTATTGGTGTATATACATGCTTGTGATTTCTGCATATTGATTTTGTATCCTGTGACTTTGCTGAAGTTGCTTCAGTTTCAGGTGATTTGGGGCTGAGACGATGGGGTCTTCTAAACATACAATCATGTTGTCTGCAAATAGACAATTTGACTTTGTTCTTTTCTAACTGAATTCCCTTTATTTCTTTTTCTTGCCTGCTTTCTCTGGCTAGAACTTCCCGTACTATATTGAATAGGAGTAGTGAGAGAGGGCCTTGTTGAGTGCCTGATTTCAAAGATGTTCTTCAAGACCAAAGAGAATGAAGACACAACTTACCAGAATCTTGGACACATTTAAAGCAGTGTCTAGAGGGAAATTTATAGCATTAAATGCCACATGAGAAGCAAGGAAATATTTAAAATTGACACCCTATGATCAAAATTGAAAGAGCTAGAGGACCAAGATCAAGAAAACTCAAATGCTAGCAGAAGACAAAAAATAAAAAAAAAACTCCGTATCTTCAGGGGCTTTTTTTTTTTGAAAAGATCAGCAAAATAGACTGCTAGCCAGATTAATAAAAAACAAAAGAGATAAGAATCAAATAGATACAATAAAAAAATCATAAAGGGATATCACCACCGATTCCACAGAAATACAAACTACCTTCAGAGATTACTACACACAGCTCTATGCACAGAAATCAGTAAATCTGGAAGAAGTTGATAAATTCCTGGACACTTGCACTCTCCCAAGACTAGGAAGAAGTTGAAACCCTGAATAGACCAATAACAAGGGCTGAAGTTGAGGCAACAATCAATAGCCTACCAACCAAAAAAAGGCCAGGGTCCAGATGGATTCACAGCCAAATTCTCCCAGACATACAAAGAGGAGCTGGGACCATTCCTCCTGAAACTATTCCAAACAATACAAAAAGAAGGAATCCTTCTTAACTCATTTTATGAAACCAAATCATCCTGATACCAAAACCTGGCAGAGACTCACCTAAAAAAGAAAACTTCAGACCAGTATCTATGATGAACATTGATGCAAAAATCTTCAATAAAATACTGGCAAACTGAATGCAATAGCACATTAAAAAGCTTATTCATCATGATCAACTAGGCTTCATCCCAGGAATGCAAGGCTAGTTCAACATACACAAGTTCATAAACATAATCCATCACATTAACAGAACCAAAGACAAAAACCACGATTATCTCAATAGATGCAGAGAAGGTCTTCGATAAAATTCAACAGCCCTTCATGCTAAAAACTCTCAATAAACTTGGTATCAATGGAATGTATCTCAAAATAATAAAAGCTATTTGTGACAAACCCATAGCCAATATCATGCTGAATGGGCAAAAGCTGGAAGCATTCCCTTTGAAGTTCACTTCTACTTTTTAGGTTATACTAGTTTTCTTTTAAAAATATTTAATGATCAAAGATACCTTTAAATTTTCTTTTTAGATATATGTTAGAACAACAACATTCAGAAGTGATTGGAGTTCCATAGGAATCTCATAGAAGCTTATCAACATTTGATATTGGTCAGTGACATAGTATTTTTTGAATAAAATCCAATGGAGCAAATGCTGGACTGATATCCCAATCCACTGCTGGAGTTATTTCTTCGATGTGTACCTGTTCTTGGAGCAACTGTGTAAAATGTGTAGTGAGCACTAGCCATATATAGCTTTGAGTATTAGAACATAGCTTATTTGAATTGAGATGTGCTGAAAGTGTAGGTTATGCATTGGATTTTGCAGACTTAGTATGAAATAAAAGTAAAATAATTCATTAATATTTTTAATATTGATGACTGTATAAATGATACTTAAGAAATGTAGTCATTCTTTGTTATATGTGAGACATTGGTTCCAGAATCTCCAACCCTCTGCATTTACGAAAATCTGTGTATACTCAAGCCCTGAAGTCAGTCTTTGAAAATCTGTGTATATGAAAATTTGGCCCTCTTTGTACATGGGTTTTGCATCCTACACATATTATAGTTTCAGTCTCTGTTTGGTTGAAAAAAATCCCCTTATTAGCAGACCTGCACAGTTCAAACTTACGTTGTTCAAGGGTCAACTGGATTTGATTTCTAAAAACATCATTATTAAAATGACTTTTACCGATTTCTTTTTATGTTTTCTTAATGTGGTCATTAGAAAATTTAACATTACAATGTGGCTTGCATTCTATTTCTGTTGAGCAGTGTATGCAGCCTTAGAGTCTGAGGAAGGTTTTCTTTAGGTAGTATAAAAAGATAATTTAATAAAACTAAATAAATCCTGAACAAGGATATAAACAAATGCAAGAAGCATGGTTGATTATCCCAGGCTGAGCCATAGTAAGTGTTTAATCATATGTATACAGTGATTCCTAGTGTATGCCTTACTCCAGTGCAGAAAACAATAACATTTTATGCCTCAGAGCAGGAATAGAATAGGATTCTGGAGTAAGCAAATGCAGGGAAGGGATGGGTACACTGAAACTCATTGAACTGGCTTAAACAGGCTGAAAGGGTAATTGTGTGTTTGATCATCAGCCTATAGTGTGCATGCATGTGTACGTTGTTGTTTAGATCTGCAGTAAAAAGCTTCCTGGGGAAATGCTGGAAATGTTGGGATCTTCCATGCATGATCATAATCTATGTAAGTTGTCTCATCCTAGCATCTGCTAGCTGTGTGAGATTAGGCTAGTTACTCTCACAATTTCAAAAGGTTATCATTAAATAAAAACTAACCTCATAGCAGGGGTGCTGTAAGAGTTAGAAACAATCATTTCTAGCATTGTGCCTGGCACACACTGAATATTCCTTAAGTCATATATTACAGTGAGTCAGCTTGTGTTTAGGGTTTCTGAGGAGGGCAGAAGGGGGACACAAAATCCATACCAGGCTCAAACTGACATCCTCTCTGCCTCATATGTGACCTTTGACAAGTCAGTAGTGCACTCTCATCCTTGATGTCCAAATGCATAAAACTGGGCCAATGATACCTTACCAGAAGAGGCAGGAGTGACGGAAACAGGAGTGTGTGCCCAGAGATGTCAGTTACCTAAGGCATTGTAAGTAGCTTACAGTGACACTAGAATTAGTTCCTTGCCAAAATACATAGACATCAAATCATTAAGCAAAAATTTAAATTTTATTTCTATATGGTCATCACAATCCTTGAATCTGGCAAGACTCTCTTTACTGTTGCTAAAAGCTGACCCATAGTACATGTCTGTACATTTCACATTTTTCCACTGAGTGTCCCAATTTACTTAATGTTTCCTTTGGAAGAGGTAAAATGAACTCTGATCTTGCTATAGAATTAGTCATTGTAAAAAGCCATTTATTAAAAAGCTAAACTTTAACTATTTTATATCATGTATGCCAACTGATAAAGGGGATTACTTTATCAAGGATAGTCAAAATGCTTGACTCTGTGCCTTTGACCTTAGTCCAGGAAGGGCCAAGGGCAACATCAGGGACTTTCTAGAGCAGGTTCCTGAGGTGCTCTCAGGTGGGAAGGAGCCAGCCTGCCTGTGGTGTTATGATAGCCTTTATGGGATGATGATTTTTACTCTGCAGAGTGACATGTAAATTTTTTCTTTCTTTTTCATTTTTTGAGTATTTATTCCCTTTATTTTTCCTTTTTACTGAGTCAATTTCTTTTTGAGAATGCCAACCTGTCTTCTTTCACTTAAGAGTCTAAAAAGAAGTTTCTTCCTCTTTGTCTAGTGAAATTAAGGTAAATCAAAATTTATTATTTTTTAAAAATATGTAACTAATACATGTTCATTGTAGAAAATTAGAAATCACAGGAAGATAAATAAGAAAATGTAAATGAATATTCCATCATCCTGATGCAACTGTTGTTAACATCAGGTTGTGTTTCTCCATAAATATTTTTATGGCTATGGAGACACACACACACACACACACACACACACACACACACGTACGTAATTTTTAGAAAGTTGTCTAAATATGGATGTTTTCTATATGCAAAACAAATCACAAAATGATTATACAGAACAATTCATGGAAGATAGTAGGCGTGTAATAAATATTGGAAGGATAAATATATTCTTTATATCTTTTAAAACGTATTTTCTCATATATATTTAATTGCATTAAACATTTGTTGAAAAATATAATTTTAAAATGGTTGCCAAATATATATTTAAGTTATAAGCATGATTTATTTAATCAACTCCTTACTATTAGTCACTTTGTTTTAAGTTTTTCATTTCTGAAATGAAAATCTCTTACACATAGTAATTATTGTGTACTGCCCCAAATTCCTTAGAATAAATTCCTAAAGTGAAATTTTGGAGTGAAAGAATATGAACATTTTAAACCTTTTTATAACAGGTTGTCCAATCATGTTCCAGAGACTTTTGTTTAAAAATTACTAATTTTCTGCAGTTAGACCAATAAGGGAGCATTGTAATGCAATTTAACAAGAGAAACATTCTCATTATCTTAATTTTTACTTCTGTAATTACTAACATGTTTGAATAATTTTTTCATTTTTTGTTTGTAGAGACAGGGTCTTACTATGTTGCCTAGGCTTCAATAAATTTTTCTTTCTTCTTTTAAAATTTTTTGGGTAAATTTTCTGTCCTCTTTGTTTGTTTAGCTATTGGCTTCCTAATCTACTTCTTTCATTTATTAAGACCTCTTTATCCCTAAGTGGTTCTATTATTTTTTTTTTTTGGCAATACAATGATGCTCTTTAATTTTTATGGAATCAGGACTGTCATTCTTTTTCTTTATGAATTTTACCTTTTCCTTTTGTGGTCTAAAATAGCTTTCTGTGCCATGAGATCCATTTGTTGTTCAATTATTAAATTTTTTTCACATGCAAGTTTTCAATCCACTTCAGTCTCATTTTGGCATAGACAAGGGCTAACACTTTTCCTCTAGTAGTTAATTTATCTTCATATGATTCATTGAATAATCCATCCTTAATAGGTTAAGTGTCACCTTTATCATAATAAACATTTGTAGGAAGGAATTGAGGTGCTTAGTCTTTCTGTTCAGTTCTATTGACCTGCCTGTTCTTTTTTTTTTTTTTTTGAGACAGAGTTTTTCTCTTGTTGCCCAGGCTGGAGTGCAATGGCCTGATCTTGGCTCACCACAACCTTTGCCTCCCAGATTCAAGCAATTCTCATGCCTTAGCCTCCCACGTAGATGGGATTACAGGCATGCATCACCATGCCCCGCTAATTTTTTGTATTTTTAGTAGAGAGGGGATTTCTCCATGTTGGTCAGGCTAGTCTCGAACTCCCGACCTCAGGTGATCTGCCCACCTTGGCCTCCCAAAGTGCTGGGATTACAGGCGTAAGCCACATCGTCCTGCCGGCTGTTAATTCTTAAGCTAGTACAAAACTATTTAGGTGTTTAGTTCAAGTCATTTCCCTTTCTTTAAAAAAAAGCTGTTTTTTGGCAAATCATATTGCCTTGACTTCTTTCTTCCCTCTTTCTCACAGAGTCCCTCCTCACTAATCACAAGTCCTGACAAGCCTACCTTTGAGTCTTTCACCTCTTTTATCTTACCATTGCTTATGATTACTCAGGCCCCTGTAAAGCTTACCCCATCTGTTTTCTACCCTACAGCCAGTGATCTTTCTAAAATGTAGTCTTATTTTCTCAAAATCGTGTATGAATTCTCATTGGCGTTATGCTAACGTTGAAACTTTTTCAAGTTATAGTCCAACTAGTTAGTGTTTTATTGGCAAAAAGCTGTTTCCTGCTCTTCACCTAACAATAACCATGCCTACTCTGACTTGGCAGAGTAAGGGTGAGCTTAGGCAGGTGAGTGACTTTTACCTCTGTCTGTCTTGGTGATATCGTATGGTTCTGACACTGGGGAATGTGCTAACTGAAGTATGGTAACTGGAGGCATGAACACATGCTGCGCTTCTCTGCTACGGTGATTTTCAAACTTTTCTGTGCATGTGCGTTGCCTGGGGATTGAAGTTAATATGCAGGTTCTGATTCAGTAGGTTTAGGGTGTAGACTGAGATTTTGCATTTCTAACAAGCTCCCAGATGATGATAATGCTGCTGGCCCAGGACACGCTTTGAATACGAAGGCATCCAGCAGGCGAGCGGTAAATGTTTCCATTTTTTTTTTTCTTGCTTCTAGAGGATGCAATAACACAGTATTTTAAAATATGTTCGTCTTTTTAGAAAATTAAATTTAGAGACTATAAGATTTATTTTATGTTTTGTTGTGATAAGTAATACTGTAAATTTGAACCTCTGGCCTATCTCATAGGGTCCCTGAGAAGGAGAAATTTCATGTAAATAAAGAAATGAGAATGCACTGTTAAGCTTTTGGATGGCTGTGATTTAATGGAGATATGAAAATGCATTTTTAATACCTGATAAAGAAATTTGGACTGGAGTTTACATTTTGATAAATAGGAAACAATCTTATGCTCAAAAGAAATGAAGATATTTTGGAAAGAAGGAAGGAAGCAGTGAAGGGAAGCGGATATGGAAATGTGTATTGGTGACTTCTAAAGTCATGGTTTATATTTTAGAGGAAGTACAGAGCAATGGTTAAGAGAGAAGGGTCTCCTGGAGTTAGAATTCCAGCACAGCTACCTAGCTGTGACTATGGGCCTTGTACATCCTTTTCTTCTTCCTTAGTTTTGACATCTGTAAAATGTAAATTATAGGAATTATGAGAAAATATTTCTTACAGGGTTGCAACAATTAAATGAGATGTTGAAAAACACTTAAAATAGGTCTATTAAGTGCTCAACAAATGGTAGTTAGTATAAGAAATGAATATGATGCCACCCCAGAGAATACTGCATTTCAGCCCCTGGAAGCAACTGGTCCTTTGGTTCTTGTAACATTTTAGTCTTGCAAACTCATACAACACTTATAATCCATATTTGCAAATCATCACGTCATTAATTTGAATTTGAAACTACCTGTTCCAAATGGAAGTAGCCACCTGACTGCTAAGTGGGAAGAGACATACACATTTATGTTGTATTTTTACTGGACAAGGGACAAGAGACTATCTCAAAACACCCACATTGAGGTAGATGACACCCCAGGATAAGATTGCCCTATTATGGAGTTATAGCACTTTAAAATTCATTGCTTGTTAAGATAAATCTAGAGCATGTCGTTATGTTTTCCTATCAATGATTGACAGTGCCGAGGTTGTTAAAATGCCTGTACATCTTTATTAGGTGTGTGAAGGTAATTTAAATATTATTCTGGATGCGTTTTTTTAAGTCAGAAGAAAATGTTTGCAGACTCATTTGAGACAATCTGTAATACATGAAATTATGAGCCATATAAACTCAATGTGCATATTTATTGTGTGAACATCTGCTTGAATACAAAATATGTGGCTTAAGCAAATCTAACATGAAAAATACTGCAATCAAAACTAAAAGCATTTAAAAAGTACACTTTCTTGAAAGCAATGGATTTTATTTGCAGATAGTTGATAAGGTTATAAAACAATGTATAATAAGTGGCAAAAGACAAAAATGATTTGCTGAAATAGAAAATACTAATGAGAACTATATAAAGAATAGCACATCTTTTCCTTCATAGTACATCAATCAACACTTAAGACAAAGATATTTGAGTAAAAACTTAGACTAATAAAATTTTAAATAATTTTAAATTTTATTCTTTTAAAAATACTCTTTGAAGAAAAATTTTAAAATACAGAAAAGTATAAAAAAGAAACCAGTTTATGTCACTCTTCCATAATGGTATTATACATTACACTATGAGAGTTTTCTTATGTAGTCACTGAATATATGATTTTTAATATGTGTGTGGCCTTATAATGATTTTAATTCTTTTTGTCCAGGAGGAAATAGCAGTTGAGCAAAAATGAGTCTAATTGCCTTATCTGCAAGAAAATTCTGGATTAGTGAGACTCTAGAGTTTAACCTTCTTTTCTGGGAATCCACAGAATGTTGGAGTTTGTTGGAGAGCGTGAGGTTGTTTTGTCCTATCAACTGCCTAACGTTTACACTAGAGATAGAATTGTAGTATCATGGCCAGAAATATTTAAAGGCCTGGAAACACACTACTGAAGTTTAGCATCACACTGAAAATGTCAGTAAAGGTAGAGTTCTTAATCAAAACTGAGCAGTTTTACCCACAGAAGCAACTATATGTATCTTGCTGTGGTTTAAAGAAGTAACTGGTCAACTCACCAATAGCAAACATATTAGACTATAAGGCAGGCAATGGTTACCAACTGGCCTTGCCTTCTGAGAACATCAGCAACTTACTAGGCATCAAGTTCTAATTTAGATGCGGTGGACTTCTCCCATTTCACCTTTTTTTTTCACTGCTCCCCACTCCTCACATTGTATGATGTTCAAACCCTACATTTAGTCTGTACTGAAAAATAGCCTCTGGGATATTTTCTGTTGCACTTTTTACCAGACAGTCTTTTCCTATCTTAATTTCAAAAAAAAAAACCAGACTTTCAAAAAATTGATTTTATGTCTTTTCTGGCAGTATGGACTGCCTCATCCACAACACTCACTGAGGATAAGTCAGCCAATATTTCACCTACCCTGCCCTAATCATTGTTTTGGGTATTGAAGATACAGTGGCAAGACAGGGAGGTGAGGTTCCTGCTTCTTGGAGCTTGCATTCTGGTAGTGGAAACAGAAAACATGCAAATGCATGCATATATGCATATGAAAGACAATTGCCATTAGCCGTAGGTGCAGAAACACTGAACAGAGTGATATGATGGACAGTGGGCAGTGGGTGAGCTACTTTTCTCAGGATGGTCCTTCTCTGTGGTGAATTGGGTTTCATTGTCGCTGCTGCAGGGAGTAGTCCAACTTCATTTGCCTGAATGCAGAGGTCCATCCTGCCTGATCCTGGAGAAAGGGCTGCTCATGCTTTGAGGTCCAAAAAGACTCACTGGAGCCTTTGTTTACTTAGCCTTATTCTTCGTGTATGAGAGGTTTCATGTATCTTTACCTACTGTATTTGTTATTTATGTTATTTAATGTCAGGAGCATTTTTGCTCTGATCTACGTGTACGATGATGAAGCACTGAGGTTGTGTCATATATCCCATTTTGGGCTGTGGGACTAACATGATGAAAGGTGGATACATAGATTAGACATCCACAGGAACACAATGGTGGTTGTGACCGCCATTTTTTTGCTTCTTGCTTCCTTCATTTCTCTTGACTTTCTATGCATCTTGGAATTATGTCCAGAATGCAAGAGCTTTGGCCCAGTGCAGTGTCTCATGGCTGTAATCCCAGCACTTCGGGAGGCTGAAGCGGGAGGATTCCTTGAGCCTAGGAGATTGCCACCAGCCTGGGCAGTATAGAGAGATCTGGATCTCTTAAAGTAAAAAAACAAACAAACAAACAAACAAAAAAAAAAGCTACCTGGGTCTGCTTGTGCATGGCCCTAGTCTCGGCTACTCAGGAGGCTGAGGTGGGAGGATCCCTTGGGCCTGGGACATCAAGGCTGCAGTGAGCTATGATTGTTCTCCTGTATCCCAGCCCGTGTGACAGAGGGAGACCCTGACCAAAACCAAACAAAATGCAAGAGCTCCAAATGATCTTCCATGTTGGCGCCATTAAATACCCTGCCCTAAAAAGAAACAATTCCTGACTTTCTCCTCAGGGGACCATAGGGAAATGTTAGCAAATTAAGGCCTCAGTCTATCAGCTAGAATGCCTTTACACTAGAGTCTACTTTTAAATCATCCCACGCATGATGTGAAAGCTCTATTTGATAATAGATTTTATTCCAGAAATATTCAGTGTGGATATTTTCCCTCTTTTATTTTAAAAATGTAGTATTAATAGTTTATCTAAAAATAAGAATTATTATTAATAAGATAAAATATTGTGGTATTTAAAAACCCATCTCGATGTGAAGGCTTCCTTGTCTCCAGCTCTTCTGTGAACCTTTCAAGGAATAATTGTCTTCCACTTGCCCATTCACCTTTCTTGATCTTATTGACTGGTCTGCCAGTGGGGTACAGAATCATAAAGCAAATGATAAATTTTTTTCAGAAACTCTAGATGCAAAAGGTATGAAACATTCTTGTTTTGATAGAGAACTTCAGTAGAATTAGTGTTTCCATTAGTTTTCTGGAATACTGAAGTTTTCTGATCAAACTTTAATCTCACATCAATATTTATAGTCTCATAGCAGGTACAATTGAATACATATTTTAAAATATTTAAAAACATGTATAATATAACATGAAAGCTCTTATTCTGATAATTTCTTATGAACTTTTATAATGTGCTCTGGGTTCATAAAAATTAAATCATAAAGAATAAGTACAGATAATACATTTCATATACAGTTCCATATTCATTTTATAGTTGTATATACATTAAAATATTCATGCAATTTTCAAAAGTTTTGGGAGATGGCCACAATGTTTTCACAAAGCGAAATATGGAATGTTAGGAAGTTAAATTCGCTGGAATACAAGTATTCATATTTTTTGGTTTGAATTATGATACTTTGCTCATACCACAGTTTTACATTGTATGATAGTTTCCATGGTGAAAATGAGATAAAACGCTTTTTTACCTTAAAGGATTAAAGGCCCAATTTACCGACAGATTTCTTTGTGATTCAGTTGCAATCATCAAGTAAGATTCCCCAGATATTGTACTATATGCTTTGTCACATTTTACTTTTTATTTAAAAATAAAAGTATGTAATAATCCTTTCAAAATTGCATCATACTGTGCTTTCATTAGAGTAGGGTGGTGGAGTTATTACCTCTACCTCTTCTGCCAAACTGGGAGGTAATGGCTTTATGCCAAACTATTTAAAAGCTAAAAAGTTTAATCCAACTCCCGACTGTGGGCATGTTGCCATTACAATTCTTTTTTTTTTTTTTCTCTTTATTGTCTTATCAACCAACCTGGAAGAGACACTAAAGACTACTTCTGACACGCAGAGAGTTCTTTTCTTAAAAAGCAGGGGAACATTTTGCTTGAAACCAAAATCTAAGAAAGAATCTCTCCTCAAATCAAGGAAATCACAACCGAAATGTGAAGTGTTAAAAAAACAACAAAAAAGGAAAACACACATCCCCACTGTTCCTCAAATTTCAGAAGACACTATGTCTGAAAAAGAGACAAGTTTGTGATAGTTTGTGAGTTCACTTACACCAGTTGTTTATTTTCCAAAGTCCGCTCATTTCTCTAGTGAATCCCAAACCAAATAATACATTAATTACATATACTATATTGGTGTTCTAAGTTTTCGTGATGCATTTCTATCTGAAGAAATGAAAAATTCTTTCATGATGAATTAGTATTATCTAAGAGAGGAAACAGAAAATGTGTGTGTCCACACAGAGATTGTCACAGGAGCTTACCAGAGCTAGTCAATCAGCACAGGGGCACACACATTAACCATGAAATTTTCTGTTTCTAGTTTTGCAGTTTTAGTTATTCACATTTTGACACACAAAATATGTGATTTTAGAATATTAACCTCATCACCTTGTATAAATCAAGAAGTTTATCATGGTGAAACATTTTTCTTTCAGGAAGCATAGATGAAATGCACATAGGTTTAAGGGGAGTTATTCAGAATGAGAACTTTAATGTGAAATAGTATGGACTTTGAGTTATACAGAACCCAAGATACACATTTCACTATTAAATGGGGTTTTTAGTTGCTCCTTAGGGGCAGTCAGGACTGTAGCTGCTGTCCTCTTTCTCTGCTCCTTGATCTTAGACACGAGGTACTTTGAGTGAGGCCATTCACTTGGGCACTCTAAGAGATCAGGGATAACAGGTTCTATTTTTGAATTGGTTATAGTCACTCACTGTGTCATGCCCAGCTTCTACCTTGGGGCCTGAACTGAGCTCCACATGGACAAAGAACTGGCATATTGACAGGGGGACTTAATGCCCAGTTATCTGTGTCTATTAAGAATCAGAATCACTTTCACTTTTGACTGAGACCCTGATGGTCCCTCTCCTGTCTGTCCTACTCTGCTTTTTTTTTTTTTTTTTTTTGGTGTTTTTGCTCTTGTTACCCAGGCTGGAGTGCAATGGCACAACGTCGGCTCACCGCAACCTCCGCCTCCTGGGTTCAGGCATTTCTCCTGCCTCAGCCTCCTGAGTAGCTGGGATTACAGGCACATGCCACCATGCCCAGCTGAATTTTTGTATTTTTAGTAGAGACGGGGTTTCACCATGTTGACCAGGATGGTCTCGATCTCTTGACCTCGTGATCCACCCGCCTCGGCCTCCCAAAGTGCTGGGATTACAGGCGTGAGCCACCGCGCCCGGCCACTACTCTGCTTTTTAAGAGGGTTTTCATAATTTTCCTTCAAGCCTCATTAACTGTGGTAAGCCTCATCCAGCTGATTTGGACAGCTCTTTCTCTACCTCTAGCATATTGTTTGGCTGGTAAATAAATTTCCCAGCCTAATTTAGTGTGACACTCTTTTATTCAATAGCTGGTCCCAGTTGGAGAATGGCTCTTAGAGTTTTCTTTTTCACTTTTCGGCTGCCAGCAATTCTTTCTAGGAGGTCAAGCTGTCATTTATGTACCTTTAGCATCAAGAAGGTCTGAAACGAACATTTACACTAAATTATCTTCTTTTTTTTGGGAGGGCTTCTCATCTTCAGTGACCTTTCCTCTTCCCTCCTTTCCCCCACTCTCTGTTCCCTTTCCCTCCCCTCATTTCCCCTCCTCTTATGTTGTCTTTATCCTGGTCTGCTGTATTCTCATCTTTTGTATTTCTTCCCATTTTCTATCTCCCATCTTTATGTTGTTATCATCATTCCAACTCTGCATAGGATTTCTTTGTGAAGAGATTACTAAATCTGGTCTTGTAGTAAGAGAAGCGTATACTTACCTAGGTCTCAATCTTTTTTCAGAAAGGGCTCTACCCCCAGAACCAGGGTATTAAGAAACTTCTCTTTACCCATCAAATATGTTTCTCTAGGGTCTCTTTGGTTTTAAAACTTTGAGGAGTTTTGTCAGTGAAGTCTTGATGTTTAGGCTGAGACATGAATGAAAACATGTCAGCTGTGTACAGTCTGAGAGGCTAAGTACACTAGGCCTAAAAGACTGGAAGGGCAAAGGTATGAGCCTGGAGTTTTAGAAGAAAAGCAGAAGACCATGGGATTGGAGTACAGTGAGTTAAAAGGAGGAAGAAATGTGTGATGAGGCTGGAGGAGGAGGCAAGGGACACATATTACAAAGAGAGGCCAATAGTGGAAGGAGTGTTTATTTTACTATTTGGCATGACAGAAAGTCATTGGAGAGATTTAGACAAGAGAGATGCCATCACTCTATGTTTTAAAAAGGCAATGAAGCAGAGTTGTGTGGGGCATAGGCTGTAAGGATACAGGAGTGAAACAGTGAGATCATTTTAAGGTCACTGCCGTGACCTTGGGGGGTGGTGGCTGGGGAGGTGATGCTAGGATTGGAGGGAGAGCAGTGGCAACGGGGAGAAATGGGTGGATTCGAGAGATACCTTGTATTTAGAGCTGGCAGAACTTGCTGCTGGATTGATTTTGGGGTAAGAATCTAAGTTTTTGCCTTAAGCAAGGGTAGGACCATTTACTGAGACCCCAAGGATTCCCTAGGAACAGATCAGGAGGGGAGTGGGGCGTTTTGGACATATTTGAGATACCTTAGTTAACTGAATGGATGTGTGAATAGGGGTTGAGTGCACACGAGTGGCCAGCAGGAGGGATATTTGCACATTTGGCATTGCTGGCCTGCAGGATTTATTTAATGCCACAGGACGGGAGGAGAACACCTTCACAGTGACACAGAAGGGAAGACAGAATGAGAAGGGAGCCCAAGACTTCACTTTGGAGCAGTCTTTTCTTTATGACCATAGGAGGCAGGGGAGTGCAGCAGTTTGTAGCATAGTAGGGATTTTTTTTTTCTTTTTTTTTTTTTGAGACAGAGTTTCGCTCTTGTTACCCAGGCTGGAGTGCAATGGCGCGATCTCGGCTCACCGCAACCTCCGCCTCCCAGGTTCAGGCAATTCTCCTGCCTCAGCCTCCTGAGTTGCTGGGATTACAGGCACGCGCCACCATGCCCAGCTAATTTTTTGTATTTTTAGTAGAGACAGGGTTTCACCATGTTGACCAGGATGGTCTCCATCTCTTGACCTCGTGATCCACCCGCCTCGGCCTCCCAAAGTGCTGGGATTACAGGCGTGAGCCACCGCGCCCGGCAGTAGGGATATTTTTAATGTCGCAGAAGCCAAGAGAAGATTATTTTTTAAGAAAGAAGGAGTAGCTGGCTGTATGCTCTTTCTGGCTGCTGTGTCCAGGGAGCAGGAAGGAAACAGGTTTTACTGAGTGGCTGTCAGCTACCTCCCTAATTCCTGAAACAGTCACTACCTCCTAGGTGATCTACATTTCCTCTGGAATCAAGCAGTGCGTTCTTTCTTTTCCTAAAGGTTTTCCACATAAAACATCTTCAGTTAGAAGTAAACCTAACACTAGAGGCAGTTGTCTCATTGAAAGATGGCCCTATGTGCCCCTAATCTTCACCTAAAAATACATCTTTTCAGGTTTTGTAAAGGGGACAAATGGCTGTGAACCTCCACATTTATGGTTCTGGTTGGCTCTGCAGTCATGTGAGGTTCGGCAAGAGTTGAAGCATCACTCCATAGATTGCCTGTTGGGTGAAGATACCTGGGGTAGTCACTTTGATTTGAATACTTAGTGATTTACAAGAATATTAATTTTTTGGTTTCCAGAAGCTACCAAGTGTTACTAAAGTTGATTCCTGCTTTTGTTTCTTTCAGGATATGAACAGGTAACCAGTCTTTTAGGAGGACTCTCTTTCCTAATTAGCTACATCTCTCAATTTATAATCCTGAATCAGGAAGTTGCAGCATTTCCTTTAGGAAATAGTAGCCTAAAGGGACCAAAATGTTGTTGATCTATTTGTCTTATTTACCTCTAGAATAAGGAGAAAAGTTTTCATCACATCAGCTTGTGGAGACACCCAATCATGGTTTGTTGAAAGTAGATCAGCCACAGTATGGTCCACTAGTTTTGCATGAACAGATACTCTCAAGGTTTATAGAGTTCCTTTTATCCTTCTCCTTTTCAAATTTCTTCTTAAATTACTGTTTGAGTCACTACCCTAGTTGTTGCTATGATTCATTCTACTCTGACGTGAATGAATGAGGCAAGCTATGACTTCCACTTTATTTCTTTGCCTCTAACGTTTATAAACAGCTCAGTGCATATGTGTTTTATTGTTTTGCTGCTATATCTTCATTTTTATGTTTTCTGTCAGTATGCCTATTGTTTTCTTGCTGTTTCTTTACAAAAGAGCATTTTACCTAATATATGTGTGTATGTTCAGGGAAAGTGGAACGGACATTGATTGGAATGAAATTATCACCTTTTTTTCCAAAGGGAATGAAGTCTGACAGTCAAGCTTAGCTATAAACCTCCAATCACAGTAGGGTGTGCAGTTCTTCACTCATTCCTCTTTCATTGCTGCTCAGGAGGAAAGCTGTGATTAAAGTCATAATGGCCATATGACTAGGAGGAAAACTGAGCAATGATGACATTTAAATATATGATTCACCCTCTGGTGTGAATGCAAGGGACTCCAGGTCATAGAGGACAGGACACTTCGTTCCAGTGCATACTCTTCTCAAGACATGCCGAATCCAGCGTCCTCTGTTCAGAAAAACCTGAGCAAGAATTCTCCTTCTCATAATGTTTCTAAAGTGGTCTTCTAAATATAACTGGAGGTATGAAATCACCTCACTGTCCTTGAGATAGGAGAAAAGGTGCACAATTACTAAGAACTGCAGTTGATCCTTCAGCAGTAATTGCAAAGTGTTAGCAGGGTCTTTTTGTTAATAGGAGAAAAAGCTACTCCCTCTTTTTGGCTTAAGGTGCACATAACTCTTGAAGAAGAAACAGAGACAAACTCATTTACCTTGCTACATTTATCACCCCTTTCAAGACACTAAAAGATTTCTTAAAATAATTTCCCAGATGAGCCTATCCATGATGTTTGTGTGGTGAGAGAATGCTTTCAGTTCCTCTGCCTCTCCCATCAACCACCCTAATCCAGCTGTCTCCTCTCAACTGATTTCCTGGGCTCTGTCCTGCTGCCCTATACACAGACAGCTTCCTTTTTCAGGGATATACTGTAGGCCACAGTAGTCAAGCCTCACTTACTCTCAATTTAGATGTCACATTGGCAATGAGGCAATTGACTCCCAGCACAAACCCATCTTCCTTACTCGGTTTTCCGGTGCTGGGGCTGGAATCTTGTAAATCACCTTTCGTTTTTGCCATGTGGCTCCCCATTTGATTCTTCACTGGTGGGGGCTAAAAGGAGGAAAGGAGAAGGAATGCACTTCCTGCTTTGCCTCCTGTTGCTGTCAACATCGCCCCAGAATTAGCTTTTCACGCTGGGCGTGACAGTCTGTTCTACTTTACAGTTTCATCCACACTTTCAGAGGCAGCCTGGTTGCCACCCTCCGAGCAGCCAGCACCAGCCAGCAGTTTCCCCTCTTCACAGGTCTGGTTCCCACTTCTGGAGGACTTCTCCCCAGAGCTTTGAAATTCTAGTAATCCCCAAAGCGTTCATTGTTCCTCAGCCCTGGGGGTGGTAGCTGTGCTTCGCGCATCTACTTCCTCTGTGACAGTTCAGCATCTCCCTTTTGGCTTTGCTGTTCTCTATAATTGTTTATATCAAATTCTCTGTTAAAATAGGTGATTTCAATATCCTGGCTGCACCCTGCCTAATAACAAAGCTTCCCCTAAGGGTCCCACTCCAAAGCCTTCCTAGAAACTGGACCTCACGTGACCCAGGCCAGTGCAATCCTACCTGGAAGTAGGAGATTGGGCTTGAAGGCTTCTCTTTGCTCCTTTCCTCGTTGGTACTGCTTTGGAGGTGAATCTGGAGGGTCATTCCTATCCCAGGGCATTTTGTGAAAATTTGCTAACTGTGATTTATATGTCCCAGGATGGTCTGCGTTTTCCTTTCAGGCCCCAGGCTTCTTGGAAATTAAACTCTGTGCCGAGAATTATATTACCTGAAAAATAAGTTTTTCAATGGCCAAGCAATTCCTTGGGAATGAAAAGTGGCTGAAGGCTAAATGAAGACAAATGGACTGCTTGTGCTTGAAAAATTTGTGTAGTATACACATGGGAATTCAAGTTCTTTCCAAGGAGCTGGTGGGTTTATAAAGTGCATGTAAAATTTCAACTTGGACTTTAGTCTGTTTGATATGTAATGGATGGATTTTTCTAAATAGCTATACTTGGGGCACAATTTTTAGCTGAGTTTTCTATATTTTTTTTTTCAAAGAAAAAGTACAGTTTGTTCAGTGCTTTTTCTTTATTTTGTTGGTTACCAGAGACATACATTTGTTTTAAAATTCTCATTTATCAGACACCCAGTGAATTCCTTCAACATGTTTATGTACCGTGTCTTCCTAATCCCTTCCTAAGGCAGGGTTGTGTGATGACAGTGATGAATGAGCAGTGCCTGGATTACGGGCCAGGATGAAGGCAGGAGGTGCTTTGTGGCCTCTCCTTTTCAACTCACCTCAATGCTGGATGGAAAGTAGGGTTTCCATAGAGCCCTGGCCTATCAGACTGCCCCACTATCAACTAGTGACATTGTTAGTGTTTGGGATTTTTGTAATTCTAACAGGTGTACAAGGTATCTCATTGCTGTTTTAATATGCATTTCCCTAATGACATGATGTTGAACATGTTTTCACATGCTTGTTGCCACCTGTATATCTTCTTTGGTAAGCTGTCTATTCAGATCTTTTCCCCGTTTTTTAATTGGGTTGTTTTCTTTCTTGTTGAGTTTTAAGCATTCTTTGTATATTTTAGACCACAGTTCCTTATCAGATGTGTCTTTTGCAAACATTTTCTGTGTCTTGACTTCTTGTCTTGATATTAGTATTTTATTAAAGTAGTATATATATATATATATAGATAGATAGATAGATAGATACAATTTTAAGTATGAGAAGAAATTTTACGTGCATTGTTTTATGTGATGATGCTCACAATAATCTCATACCATCATTATCAGCCTTCCTTACCTCCCTATCCAGTACAATGGCGATGGTAATAGCGTCTTCTTCAGCATTGTGAGAGTTAAATGAGTAAATACACATATGTGAAAAGCTTAGAACAGTGCCTAACACATCATCCATACTGTAAAATTGTTAGCTCTTATTATTCTTGCTTTGAAAATGAAGAAACTAAGACATAACCCGTGAGAAGGGAAGCTGCTACTTGATCTCAAAAAGTTCTACTCTAATTACAGTGCTCTTTCAACTGCAGCCCTAAAGAAAGAACAGAATGACAAGCTCATGAAGCTGCTCTTCCTTACACAGTATGAGTGAAGGTGCCCCTGCCTTTCCCTGGTGACAAGCTTTGATATCAGGAACATAGTCCTTTGGATTTTTAAGGGTTTTTGCTTCTGATCTGAGTGGTAGCATTAGCCCATTTGCAGTTATTTGCTGAGGGATTGATCTTAAAGATTCAAGGTGATGGAGGAGCTCTTAGGAATCAACTATTTCAGACTCTTTCTGCAGCATCTAACAAATGTCAGATAGAGAAATTAATGAGGCACAAAGAGATTGATTGACTTTTCCTGTATCCTATTGCTCATAGGCAAAAACACAACGTGCAACTCCGATCTACAGATACTTAATTGGGTGATCTTTCCACGTCACCATCCTCCTCCTCGCTTTTGATTCTCCACCTTCCTTTCCTTCTTCCCTTTCTTTGTCCTTCCTAATCCACTTCTATTTATTCTTTACTTTGTGTGCATATATGAAATATAATTAAGATACAGAAAAGTGCCTCCTCCCCACAACTTACAAAGCAAACTCCCAGAAATCACCATCCCAGGTTACACTGGTCCCTTGTAAACCATATACTCCTTCCCTATCACCACCCATTCTCTCCCTTAACCCCACTCAAGGCAGCCATTACCCTGACTTTTGAGTGTCATCATTCACTTGTTCGGTTTTGGCATTTTACTATTTTTGCGTGCCTTTCTATTGAAAATAAGTTTTATCTATTTTTAAAGCTGTTTATATTATTGAAATACAGTAAACTGCACATATTTAAAGAGCACATTTTGGTACATTTTGACGTACACATACTCATGAAATCATCACCATGATTAAGATTATGTACATATCCATCATGCCCACAGTCTCCTCCTGCCTCTTTGTGTTTCCTTTTTTGGGTTGCTCCCTGCCCTTGTGTGATGAGAATGAAACACTTTTCTCCAGGCGATCACTGATGTGCTTCTTGTCATTATTGATTTGTTAGCATTTTCCAGAATTTCATATAAATAGAATCAATGGATATTTACTCTTTGCTGTCTGGCTTCATTCGCTCTAGCAGTTATACAGTGATATTTTATTGTACTTTAAGTTTGCATTTCCCTAATGATTAATTGTATTGACCATCTTTTTATGTGTTTGGTGGAATGTCAACATCTTTTGCATATTTTTGATCGAGTTCTAAGTTTCATTGAGTTGGAAGTGTCCTCTACAAATTCTGGTCAGAGATACATATTTTGAAAATATTTTTCTCTAAGACAGTGGCTTGTCTCCTTTTAATAACAGTATCTTTTAAAGAATAAAAATTTTGAGGAAACCTAATTTCTTGAGTTTTCCTTGATTGTTCCTGCTTTTGTGTGTGTATGTTGTTCTGAAGAAATCTTTCCCAAAACCAATGTTGCTAAAACTTACTACTATATGAAGATAGTTTCTTCTGGATGTTTTATAGATTAGCTATTAAATTTAGATCTATAATCGATTTGGAGTTAAGTTTTGTGTATGTTGTGAGTAAAAGGTTCATATTTTTTACATCTATAGATAGCCAGTTGTTACAGAACTTTTTGTTGAAAAGATTATTTCTCCATTGGACTGCCTTGGCACTTTTGTCGAAAGACACATCATTTATCATAATGTGTCTATTTTAGCATTTTTTATTATTTCTCACATAGGTCTATTTAATGCCAATATAACATTGTTTTACCAACTTTATAGTAAATCTTGAAGTTATAAAATTTGTGCTTTCCAAGTTTAACTTTCTCAAGTTTCTCTTGGCTATTCTAGATGATTTTCATTTCCATGAAAATTTTAAAGTCGGTTTGTTGACTTCTAAAATATATTCTAAGACTTTGGTTGAGACTACATTGAATCTCTAGATGAATTTGTGGAGAATTGATCATATTAACAACATTAAACCTTATTCATGAACATAGTATCTCAAATATTTAGGTCATCTTTAATTTATCTTCAAGATAATTTTTAAATTATACTTTCTTTGGCATTTTCATAGCTTTATTTTGCTTGGGGTTCTTTCAGCTTTTTGAAGCTTTGTGTTTATAGTTTTCATCAGACTTTGAATATTTTTCACCACTATTACCTCAAATATTCTCCATCTCCTACTTTGTCATCTTCTTCTGGGACTTCAATTTTAAGTTAGATTATATTATTCCAAAGGTCACTGGTGTTCTGTTCGCTTTTTCTTTTATTTCTTTTTTCCCTCTGTTTGCATTATTTTGAACAGTTCCTATTGCTATGTGGTCACGTTCTCTGATCTTTTTTTTTCACCACTGTCTGGTTTGCTGTTAGTCCCATTTAGAGCGTTTTTTTGTTTAGATACTGCATTTTTCATCTTTGGAGATAAATTTGGCTCTGTTTCATTCTTTCTCATACTTTGCTCTTCCCTCCCAATTGTGTCCATGTTTTACCCTATGTTTATGAATTTGGTGGAGTGAAATTTCAAGTCGGGAAGAGTTTTTTAGGTTAGGTGCACATATGTAGTTGTCTTTGTGTCCACTTTTAGATCTTTCTATGGGCTAAAAGATGAGACTATTCTCTAGGCTCATGATAAAGTTAATTACTGGGGGACCAAGGATTCAACATAGCCTTTGACAGTCTCACAAAGGGGTAACAAAATTGGAGCCTTAAGAAGCTTCAAATACATGATTAGTTTCCTTGCAAGTCAGTGTCTAACCAATCAGGGATTATCTTAAGCTAAGGTTAGAGATAGAAATGTTTCTTGAAAGACCAAGACAAAGCCTGGGCTTCAATTTTCATGCAAGGGCTCTTTTGATTCACCTCTGCACTGGTGTTGTAATTTGGGCCCAGTACATACAGTGAAGGTCTCTTGTAGACTTCTTGGCTTATGAAAACCTTGGATTTTGCTTTTTTTTCCCTTTTCTTTTTACTTTGTGAAGTTAAAAAAAAAATCACAGGTTGGTAAAAATGATCTTGTTGCAATATCACCTCCAAGAGACCTTTAATTCCCTAGCTTTTATTTATTTATTTTTAACTGTCTGTTGCAATTATTGATTTAGTGCCTCTTCCCAAACACACTTCGTTACCATCTCTGCAATAATAGATCTGGAACCTGTAAATAGTTTTCTTTTGCCAGGTGGCATGATATCAAACTGTCAGTAGGATGCTGGAGGGATACAGGATGAAGAACGGTTTTGTGTGTGTGTGTGTGTGTGTGTGTGTGTGTGTGTGTGTGTGTGTTTCTAGGAGGGTTTCTACTGGGTTTCTGAAATACATTGACTCTGGTAGCACCTAGCTTCAGCACAGCCCCGTGGCCAGCAGAAACTAGGATTTCCCCATGGTCGGCTTCCCCTGGAACACTACTAGTGTCTTCTCAGAGAGTTTCATGAATAGCTTTGCCTAATGTCCCCTTGTGTAGCTTCCTGGAATGGCATCATCTCATGGGCAGCTTTCTCTGGCATTCCAGAGAGCACATTCCCAATGACTGTCATGGCACTTTTCCATGGATGGCTTTCTCTGGGACCCCATGAGCAACTGTCATATGTAATCCTGATGTGTTTAAGCATGTTATATCTTTCATTGCAACAGTATGGGTGAGCCTGGAGCCTAAGTGAAATAAGCCAGGCACAAAAAGACAAATACAACATGATCTCACTTACATGTGAAATCTATAAGAGTTGATCTCATAGGATCAGAGGGTAGAATGGTGGTTACCAGAGGCTGAAAGTAAGAAGGAAAGGGGAGATGACAATCAAAAGGTACAAAGTTTCAGTTAGAGTTAGACTGGAAAAATAAGTTTCAGTGATCTATTGCACTGCATTATGGCCACAGTTAATAGTTTTGTATATTTTAAAATTGCTTAAAGAATAAATTTTTAACAACCTCATCACAAAAAGGATTGATAAAGGATAAGATAATAGATAACTTGATTTAACCTTTCTAAAAATGTATACATAGATTAAAACATTACATTGTCCCTTATAGCAACTATTATTTGTCAATAAGAATTTAATTTTAAAAATGTAAGTAAATCTAATCCAATTTATTTTAAGCAGAGATGTTGATCAAAACAATTTAGCCTGTCTTCACTAGAGACTTGAAACAAAACTTTAATTTTTTCAAAAAGTTTGAGAGACTATGTTACAGGAGAATAGGAGTCTGTACAGTACAGGGTAGACTCTTGAGATGGAAATCATGCCATTCTTCTAATAATCAAAGCCTTTTTGGCTTCCTCTTGGCTTGAAGATAAACTCTGCAGCCTTATTATCTGGCTAGTATAGATGACCTATCAAGACTATCAAGACTTTGCCACAATTTTCATTTCAGTTTGAATCATTCAGATTGAATTTCTTGCATTTCCCTCCATGTGCCATACCCTTTTCAATCTGGCCTTTGCACATGCTAGTCCAGCTTCTAGATTAATTCTTACCTGTGCCTCCAATGTAGTTTGGACATGACTTATGAAAATTTCTATTGCTCATATTTATGTGCTTCTATGAAGTACTTCTGTTTGTATTTAGCATATTGTATTCACCTACTGATGGAAAAAGTAATCCATCATTCAGCAAATCAATGCTTAGCATATTGTTCTCCTACTCAGACAATGAAGATGCAAAGATGCAGAAGGCAACTATTATTCCAGCTTTACATGCAGATTTGTACATGTCTATTGTTGTCTTTCTTCTTTAGACTATTATGAGGTTGTTATCTTTTCAGCACCTGGGACAGTAGCTTCTAGTAAGTACCTAGTAAGTGTTTCTGGAATGAATTAGTGAGTACAGGAGCAGAAAAAGGAGGAATTAGGAAATTCCAAAAGAAAAAGCTTGCATTTATATTTGTCAAAATGCCAACAATGTTTTAGCTGTCTCCTCATAGTGAGTTTTCAGGTGAATTTTACCTTCTTTATGTTTTTCTATGTTATTTGATTTTTATATGATTTAATTGAAATATATATGATTATATATGATTTGATTTTTAGCAGATTTAAATACACAAGAATAAAATAATTAAAAGTTTTGAAAAGACTTAAATCAGCTCTACAGCTATTCACTGCAAGCCCAGACATTTTTGTGTTATTCTAGAGCTGCTTCAAATCAATGCACCCTGCCGTTTCTCTCAGTTCTGACAAATCAGAGCTTGAAGGGTTCATTTATTAAAAATATCTGTGAGGACTTTTGGTTAACTACTTCAGAAGCTTATGCACAAATCACTGTCAAAGAAGATGTATAAAAAACTGGTCACTTAAAACATATCTACCTAATAATTTCCATATCCTTCTAAATCCAGTTCTCTCTGGCAAACTTCAAATCTGCATTTTTATAACAGTATTTTCAAAGTCTGACATTTCTAACAAATACTTTCAATAGCCCATTTTAGCACTAGCTGAAAAACAGCTCTCACTCTTTCAGCTGATGATGTATTTTTAGAACACTTGTCTTTTTCCATGGGTTTGTAGGCTTTGCTTTTGTACATCCTGGGAGGGGCTACGGCATGAGACTTGTGGTTGGGACACATTACTGCTACCTTGAGCATCAGTTTTAGAAAATGTCTCAGACTGTTGTTTAGATGGGGAGGGCACCCGAGCCAGAAGCCGAGATGAGTGGTTCATTTTCTCAGACTCATCATCAATTCTGTTGGGAGAGGAGAAAATTTTAAAAACCGTAAAATGGTTAGTCAACATTAGAAAAAGAAACGTTTCTCAATGCAGATACTAGTGAAGGTTGTCTTCTAAAAAGTTTTTACTGTAAATTGACAATTTATAATTCTATATATTTTTGAGGTGTACAGTGATGTTATGATTTATGAAGACAATGTGAAATAGTTAAATCAAGCTAAAGAACATATCTTAAATACTTTTTTGTGGTGAGAAGATTTGAAACTTTCTTTATAATTTTGAAATCTAATATTATTAACTATATTCACCATGCTGTGTAATAAATCTAAAAATAAATTTTATTTCTCCTAAGTGAGGTTTTTTCTCTTTGACCATCATCTCCCCACCCCTCCTACTCTCCATCTCCATCCTCTAACCCCATTTGACTCTCTGCTTCTTGGAGCCTGATTGTTTTAGATTCCACATATAAGTGAAAATGTACAGTATTTGTCTTTCTTTACTTGGATTATTTCACTTAAAAATGATGTTGCAAGCAGTGTGGTACACTGGTAGGGATATAGGTTTGAAGGTCAAATGAAATCTTTGTCACTTATGGCTTGTGTCTCTGTCCAGATTAACCTCCAGAATTCAATATTCACGTCAACAAAAGGGATAGAGTTAATACCCATCTCAAGAAAATATTATGAGACTTATCCATGTCCAACATATACCTGAAGCACAGTAAATATTAGTTTCTCTTTCCCAGTCAAACAAATGAAGAAAAAGCCCTGAACAAATATGTGCATTGCTTGGTGATTGCTTACACTCACTCTATTGATTTCCTGTGTTGTTAGAATTTTTTCTATGGATGTGAATTACTTTTATATATCTTTTAAGTTTTAATAAAGGGAGAAACACTGTTTTGGAAGTCTGTAATAAACATTTAATTCCAAAATGTTGCCTATTAAAGCTATGTATGTCAAAACACAACTATCTAAAACACTGAAGTCACAACAACAAAATCAGAGACTACTCGAAAGAGCACAATGTACTGATCCATGGAAATGCAGTCCAAGGGGGCAGAAGAACTGTGCTGATGGATTTCAGAGCACTCCATGCTACCTTTCACTTCTCTCCTCCCCTCTCTACTCTTTTCCTACTACTCCTGCAGCCTAAGTTGTGGCTGTTAGGTGTAGGTAGAAAAAAAAAATGGCACTCTAGTGAGACATCTTTCTCTTTCTCCTTTCACATTGCTATCCTCAAAAGCAAGACGTCTGTTAGGCTATGGAAGTGGGAGCATTGCATAACGGTAGTGCAAAAGGGGCACTTCAAAACGAAAAGGTGATTATAGAATAAAGGTGTGACGTGGCCTGTGTGTACCAAGGAGGAAAAGGGGGAAATTCCACCTTCTCCAACTTCCAGCATGCAGATGACATACACCAGATAGAGCCACAGGTGCATCCAAATGATGAACTCCGTGAAGGCTCATGATGGCAGAGCTCAAACAGAATCCTTTCAAGGGATTTTCAGACACAAACAAAATTGTAACATGAGTGCCATGAAAAGTAACCTTCATGGAACAATAATCAGAGGTGCCAACCAATATCGTTACCTCTCCAAACTAAGTCTGGTAGAGAATTTGGGAATAATAATTGCTAGCCTTACTGAGATGTGAGAGAAATGGTTATGAATTCTTTACAGATATTGTTTTACTTAATTATCATTACAATCTATCTAGGTAGACACTTTTATTAGACCATTTCTCCAGTGTAGAAACTCAGGCAAAGGAGCGTTAGATACTTTGCCAATTATCATGTCTAGTAAGTGGCAGGACTTGAACTCTGAAACACTAGGCTGTGTTGCTTGACAGGCTTCAGTCTAGTAAATGGGCAACCAAATAGAATGTTCCTTGATTATTGTGAAAGTCCTTGGCCGTTGAAGAGAATTAAAGGAAGATGGCAGAAACTGTGTTGTGAACTGATGTAGCCAATTTGTTCATGCATAGCTGTGTGGTTCTGATATCCAGCTGGCTACTTCTGATGACCTTGCTATCAAGTTATAAAAGCAAGTCTGCAGTGAAACTTTTCTACACAGAGCCATATTTGTTAGATAAATATTCATTAGCAAAGAATCCTCAACACTTTTTCTACATCATATTTTTATCTCTAGCCTCAATAAAATTCGAGCTTTCTCCTCCTATTTGAAAATTTCACTCAGGCCAACAAAACTTCTAAAGAAAGATTGTGTGTCCCTGTGTGGTAGGCATCCTGTAGTCAGAATTCTCCTAAACTAATGACTAGACATGGAACTGATTAGGGATCAAGCTATGGACTTGATCCTCAGAGTGAAAGGTATAAGCCGGGGCGGATTCCTATACCCTTTTCTTGTAGGGCTAGAGAGTATCTCTAAATAATATTGACCAATCCATACAACTAGAATAACTTTACTTTCTTCTAATAAGAACCCATTTCTAATATTCATCACACTCTATAATGTCACTGGTCCTATCAGTGAAAATTCATTTTGTTTTCTGGCGTGCTATCAATGTGTCATTGAGTGTCACTGATAGAACCAGTGACATTATTGAGTGTGATGAATATTAGAAATGGGTTCTCATTAGAAGAAAATAAAGTTATTCTAGTTGTATAGATTGGCCAACAGAATGCCTTGTAGGAACTGCCCCAGAATAACATGCCCATTTAGGTACAAGACCAGTTGGCTGCCTCTAACCTTTGACCAACACAAACATAATACAGCACTGATTATGCTGAAATACTTCAAAGTGGATCGACTTTGTAATGATATCACACATTTCTAGTTTTCACATTTTTAGGGAGATCCCCTGCTCTTTCTTTGGGCACTGCTTCTATTTTTGAACAGGTAATTTTCTTTTCTTGATAGACTTTTTGGTTTCACCCATGAAAAACAAGTATTGGATTTGTCTTCTGTGACGTGTGTGGTATTACACTTACAGTTATAAAAGTCAAACCATTTGGGTAATGATAACCACATCTGTTAAATGCTTCCTATAGTACTGAGAATTTTGGGGGGCAATTTGGAGGTATTGTTTAATCCTCACAGCAATCCAATGATTAAGTTATTCTGGTTTGCAGCAAAAGAAATCTGAGGCTTCAAGAGATTAAATAATTTGGCCAAGGTCACGCAGTAAGTGACAGCAACAAATTCCAAGCATCATGCTTTTAATCAATCTATACACTGTAATGGGTTATTTAAAAATACACTTCCTGAAAACAATACATAATTTGCCCCAACAGTTAACATTGTAATAAATGTTGAGGAACAACTAAGAGGACGAGATATTGTATGTCTTACTGGTGTGGCTGTAGGTAATGCGTAATGGCAGAAAGAGATAGTGTGTATGTATGTGTATCTTTACATGCACACATACTTGCCTCCACTTCTGAACATCTGTTTTTCACTTGATCTTAGCCAAAAGGCCAAGAAGTGATGGACATCTGTTTTTTAACTGCAACATGCTTATAGTATTTTAAGACAGTTACAACAAATCCTGTGACCCCGGGTAAAAATGGTCCAGGGTAATAGTACTTGGTAACTTTGGTTTAACAACCAAGAAACCTTCCACATAACTGAAGAACTGTCTTTTTTTTCCCTTCATGTAAAGATCCTTTACACTCCAGAGATGGCGAGAGCTGTATTCCTATACCTGAAATAAAACACAAGGAATAAGTACCCTAGGGTTTGTCAAGTTGTTTGACAATAACCCTCATGTAATGAATATATCTCTGTAACAATGCATGCAAATCTTTTTATAAAAAGATTTCAAATATGATTGAATCCTAGAGAGATTAAAAAACACATAAAAACACAAAACTATGTCAGATTTTTAAGCTTAACATTTATAGACAAAGAAAAGGAGCAAACATATGCTTGTGTCTTGTTCATGTAAAATCCAATCAATCACTGAGAGAATTACTCCACACAGGCACTGAAAGACACAGACTGATGGAGATCTTCACTTTCAACATGAGACTTTCAAAGTCACTTTGGGCATTGTGAAAGTTGAAAGAAGACAGAAAATTGAGGATCACATAGGAGATTTCTATGAATCATATTTGAAAGTGGGGTATATCTTTTCCACAATTGAGCTGCTTAGCTCTACTTAGATGCAAGAGAGGTCGGGAAACACAGCTTCTTTCTGGGCAGAAACCTCAAAGCAAACTCTCTAAATTAAGTGAGTTCTGCTAGTAAAGAATATTGGCCCCAGTGAAGTCACACACTTTAATGAATAAACTGAGGGAGGCCAGGCATGGTGACTCTAGCCTGTAATCCCAGCACTTTGGAGGCCAAGGTGGGTGGATCATTTGATATCAGGAGTTCGAGACCAGCCTGGCTAACCTGGTGAAACCCTGTCTCTACTGAAAATACAAAAATGAGCTGGGGATGGTGGCTCACATCTGTAATACCAGGTACTTGGGAGGCTGAGGCAAGAATCACTTGAACCCAGGAGGTGGAGGTTGCAGTGAGGTGAGATCACACCACTGTACTCCAGCCTGGGTGACAGAATGCAATTCTGTCTCTAAATAGATAGATAGATAGATAGATGGATAGATAGATAGATAGATAGATAAGAAACTGAGGGATAAAATGCACAGAAAAAACTTCAAGTTTGCAAGTGGTATGAAATCCTTTCTGATACTATTTTAATTCTATATTCATGGAATTAATATATAGGGAGATATTTTCTGGAATTAAAATGTGAGTAGTCCATATTTGCTACTAGTAGTACCTAAAATTTTATTAAAATGCTACCTATTACAGACAAAAGTCCTGTTACATTTGAGTAATCTGTGTTTTAAAATAGCCCATGAAAAAAAGTATTGTATATGAATTAAAAGTACCTACCTTGGGGAAAACCAAACTGTAACTAATGTTTCTGTAAAGGAATACAAGAAATGACATTGAGGGAGGGAAACTATTTCAAAGTACACTCAGGATAATGGCCATTAAAATCTATACCTCAGAAAAGATCCTGGTTACTGTAAACTTTCCTGAAGTTTTCAGGCCAATAGGCAGCCAGGACCACAAAGGATCACAATAAACTAAAGACCATAACAAAGGATATCACACACAAACCATAGAACATTAGTCTCATCTTAAACAAACATAACACAACTGACCTTGGAGCGTCTAGTTTTGCTGCACTTACTGGAGACAATACCCTAAGCTAAAACCGTTATTCAAACAGTTTTGAAAATAGAAATGTTGTGAGAAATACAATCTCTACATTTCCTTATTGTTTCTCTTATTCTGTTGGGTGACTTATACATATTTATAGTTCCAGGCTTGTGGTTTGTGAGTGTGTGTATGTGTGCATGCGTGTGTGCATGGTTGCTCTGTGCACATGCAATCCTCCCAGGCTATATCTGTGCAGTGCCTGAGCTGCTAGATAAAATAATGTCCCTCTAAGTTGAAACTTCAGGAGTAGAGCTGCCAGATGCTCAAAAGAAACATCTGTTCCTGAAGGCCACAGGAGACAACAATGAAGGAAAAAGCGGATAATTTACAAGACAAAGTAAATACAACAAAGTGCAAATATAGATCAGCCATTCTGTTTCAAACTCGGCTGGCACATAAGGGGAAATAATAAAATACCGTTTCCTCTTATGCCACAAAGCTCTAATTCTGTTTTAGAGGTGTGATATTGGGTGAGACATCATTTTTGCCCATTGTACAGTATATGATTATAGGGAAGGGACAATGAAGACAAATCTCACTAAATCCCAAGTTTACTCCTGTATTTTCATCTAAAACCACAGTGGTAAAATCAATGACCCTTAATCTTTGGCTACAATGATGGTCGAGTAACCTGAACTTGAAGACAACTGAAGCTAATGTAGAAAAGGAAATGTGAGTTGAGGCCACAGGCTGTATCAGGCCCAAGAACCAGCACAAGTAGGTGGCGGAGAGAGAGGAAGCCAGGGAAGCAAAGCAACCACCACTAGATTGGAAGCCCAGCTTTTATGGTGGAATATTCTGTGGTTGGGCTGTTCAGAGGGGAAGGGAAACAGAAGGACAGTGCAGTGAAAAGTTAGAAGGTGCGAAGCCTGTCAGCTCTAAATGCCAGGGAGTGAGTATCCTGAGTCCAGATAGGGCGTCTTGAATTTTCTTGGTCCAGAGAGTCTTAACAGTTGTGCTGGTGATGCAATGCCTTTGCAGTTGGCTTCTCAGTGACTGTCCTCAACAGTCCGGCTCCTGCTGCCTTGCTTGCTGTGCTGTGCACCAAAGCTCTGCCTCTGAGCCACCTCAGCAACCTCAGGTTGCCTTACCTACAACCCTAAGCTGGCCCTCCTTGTATTCCTACACTACTGCCTGCTTTTCCCACACCCTGCCATGTTCAACTTCAGCTTACCCGCCCTTTTCTTTCACCTTGGGTCTTCCTGCAATGACCCTGTTTATTTTAATACCGATAAATGGAAGCTACTCCACTCCTATATATTTTCTTTTTCCAAAAATCTTGTTCCAAGCTCAACAGGTTGTTGTCTGCCATTTTTCTCCCAACCTTCTCATACTCTCTTCAGTCTCCCAGGGATCATGGCAGGTCCTTATTTCTTTTATTCATTTTTCAAAAATCTTAATCCTAACATCAAGGTATCTACCTTCAGGCCTCAAATCTCCATCACCGTTTCTTCCTTAGAATCTATCATACAAAAAGGTCCTGGTGGTCTGCCTGCTGGCTTGAAGTCCCAGAAATCCTGAGATGGTTATGGGCATGGAAAATACCATCCCATTTCTCCCTCCTTTCTGTCTCCTTTCTCCTCTACTCACCCTCTCCACATAATAACACAGACACATCAGTGTCTTCTCCATTTTTAACCAAAGGACACTAAAAATAATGTACTAATTTGAATCTCACTAGTTTAATTTCATTATCTGAAAATTGTATGTTCCTGTGTAGAAAAACATGTTGGAATGATATAGGACAAGGAGAATTCTCCTGGATCCTTTGTTGGCTCACCCAAAGAGAAAATAGTAATCACCCTTAGTAGTAAATACACTGAGATTTTTCAAGGTCTGGGCCCAATATTCAGGATCAATTAATTCCTCTCTTTCAATGGATTTACTTGTCAGTGTATGTCCCAGGTTTCATTTTTCAGACTGTTGTGTCTCTTGTGCAAACTTCTAGGGCAGTGTCAGTGAAGGCAGGGTATTCCCACTTAGCAACAAGAGTGGACCAGAGATCCTATACTCCTTACAAACAGGATTATCTCTGTTTGTGAAGCCCAGAGGCTAGTCTCGTGGGCATCCTCCAATACTCTTAGAGTAGTCATCTGAAGTAAATAAAGACAAAGGTGAAAGAGATCTTTCCTCTTGAGGTCTGACAAGGATTTAGGATATGAACTATAATGTCCCAAACATATGTTATTAGATTAAAGGGCAGATAATTATAAATGTATAGTTATATTTAGAATCAATCCGAGAAACACCATCCCATCTAATTTTACATGCACCTGAACCTCCCTTGAGTATAGTCTATAGAATCTTAGAGAAGACAGAGGCCAGCCTGTGTCATGGACTCTTAAGAGATATTGATGATATGATGCTGATCAGTATCATGAAAACAGGCCATATTTTTAAAAAGGCTTAACCAGTATCATGCAGGATGCCTTGAATATAAAGATGAGTAATACACGATTTTTTCTCTCAAAGGTTACCTACTGGAATGGTTCTCAAATTTTAACATTCCTGAGAATCAAATGTAAAGTTATTTACAATGTGGATTATGCCCTTCATCCCACGTTCTAATTCAACAGTTCCTTGTGAAATTTAGGACTTCACAAAAGTCCCTGTGTGATTCAGTCAAAAAATCACCCTCAGAGAAGTTCTCATCTAATGAACAGCACCTAAAAAAATGGAGGAGAAATGATAATGAACACAGCAAAAGTAAATATTTTATCCTAGAATTGTCCACAATTACTTCTGGCCACAGGATATCCTTTATCTGTCCCACACATACATGACATATTTTTTAGCTCATATCCAGGAGATGGTAATCATGCATACAGTTTACACATTTGTCTCTTATTTGCACCTGCTCAAGGAATGGCGTGCTTGTGCATGCAACTGTTGAGTTCAGCTCAGGGATTCCTAATTGAAAACGCACATCTCAGAGCAAGATACAGGCTAATAATGTAGAAAGGACCACCAGCCAGATTTATTACTTTCTTTTCTAACTATGTTTTTCTACTGGCAAAAAAAGAGGCAGTAACATCTCAGGTATTTGTGGTTGCCATAGGGACAGAAGCTGTGATTTACCATAGAACATTGCTGAAAATAGCAATAAAGTAGCATTTCCACAGAGGTCAGGAGCACAGATTCACTGAAGCTACAATCAAACCAGACAGCTGCTCAATCCATTCAATAAGAATTTTGCGGTTGCCATTGTAAGGTAAGTGGAAGAATGGTGAAATCCAGCCAAGTGTTCCCCTCTTGCTTACACATCTTCAAATGCCCCAAGGTCCTTTACCCAGAGCTTTTGAGCTGCTTTCCCAGGTACTCTGGGCAATAGAAGGGGTTGACAAGAGATAAAAAGTTATTATTTTTTTAATCCAGTGACTCAAAAGTCAATGTTCAGAACCATAGACATTCTAAAATCTGATGCCTTACAATCCCTCATGGAGAAAATAGGATCATATATTGAAAAGAAACCTGGAGTTTTCTGTGCAAGCAAACTATGAGGCAACTTCTGGCTTCCTAAAAGGTACGACTCAGTTACTGCTTAACGGATGGACATGATGTGAATATATAATTATATGTATGTGTGTACACACACACACACACACAGTCGTTTTAAGGGGAGCACAAATGTTTTTAAGGGGAGCACATTTAGCAACGGCATCTCCTCTTTCTCTTCCCTATCCATTTTGTTTCTGGAATGCAGTGCTCTGAAAGGCAACTGATCATCCTGCTGTATTGCAGAAGACATCCAGTTTGTCTCTTATTTTCCCTCATTTTCAGCAACAGATACCTACAACCCTGCTTCCATTGTCTTTTAAGTGTCGTGTTTTATATTTCATCTTCACTTTGTCTTTAAACCTGATCTTCATCTATTAACTATCTTATAGCACTTTCCATTACAATTGTGTGTGGGTGTGCGCACGTGCACGCATGCTAAAATTTGGCAGCAGGGTGGTGGTGATCTTCTGAACTGTGTATTTTAGACTTTACCTAAATACTTAATTTTTCTGTTTAATTAAAAAGTGTTAGCCAATTTGGGGTCTACTTCCAAGTAATGGAATGTAGAACATGCAAAATACTGTAAGCTGTGTTCTCTATCCATAAGTAACATAAAGTTAGACTCTGGGAAAAAATTATTAACGTATGAAATAGTGTGGACTGCACAGGAAAAAATTAAGTACTACATTGCCTTTTATAAGAATGTTGTTCACTGGTTTGGAATGACTCACTTTAAGCTGAGTGCCTTTGAAATGATGTGGCGTGATAACTGCCTCAGAACGTGCACTCCCTAAAAGCCTCACAAGAAACAGGAGAAAGAGGAGCTCTAAAATACACGTGTTTTATCTTTGATGGGCTGGGTGAGCCATTCATTTGTACACATATGTCCTTTTATCAAGAAAGGCAACCATTTCCTCTGGAGCTCAAGCGAAGAAAGAGTAATTGGCCCTAATTTTGAAAGTAAATCTATTATAGCTGTTCTGAACTTCTTGGGAAGCTTTTACGTTAGTTGCCAACATATCCCATGCTTAATTGGTATTGTAGCTTTTTTCTTCTTTTAAAAATATATTTATTTGTTTTCTTTCAACATAGGATACAGAGTTGAGTTAATCAGTGCATGAGACCGTGCTGATTAATGTACAGTAAATCAGTGCTGTCATCACCACTAGAATTTGTTACTGTTTTTCTCCTTCATCCCTGGTTACTTTTGTAATCACCCTTCTCACCCCAATCACCTCTACATACATTAGCAGTTGCTGTCATTTGTTTACTATGTCCCTGTCCCATATGAGTTTAATAAACATTCTTGCATAAATTTATGTCCATGAAGAATATATACAGTTGTTTTGTGAGGTGGTAAGTGTAGTGTTTAAGAGTGTGGGTGCTGGATCCACCTGCCTGGATGATACCCCAGCTTCATGAAAGGTATATGTCTTTGGAGCTTATTAGTTCACATATTCGGAATCTTTATCTGGATAAGCATAGTAATAGTACCCATCTCAATGGGCGTTTGAGTGGATTAAAATGCATATAAAGTACTTAGAACAGTATCTAGCATATACTAAGGAGTACATTAATATTAGTTATTATGAGGTATATTTAATTTGCATAAATGGCATTGACTTACAGAGCTGATTTTTTTTTTAGGTAATAAGTTCATGTAAAAGCTATTTGTATGATCTATTCATTTCCCCTAAGGACACTGCATCTCAATGTTGTGTAGTATTCTACTACATGCATCCTATACATTTCAGCCTACACGTTTCCCATTTACACAGACACTCATGTTGCTTCTATCCTTGTATATTATAGACAAGGCTATTATAAATGTCTTTGTACCCCTGAAGGACTGTGGGAGTTTCTCAAGCTGTGTACCCAGGAGTTTGGGTCATAATACCAAAACACACAATCTGGAATGCCACAATTCTTAACGTTGAAATCCCAAGAGTTTAAAATCTCTAAAGTCTAAACTCCTGAAAATCACAATCTTGAAATAAAAATTCCAGAAGTATAATTCTGTTAAAATTTAAAAATTATTTGAAAGATACTTATTTACATTTTTAAAAGGGGATTTATTTGTACAACATAAAAACATGGCAGGCCACTTTATATCTTACAATAGGCAATAATACATGAATTTTGCAAGCATAAACACAGATACACAAACAACAGTTACACGGGTCTAACAATTATGAGCAGATGGACCATACTCATAAATAATAGGTTAAAAGGCAAAATGTATAAATGCATATCACTGTGGTTGGTAATTACCCTTCTTACTCCATGCAATTCTCCAAACGTTAGCAGTTACTCTCATGTCCCCACCTTTAAAACTACTGTCACCTGAAATACTGTGACAGACAACCTACATCTTTTGACGAGATGGATCAAAAGCTGCAATGGGTCACCACTGTGTAGGCTTTTGCCCAATTAGCCCAGATCGTGAGAAATTTTATCTTTGACAAATGCAGATGTGCAAAAAAAAAAAAAAAAAACCCCTCCTCATTTATGGAGGAAGTTGCAACATTACATACACACACAGTACTTACACACAAAGTTAACTTTGTGATAATGCACTTTTTGTGGAGTCAAATTGCTGATGTTCAAGGCAGCAGAAGAAAAGTCTGTTCCAGCTCTCAGAGAGAACCCATTTGCCTTGTGTGTTTGTTCTCCCTGGGCACCAGGCCAATTGAATGGTGCCTGCCAATGTGGAGGGTAGATCTTTCTACCTAGTCCCAGTCAGACTCACATACTCATCTCCCCTGGAAATACCCTCACAGACACACCCAAAATAATGCTTTACCAGATTTCTAGGTATTTCTTAGTCCAGTCAACATCTAAAGTCCACAAGTTTACCCTTTGTCAACTTGGCATCCATATGCCCCTCCTTAAATCATGCTTAATGGAGACAATAACAAGATACTAGCTCCATGTAACATGATGCAACAGAGGTGATAAAATGATGCTGTGCACAACCAAAAATGCGCTAATCACTTCCCCCAGAATTCAACTTGCAGAATGTCAACATTCGGAATTGTGATTTTCAGAGTTTCAGACATTATGGGCTAACATTTGGATTCCATTCACTATTATGGCAAATAAGGGATTAGTTATTATTATATACATTCCTCTCTCCCTCCTGCTTTCCTTCTTTCATCATACAATACAGTTGTTAAATGGTTCATAGCTGAACTGCATAGAATGCTATGTTGATATCCCTTTATTATGTGTTTTTGGTTGTGTTTTAACATTTGCCTCATTTTCTCATTTGCTATTTCTCAGAAATGTAATGTAAAATTCTTTTCAGTATTAAACACATTATCAGATAATCTGACAGTGTTAATTTTTTTTTTTTACTTATGCATAATTTAGGATTGACTGCTCCATGCCTGGTGCATAAGGACTTTATTTATTTAACCAGTCTCCTAGGGATTCCCTGAACTTTTTTCCTCTTGTGAAGCTGCTATTTCCTGTTTATACTGACTTCGTTTTTTCTGGTTTCCTCGCTTACTTTGTGGAGCACATCTTCCAGCAGCTTCTTAACAGAGACTATAGAAGGAGGATTTGCGAGACTTTGCTTGGCTGAAAATATCTTCTTTTCTTTCACACTTGATTGATAGATTTCATGGGACATTATTATACCTTTGAAATCATTTTACCTTAGAATGCAGAAATTAAGCCTTCTTTATATTCCAGCTTCCAGTTTTGCTATATTAAGCCATCCTCCCTGGGTTGTTTCACCTGCCCCACAGGAAGAGGGGAAAGAGGTGCACCTGCTGGTACTTTCTCTGTTCCCCAAACGACCCTGGCAGATCCTAATGTTTCTTTGTATCTGAGACTGGCACACAGGGGCTGACAGGACTCATTTCCTGCCTCACCACATTGCAGAAGAGCCCAGCCAGGCCAGTGTCAGTAAAGAAAAGAAAATTCTTAGGCAGCATTCCTGGGCTCTCCATGGTCCATAGCATGTAGCACTCATCTCCAGGATGCTTTTCCCCCTGCACCTGAGAACCTTGATTTCTGGGATCCATTAACCATTCTCCAATTCTGAGCAGCAGCCAGTTTGGGTTTGGGGTGGACACAGCAATTTGTAACAATATGCTACCTGATGGGAAACCCCAGGAGTTTCTTTTTATAGTGCAGGCAAATGTTGTTCAAACATATGCCAAAACACTAATAATGGAGCTAATAAAGCTCCATTTTAATAAACTATCATTGGAATAGAATGTGTATGTTGTTAATCTGTTTTCCAGTGATCCTCTGTCATTAAATGGCATCTGCATTTAGCCAGATGCTAGTCTGAAATCTGAGAATCAGTCTTGGTTCTTCCGTCTTCCTCATCTCATATATTTTCCATCGTCAACTCTTATGGACTGTTTTCTTCAAAATACATAAATCTGTCTACTTTTCTGTGTGGTCCCCACTGGCATTGTGGCACACCACTTTATTTCTTACCTGGGCTACTGCAGTATTCTCAGTGACTCCCCCATCCAATTCTGCTCCTATTCTAATTCATTCTCCACATAGCAGCTAGACTTAGTTTTCCTCAAACGCCTCCCCACGGTGTATACGGCTTAGGACAGTCAGCTTCTTGCCTTTTCTTCCCAAGCTTCGGACATGCTACTGTCTCTCCATCTCCCACTAAATTTTGTGCCTGCAGCACCCTCATTTCTCCCTACATCTCCATGTTTTGTGTGTAAAATGCTCTTTTCCTTACTAGCTATTGCATACCCTTTGAATGTCAGCTTGAATAATACTTCTTCAGAGGTTCTCCCAGAGTACTGATTGTAAAGCAAGTCCCCCCTAACATGAATTTATCATAGTGTCATTTTGTTTTCATTTACCCAAATGGTGGTCATGTTGATACTTATTGTTTACTTAGTGTCTATCTCCCCAAATGGGTTACAGACACCACAAGGCAGGTGCCAAGTCTGTTTTGTACACCGCTGTGTTTCCATTCAAGGAAATTGCCTGGGACATAGTAAAAATATGTGAACTTAGTAACAAGGGGACAGGCTAGGAGTGTATTCCTTTGTAGATTTGGCTAAGTGTGGACTGGATTTATTGGTGTTTTATGCCATCTTTAGGGTCAGTTTTGCAGTGGATTAAAAGAGAGGATGAATAACAAGGGAAATGGCTTTGAATGTGCATTTTTTATGTGTATGTATGTTGAGTTTTGTGGAAGAGCAAATAAGAAATTGGGAAATAGGATACTTCAATGGTAATATAATTTAATACCAAGTATTAGTGGTTTCCTGAAATGTGGAATGATTTATTCACTAAGAGTGAATATAGTTATAGTCTCTGAACCAGGTGCTATAACTTAGGAAATTTAGACCCACAGTCTGATTTCAGAGAACCTTCAGTTAAACATGTGGTTTTGTGTATGCAGAAAAAAATGATACAGGTAGTTATAATAAGCAGAGTGGTTTAAGTACTGCCACAGAGATTAGCGTTGGGCCAGCGGCTGTGGTGACACTTCACTAAGAATTGAGGACACAGCCAGCAGCTTAGATCAGGCATGTGCAGGATTTTGACAGGTAGTGTTTGGTCTCCCCGCCTTTTAAATACTCTGAGCAATACTGTAGAATGGATTAAGCTCTATGGTCGAAATGAGTTTCACAGTATTGCCTCTCCACAGATCTTGATTTTACAAATAAAAATGTATGCTGTTAAAAATGCCATACAAGGTAAAATTTTAATATATATGCTATGAGATGAAAAAAGGTATTTTGGTGCTAATTAACTGAACCTTCGTTTTGTGATTAGCCTGAAAGGAAATTAAAACTCATTTGAATCATAAATTGCTCTTCAGCAGGCCATTATGAATTTTACGGAAAGATATTTCCAATACTCTCCCTACCTTTTTAAGCAAATACAGTCTATGAATTTTTAAATAAAGCCTAAAAATCAAGTAATTCATCTACCAAAATATTTTTGTTTATTATTGTCCTTCTATGGAGGACACAATTTGATGCAGTTTGAACATAAGTCTTATTTTCCTTCATGATCTTACTTAGCTTATATGACAGGCAGCACAGCTGATTGCTTTTGAGCATTTTAATGTGAGAGGGGATTTCGCCCCATCTCTGGAGGCAATTGGGTACTATAAATAGCCGGGTAGTGTTCTTACGCACGCCAGTCACACAGTGGATTTTAAATGTTACAGCCTTCATTTAAAGGTGAAATGATAAAGCACAGTGACCACTAAGGATTTAATAACTTGTAGGGATCCAGTTTTCTGTTGCATAACCTCTTTTTCCTCAGAAAACGTTTAGTAGTGTACAGTTTGCAGCGGCAAATCAGATAGGAGGACAAAAATCTAAAAACAGCACAGAGCTATGTAAATAATAAAGGAAACTGCATGTGGGGTTCTCTCTTTTACAGAGGGGAAACAGGTCTGCTGTGCAGCAAAGGGGCTTACTAAGGAGTGACCAGTCTTACTCTATCTGGACTTAGGTATCTGTATGCAGCCCAGTGCGAGAGAGCCATCAATTTCTTAGTAGTTAAATCAGGAAAACTAAACCCAGATGCACTGAAAGTTGCAGTGGAAAAATAAATGTAATCAAATCAGAAGGTGAAGGAAGATAGGACCTATGATAAGTAATTAAAAATTGCTACATGGTATACATTTAAAAAATCTTAGTTAAAATAACAGTCATTTAAAAAGAGTGTGTCACATATTTTTAAGGAAAACCTGTAAATATTTACTTTTAGGTCTGAGATATTTTCACATATTGCAATGGATATTGGTTGAAATGAAAGTCAATCCTGTCTGCTTAACACTGCAAGGAACCAGGACGCAGTCTATTTATTAGAAAGTCTCCCCAGCCCACATTCAGGGCCTATGAAACTTAATGTCTCTCTTTCAACCAGCTTTCTGTTTTAAAAGCAGTTTTTTTTTTTTTTTT
>NW_016107409.1:3494000-3553054 GCF_001604975.1 Cebus imitator
TTTTTCTAGTCACAGTATTCAGGGAGACAGATCCACTGGATTCCAGCTCTGCATTCTCACTGAGAGGCTTAAGGAATTCTGCTCCATGTCTGTCTCTCCAAAGATACACAAGGCATCTATTGAAGGCGATATAAGAATCAGATAAAAGGACATAAACTTTAAAAATGGCACACAAGTTTAAACGGCACAATGAAATGTTTGAAAATATTACACTTTATTTTTTAGAGTCATACGAAAATTAAGCAGGAAGTACATAGAGTTCCCACATAACTCCCACCCACACATACTCAGAGTCTATTCCCTGCTCTAGAGGGGTACATTTGTTATGGCTGAAGAACTTACACTGATATGTTGTTATCAGTCAGAGTCCATGGTTTGCCTTAAGGCTCATTCTTGGTATTGTATATTCTACAGGTTTTGACAAACCAATAACGATGTATATCCAACTATTACATTTTTGAATTGACAATACAGAGAATTAAGTTGAAACAGACACCAAGTTTGGAATTTTGGGTAGTGTAAAAGAAAAATTTCAGTTAAACAGGCAAGGAAACAATTATTTAAGATTATTGTGGCTGGGCGCAGTGGCTCACACCTGAGGTCAGGACTTCAAGACCAGCCTGGCCAACATGGCAAAACCCCATCTCTACTATAAATACAAAAATTAGCTGGGTGTGGTGGTGCACATCTGTAATCCCAGCTACTTGGGAAGCTGAGGTAGAAGAATCGCTTGAACCTGGAAGACGGAGGTTGCAGTGAGCAGAGATTGAGCCACAGCACTCCAGCCTGGGCAATATAGCAAGACTCCATCTCACAAAATAATAATAATAAAAAATATTACAATAGAGGTTAATACTATTCCGATGGGGAAAAGAGACTGAATTCAATTCTCCCTGAAGCAAAAGGCGGGAGTGGTTTTAAGTATAGTCATGCGCTGTCTAATGACAGTTTAGTCAATGACAGACTGCATATACGACAGTGGTTCCATAAGATTATGTCGTATTTTTACTGAATATTTTCTATATTTAGGTTTGTTTAGATGCATGAATAGCATTGTGTCATAATTGCCTACAATATTCAGTAAAGTGTCATGCTGTACAGGTTTGTAGCCTAGCTGTGTAGTAGGCTGTGCTAGCTAGGTTTGTGTAAGTGCGTGTTATGATGTTTGAAGTCATCTAATGACACATTTCCGGTTGTTAAGGGAGGCATGAGTGTACCTAGGTGAGCTAGTGAAAAAATCTTGGAGAATGTTGGGGGAGGTTGGTCAGTGAGATTTGGCCTTCTGTGTTTACCAATGGGTGCTTGTCAAAGTTAGGTTTCCACCTTCCCATAGGGATTGGGAATAGGGGCACTGTCTTTCTTAATGGTTACTTACCAAAGGGATGGCTTTTCCTTGACAAAGACATTCCTGGGATGTAAAACTGGTGAGATGCTGAGAGATGATTGGTATCTCAAAGGGGCAGATAAACTAGTTACAAGCTTTGTTTTGTTTTTTTTCCCCCAAGTAAATGCTCTAAGAAAAGGGAGGTCAAGGATATATAGCTCACCTCGGTACACTCATGCCTCCTTTAACAACAGGAAATGTGTCATTAGATGACTTCAAACATCATAACACGCACTTACACAAACCTAGCTAGCATTGCCTACTACAGAGCTAGGCTACAAATCTGTACAGCATGACACTTTACTAAATATTGTAGGCAATTATGACACAATGCTATTCGTGCATCTAAACAAACCTAAATATAGAAAATAGTAAAAATACAACATAATCTTATGAAAGCTGCCTAAAGTTTAGTCAAGTAAAGGGGAACATTAAGACCTTCTTGGTTATTTTCCCCAGAAGAGATTTAAGGTAATTACCAGTGGACTGGCTTGCTTTCTCCTCAGTTCCTTAATAAGCGTCACTTAAAATTACTGAAGCTGACTCTAGAATTTCCTAAATCGGGGCAATTTCCAAAGACTCCACATTGGTATAGGGACAAAGGGATGTGCAGTGAGCTGAAAAGGTAGCAAGGAGAGAGGGATGGAGTCAGACCTGCAGAATGAAAGACATCACTGAGGGAACAGGAGCTATAAACCTAAGCTGTAAACAGCCCTGTCCCCCCAATTCTTTTTCTTCACAAAACTCTGAGCTTTTTTCCTGCTGAGGCTACCCTGGCTTCACACATGTGTCAATGCTGGGGTAAAGCAATGACAGAGAGTGAAGACTCAGGAAAGGCCCTGTGCATAACTCCCTTATAATTCGGATTTGTGGTGGTGACACTTGTGGACAGTGGGAGCCTCCCAAATCTAGAAGTAGCATTTGATTCAGTGTGCTTAGTAACTAATTGCTTACAAAGATGAAAGGCAGGCTGTAGTAGTTTGGATTCCTAGGAGGGATGTTCCTGAACTGCAACTCTGAGCATCACAGTCTTAAAAAGGAACTGAGGCCCATGTACTGTGGATACCCGCGTTGGACAGTAGAAGCCCACACCGTCACCAGCTGAGTAAGCCAGATGCACTGGCATTTGCACACGTGAGCAGCTTGAACTCCCATTTGCTTACAACTTTCAAGGAAGATGTTTCTGATGACATCCTGAGCTATGACCAAGTGTGGAGCAGGAGGAAGATAAGGGTTAGGAATTATATTTCCAAGATAACAGGAACCAGAAAGATCTCCGCTTACTTAGAGTGGGGTTTCTGAGTAGAAGAGCTGCCAGACAGGATAGGAATATACATTTTTGATCACGATATGTTACAGAAGACCGAGAAGATTCTAATTTTGGAAAGAGAGTGTGAGGATGACTGCCTATTTTTCTAATGTTGAGGGGAGAGGCTCAAGACTCTTCCCTCAAGATCCTGATGCCAACATACTCTCTTTGATTCTGTGGCTGATTTTGGGAAGAGATGGTCAGCACAGCTGTTTGGCTGTGGTAGAAAAGAGAGGCTAGACCCTCTCTCCAGCTTTGAAGCAACCCCCTGCCTCCTTTCGCCTCTGAAGAAGGTGTGCATGCCCCTCCACCAGGCTTCCACCACTCCTCTGCCTGTTCTAGCTCCCCACTCCAGATGCAGTCCCGTACCCAGAAGACTTTTCTGAAGAGAAGAGACTGGGAATTTTAGGAATACTGGCAGTCCACGGTCATAAATAGGGGATTTGAAAAGGAGAACAGCAAGGGACCTTTTTTCTTAAATTCTCATCTGAGAAGAAAGTATTGGAAAATGTTTGCAAGTTGGACAGAGGGGAAACAAAGTTTGAGTTTCATCACTGGATGTCAGCAAGTGTTTCCTCTACTTGATTCCAACACTCAGTTCTTCCATCATTTTCCAAGTTGACTTCCCGGCACTGAAGGTCGGAGTTCCAGTGCTTTTGCTTTCATGCATGTCCATTACCTTGCTGATTTTTCATCTGGTCTTACTGGAGGAGCCACTCTTAGCCCGATATGCAAACTCAAAAAAAAAAAATGATGAGCATGGAGATTTTATGATCTCTGACTGGCACAGCCTGGGGCAGCACATTATTTACATTTGGAGCCTAGAATGATTTGGGCACATTATGACAAGTGTGCCTTAGCTTCACAGAATCCAACCTAAACCTTCCAAGAAATCATGTTGAAAGGCCTCCAGGGAGACAGTCCATGATACTATGGGGTAGACTGTTCCATCCTTTATTCACTTTGACTTAGATGTAAAAGTTCTTGTACAAACGTGGTCTCTTTCTACTGTCACTAGTCTGTCACCTTCTCTTCCTGAGCTCAGAGGACAAGGACGGGATTCATACCATTTATAGTGTCAGCATGGAGGCCAGTGTTTTGGACTTGTAGGACCCATGATTCCAGCTTCTACTACCCGATCTTTACTCTTATTGATTTCAACATCTTCCTTCGAGAAAGTGCCAAAGACTAGAGAGTAGGCAACATAGAATTTAAGATAATATTTTTTGCTTGAATTGCCATTATTGTCTTTCTCTTTTCCTCCATTTCCATGGCTCCTGTGCTAGTTAAGGGTTTTCACAGTTCTGTCTGCCCTTTAGTACTAGTTCTCAAACTTGTGTCCCTGCCTTGGGATTCATCTGTCTTCTACATACCTTATATCCCATCTTTAGATCATAAAATGCAGATTAGGCAATTCCGTTTCCTTGAATGAAACTGCTATAACTAGAAGGTGAAAATCAAACTCATTATTTCACCCCTCACTTAAAAATTTTTTCCCACCCTTTCTTTCCAGGCTTATCTCCTGACAGTCTCCCAACTCTTCAACATACAAGCCACATCTTTGATGGTTTCCAGAAAGAGTCGTGCCTTTTCACACATGGAGTATTGGATGCATGCTGTTTTTTCTGCATATAATATTTTTTCTACAATTTTCTTGTGGTCATCTGTTCTTTCACTACTCAGACTAAATCTCACCTCTTCTGTGAGAGTGTTGATAATCCCTTGGACAAAGGAGTTAATCAGTTTCCCTCTCTGCCTCTCAGGACTATGGCATTCTAATGCCATGGCCCACATTACTCTGTTTGTCTCGTTGTGCAGTGAGCTGCTCAGTGACAGTGATGATCTCATATTCATCTCTGTATCACAAATTCTTTCCCTAGCCCTTCAGTTAAGGGTGCCCAGCAAGAGTAGACACCTGGTAAATGCTTGGAAAATGACTAAGACCAGATGAACAGTTTCTTCTGACCCTGTTTCCTTGAGGAATTTTCTTTCTTCTTCTTTTTTTAAATTTTAAGTTCTGGAATACATGTACAGAATGTGCAGGTTTGCTAAATAGGTATACCTGTGCCATGGTGATTTGCTGCACCCATTGACCCGTCCTCTAAGTTCTCTCCCCTTGCCCCCCACCCCACAATAGGTCCAGTGTGTGTGATGTTCCCTTCCCTGGGTCCACATGTTCTCATTGTTCAACTCACAGTTATGAGTGAGAACACGTGGTGTTTGGTTTTCTGTTCCTGTGTTTAGTTTTCTGAGGATGATGGTTTCCAGCTTCATCCATGTCCCTGCAAAGGACATGATCTCATTCTTTTATATGGCTGCATAGTATTCCATGCTGTCTGTGTACCACATTTTCTTTATCCAGTCTATCCTTGATAGGCATTTGGGTTGGGTCCATGACTTTGCTATTGTAAATAGTGCTGCAATAAATATACGTGTGCATGTATATTTATAGTAGAATGATTTATCATCCTTTGAGTATAAACCCAGTAATGGGATTGCTGGGTCAAATGGTATTTCTGGCTCTAGAGCCTTGAGGAATTGCTATACTGTCTTCCAAAATGGTTGTACTAATTTACATTCCCACCAACAGTGTAAAAGTGCTCTTGTTTCTCCACAGCCACACCAGAATCTGTTGTTACTTGACTTTTTAATACTCATGCTTACTGTTGTGGGATGATTTCCCATTGTGGTTTTGATTTGCATTTCTTTAATGATCAGTGATGTTGAGCTTTTCTTCATATGTTTGTTGGCTGCATAAATAAATGTCTTCTTTTGAGAAGTGTCTGTTCATATCCTTTGCCTAGTTTTTGATGGGGTTGGTATTTTCTTGTAAATTTATTTAAGTTTCTTGTAAATTCTGGATATTAGACCTTTGTCAGATGGATAGATTGAAAAAATGTTCCCATTCTGTAGGTTACCTGTTTACTCTGATGATAGTTTCTGTAGCTGTGCAGAAGCTCTTTAGTTTAATTCGATTCCAGTTACCAGTTTTCGCTTTTGTTGCAATTGCTTTTGGTGTTTCAGTTATAAAGTCTTTGCCCATGCCTATGTCCTGAATGGTATTGCTTACATTTTCTTCTAGGGTTTTTATGGTTTTGGGTTTTACATTTAAGTCTTTAATCCATCTTAAGTAAGTTTTTGTATAAGTTGTAAGGAAGGAGTCCAGTTTCAGTTTTCTGCATATGGCTAGCCAGTTTTCCCACCACCATTTATTAAATTTTATATTTATTGATCCTTTCTCTATTGCTTGTTTTTGTCAGGTTTGTTGACAATCAGATGGTTGTAGATATGTAGTGTTATTTCTGATGTCTCTGTTCTGTTCATTGGTTTATATCTATTTTCATACTGGTACCATGCTGTTTTTGTTACTACAGCCTTGCAGTATAATTTGAAGTCAGGTAGCATGATACCTCCAGCTTTGTTCTTTTTGCTTAGGATTGCCTTGGCTATATAGGGTCTTCTTTGATTACCTATGCAATTTAAAATAGTTTTTTTCTAATTCTGTGAAGAATGTCCCTGGTAGTTTGATGGGAATAGCACTGAATCTATAAATTACTTTGTACAGTATGGCCATTTTCATGATACTGATTATTCCTAATCATGGGGATGGAATGTTTTTCCATTTGTTTGTGTCCTCTCTCATTTCCTTTAGCAGTGCTTTGTAGTTCTCCTTGAAGAAGTACTCCACATTCTTTGTTAGCTGTATTGTTAAGTATTTTTATCTCTTTGTAGTGATTGTGAAAGCATTTTTTTCTCTTTGTAGTGATTGTGAATGGGAGTTCATTCATGATTTTTCTCTCTGCTTCTCTATTATTGGCGTAAAGTAATGCTTGTGATTTTTGAACATTGATTTTGTATCCCAAGATTTTGCTGAAATTGTTTATCAGCTTAATGAGGTTTTGGGCTGAGACAATGAGGTTTTCTAAATAGAGAATCATGTTGTCTTCAGACAGACAGAATTTCACTTCCTCTCTGCCTATTTGAATACCCTTTATTTCTTTACCTTGCCTGACTGCCCTGGCCAGAACTTCCAATAGTATGTTGAATAGGAGTGGTGAGAGAGCCATCCTTGTTTCTTCTGCTTTTCAAAGGGAATGCTTCCAGCTTTTGCCCGTCAGCATGATATTGGCTGTGGGTTTGTCATAAATAGCTCTTATTATTTTGAGGCATGTTCCATCAATACCTAGTTTACTGAGAAAGTTTAACATGAAGCGATGTTGAATTTTATCAAAGGCGTTTTCTGCATCTATTGAGCTAATCATATGGTTTTGTCTTTGGTTCTGTTGATGTGATGGATTACATTTATTGATTTGCATATGTTGAACCAACCTTGCATCCCATGGATGAAGCCAACTTGATCATGATGGATCAGGTTTTTGATGTGCTACTGAATTTGGTTTGCCAGTATTTTATTGAGGATTTTTGCATTCATGTTTATCAGGGATATTGGTCTCATGTTTTCTTTTTTGTTGTATCTCTTCCCTGTTTTGGTATCAGGATGATGCTGGCTTCATAAAATGAGTTAGAGAGGAATCCTTCCTTTTCAATTGTTTGGAATAGTTTAAAAAAAAAATAGTACCAGCTCCTCTTTGTACTTCTGGTAGAATTCAGCTGTGAATCCATCTGGTCCTGGGCTCTTTTTTTGACTGGTAGACTATTAATTACTGCCTAAATTTCAGAACTTGTTATTGGTCTATTCAGGGATTTGACTTCTTCCTGGTTTAGTCTTGGGAGGATGTATGTGTCCAAGAACTTATCCATTTCTTCTAGATTTTCTAGTTTGTTTGCGTAGAGGTGTTTGTAGTATTCTCTGATGGTGGTTTGAATTTTCTGTGGGGTTAGTGTTGATATCTCCTTTATCATTTTTAATTGTGTCTATTTGATTCTTCCTTCTTTTCTTCTTTGTTATTGTAGCTGGCAGTCTATCTGTTTTGTTAATTTTTTCAAAAAACCAGCTCCCTGATTCATTGATTTTTGGAGGGTTTTTCATGTCTCTATGTCCTTCAGTACTTCTGTGATCTTAATTATTTCTTGTTTTCTGCTAGCTTTTGGATTAGTTAGCCCTTGCTTCTCTAGCTCTTTTGATTGTGATATTAGGGTGTTGATTTGAAATCTTTCTACTTTTTGTTGTGGGCATTTAGTGCTATAAATTTCCCTCTAAACTGCTTTAGCTGTGTCCTAGTGATTCTGGTGTGCTGTCTCTTGTTCTCATTGGTTTCAGATAAATTCTTGATTTCTGCCTTAATTTCATTATTTATCTAGGAGTCATTCAGGAGTAGGTTTTCATGTAATTGTGTGGTTTTGAGTGAGTTTGTTAATCCTGAGTTCTCATCTGATTACAGTGTGGCCCGAGAGACTTTTATGACTTCAGTTCTCTTGCATATGCTGAGGAGTGTTTTACTTCCAATATGTGGTCAATATTAGAGTAAGTGTCATGTGGCACTGAGAGGAATGTATATTCTGTTGATTTTGGGTAGAGAGTTCTGTATATTTCTGTTAGGTCCATTTGATCCAGAGTTGAGTTCAAGTCCTGAATATCCTTGTTAATTTTCTGTCTCTTTGTAGGTCTCTAAGAGCTTGTTTTATGAACCTGAGTGCTTCATTAGGTGCATATGTATTTAGAATAGTTAACCCTACTGGTTGAATTTATCTCTTTATCATTATGTAATGCCCCTCTTTCCTTTTTTGATCTTTGTTGGTTTAAAGTCTGATTTGTCAGAGACTAGGGTTGCAGCCCCTGTTTTCTTTGGCTTTCATCATCTGCTTGGACAATTTTCCTCCATCCATTTATTTTGAGCCTATGTGTGTCTTTGCACATGAGTTGAGTATCCTGAATGCAGCACACTGATGGGTCTTGACTCTATCCAATTTGCCAGTCTGTGTCTTTTAATTGGGCATTTAACCTATTTACATTTATGGTTAGTATTGTTATGTATAAATTTGATCCCGTCATCATGATGCTATCTGGTTATTAGCAACACTGGTTGACGCAGTTTCTTCATAGTGTCATTGGTCTTTATATTTTGGTGTGTTTTTGCAGTGGCTGGTACTGGTTTTTCCTTTCAATATTTAGTTCTTCATTCAGGAGCTTCTGCAAGGCAGGCTTCTGACAAAATCCCTCAGCATTTGCTTGTCTGGAAAGGAGTTTATTTCTCTTTCACTTAGGAAGCTTAGTTTGCCTGGATATGAAATTCTGGATTGAAAATTCTTTTCTTTAAGAATATTGAATATTGGCCCCTGATGTCTTCTGGCTTTCAGGGTTTTTGCTGAAACGTCCACTGTTAGTCTGATGGACTTCCCTTCTTTTTGACCTTGTAGAACCTGATTATGTGTCTTGAGGTTGATCTTCTTGTGGAGTATCTTAGAGGTGGCCTCTGTATTTCCTGAATTTCATGCTGGCCTGTCTTGCTAGATTTGGGAAGTTCTCCTGAATAATATCCTGAGTGTGTTTTCCAGCTTGTTTCCATTCTCCCAGTCTCCTTCAGGCACTCCAGTCAATTGTTGGTTCAGTCTTTTTGTGTAATCTTATATTTATTGGAGGCTTTGTTCATTCCTTTTTATTTCTTTTTCTCTAATTTTGTCTGCATACCTTATTTCAGCAAGGTGGTCTTCAAACTCTGACATCCTTTCTTTGTTTTGGTTATTGTACTTGGGTATGCTTCAAGAAGGTCTCATGCTGTGTTTTTCAGTTTTGTCAGGTCATTTATGTTCCTCTATAACCTGGTTATTCTAGTTAGCAGGTCCTGTAACTTCTTATCAAGGTTCTTAGCTGCTTTGCACTGGGTTAGAACATGCGCCTTTAGCTCAGCAGAATTTGTTATTACTCATCTTCTGAAGCTTCTGTTAATTCATCCATCTCATTCTCTGTCCTGTTCTGCACCCTTGCTGGAGGGGTGTTGCAATCATTTGGAGGAGAAGAGGCCCCCTGGCCTTTTGAGTTTTCAGTGTTTTTTTGTTGATTGTTTCTCATCTTCATAGTTTGTCTAGTTTCGATCTTTGAGGCTGCTGACCCTTGGATGGGGTTTTTGTGTGTACTTTTTTTTGTTGTTGATGCTGTTGTTGCTGCTTTCTGTTTGTTTTTCTTTCAATGGTCAGGTCCTTCTTCTGTTGGGCTGCTATGGTTTGCAGGGTGTTCACTTCAGGCCCTGTTCATCTAGTTTACTCCTGTGCCTAGAGATGTCACTCAAGGAGGCTGGAGAACAGCAAAGATGGGTGCCTCCTCCTTCCTCTGGGATCTCTGACCTCAAGGGTCACCAACCTCATGCCAGTAGGATCGCTCCTGTATAGGGTGTCTGACAACCCCTGTTAGAGGGTCTCACCTGTTTGGGTGGCACAGAGAACAGGACCCATTTAATGAAGCACTTTGTTCCTTGGTGGGGGAATGTGCTTCACTTGGGGAAAACCCAATCAACTGGGCCGCCCAGATTCCTCAGAACTACCAGCAGGAAAGGCTAAGTCTGCTGGTCTGCAGAGACTGTGGCTCCCCCTTCCGCTATGGGCTCAGTCAGGCCCAGGGAGATCAGGGTTCTGTCCCTGAGCCTCTGGCTGGAGTTGTTCAATTTCCTGGAGGGAGGGCCCAGCATATGAGGATGGATGAGTTAGAGTCAGGCTTGAAGAGGTGCTCTGGCTACAGTCTGCCACAGCTGGTGTGTTGGGTTTGGGGGACACCTCTTGGGACCAAGCTGTCCAGCCTCCTTGGCTCCAGCAGGGAAAAAGTGTGGCCTGGAGCTATAGAGAAGGATGCCACCCTTCTCCCATCCAGATGGCTTAGCATGTTAGGGAGTTATGAGTCCCAGGGCTGGCTGCTACCCTTCTCTCAAGGAGCTCAAACAGCTCAGACAGGAGGCAGCTATAGCTGTTGTGCAGGTCCCTCCTCTCCCTGAAGACTCAGAAGGCTTAAGCAGATTCTAGCTGAGAGGCAGTTGAGAATCTGCATGGCTCTGGAGTTAAGAACCTAGGCTCTGGTGGCGTGGGTTCATAAGTGGGTGTTCAGATGCATGGGGTGCACAGTTACATGGAAAAGGCATAGTTTCCCCCGCTGGGTAGCATGCTCACTCACTGCCTCCTATGGCTGGGGTGTTGGGGCTCCCCTGTTCCCTGTGGCTCTCAGGTGGGCTGCTGCACCACACTGCTCTACCTTCCTCTTTGTGGATCATGTCAGCTGCCTAGTCAGTTCTGATGAGAGAACCTGGATACCTAGGTTGTTGGTGCAGGGTTGACACACTATTATGGTTCTTGCCCATGGGAGCCTCTGATCACAGGTGCTTCTAGTCAGCCGTCTTGTCCCCCAACCCGATTATGGAATTTCAATGTCAAATTTTTCAGAATACTCAGAGGTCTGCCTGACCCAGGCAATCATCGGAATAGAAGAGGGCTCCCATCCACAAGAACCTTGGTCTTTGTTTTGGCATGGCCATCCATCATTCTCATGCCTTTGCTGCGTAGGTGCATGCCGGTCCAGCCAACTGAGAAATGGATTATCAGCTCCTGGGTGTGAGGGAAAATGCTGCCGGCCACCTGCCACTTGCCATGTGACCTTACTTAAGTCACTCACCCCCCTCTGATTGACTTCTTCAGCTGGAATAGGGAGCAGGTGACATAAATCACGTGGCTAGTGCACCACTTTAACATAATCTTTTATGTAATGATAATACTGATCAACAGGAACAATAGGTATAGTCATCTTTCTGAAATAAAGCATCGGAAGAATGCAGTTAGAAAAATCAGAAGAAACAGAATAGAAAAGTATGAGTGGATGTTCGTCAATTGAAGAATAGAAAGAAGGTAGCAGAAAAGGCACGGATTAGTAATAGGTGAATAAAAAGTCACCAATTGCTGGATGACAGTCACAAAACCCAAAGGAATATGCGTCCTGTCAAACATATTGGTGAGGAACCAAAATCATGGAGGTCATAAAGCCCCACATAAATGTATTTAATCTATAAATTTAAGAGGACCATGCCTCCTTCTCCCTTGTAAACTAAGTATCGTGCTGGGGCGAATAAGGTGAAATTGTGAGGTGATTCACTGTAACTATAAAAATTTCTCCTTTTTTTGCATTTCCTGATGCCTGCGACTCATTTGCCTGAAAAAGTAATGCAGCCACTGACCTTCATACTCATGAAAATGACTCACACCAGGTCTGTTTCTGGGAGCTGTTTTGATAAGGAAGGAGGCAGAGTAGAGAGCAAGAGGGCACCAAACTACAAGGAAAATGACCTAAGGGACGTGCCAGAGGTGGGGGATGAAGTGATCTGGAATCATTTCACATCTATAGGGAACAACATTTCTGAGTTTCTGTTGAGACTGCTGAGGAATATCAGAATCAGAAAAAGTAAAGAGACGTGTAAATCTGGAAAAAACAGCTTCCAGGCAATGTAGAAACTGTTGGCAGCTTTAAAAAATGCTGGAATTATTATTTCCATTATGAAGAGAAAATTGAGTATAAGGAATAAATTCCTGGTTTCCACAGCAAGTTCAACTTCTTCATGCTGGGTATAAATAATGCATATATTTTTGTTACTGAAAATGTTTTCAATTATGCCACATACATTAAGGACTGTTATTGCATTAATGCAGTATTGGAGTTATTAATATGAACTTTCAAAGAGATTATTTTTTCTGAAGCTCAGGAGTTTTAACTGAGAGTAATTTTTTTTTCCCCCTGAGACAGAGTCTTCCTCTGTCACCCATGCTGCAGTGCAGTGGTGCCATCTTGGCTCACTGCAACGTCCGCCTCAAAGGTTCAAGCAATTCTCCTACCTCTGCCTACTGAGTGGCTGGTATTACAGGTGCCTGCCACCACACCCGTCTAATTTTTGTATTTTTAGTAGAGACGAGGTTTCACAATATTGGCCAGGCTGGTCTCAAACTCCTGAACTTGTGATCTGCCTGCCTCAGCTGGCATTACACACATGAGCCACCACGCCTGGTCAACTGAGAATAATGTTTTTAATTGCAAAGTAGAACAAGAATCTTCTTGTGTGCAAAACAGTCTCTTTAAAAAAAAAAATCATTAGATTTATGTGGATTGTTAGCTTAGCTTTCAGGCTGCAACAGTCATTCCATTAGCAAAAAGAAATATACTTATCAACTTTTTATATTGCTAGACAGTATATTTGTGTGTTTATTTTTTGTTTTGGGTGGCACATACAAGAATAATTAAAAGTATTAATAGCACTCTGGGTGGATTTCCATTATTCATGGTATTCCTGTCTACTCTTAGAATGAGTGGATATTGACCAGGGATTTCCCAGGGTGGTAGAATTTCCAATGATGAGTTTTCAAGATATGAAACATAGGAAACTTGGTGCAGTCAGTGAATAGCATCTCATAAAGCCACACTTTCCTTATCCACATTGGCAACACAATCCTTTTATGCTCTGCCCACCACTAAACATCTCAAAGGATGGTCCCAGTAAGGAACTGTACTCAAACCATCTCTGGGCAAAGGAAATGAATGGAAACATATCACTCCTAAATGAATTATCTGGGCCATAAACTAAAAAAGAAAAACAAATGCAAGGAAACTACATTTTAATTCCCTATTAAGGCATATGAAATGTGTGTTAGGCTAATGTACCTAATATAGGCTAGCAATTCAACCGGAGGAGCTGCTCAGAGGATATTGAAATAAGTCATTCTGGTAATTCTAAAGAGTTTCTGTAGATATGCACTGGATTTCTTTTTAATTATTCTGCATCTGTTTAGAGATATGCAATTTCCAGCTATGTAATTGGATTTTAAGTACTTTTTCATTACTATAAATAAAGTGTTACATGCAGTTACACTGAAAAATCTGCAGTGCAAAAGCAAGCTGCAGCCCACAGGTTACCGCACTTTAGCATATGGAGGATGCGCTTCTTGTGGGGTGATGATGGCCAAATTAAAAAGAACACTTTACTCCTTGAGCTGGATAATAGGCTGATTATATTTAAAGCATATGTGCTTCCCACAGTCATCTGGTAGGAAAGATGGAGCTGCTCAAACTTCATCTCCACTGGACAGTATCGTGACTGGGAGGAATTATTAGTGGAAGAAAAGCATCAGCTCACCCAAGATCCAGATCCAGAATGCTAATCAGAGTTTTGAAGAGAGAGATTTATTTTTGTCTCGCTTTCAGACCTGACTTGCTTTCTCCTGCAGTATAAAAGCTGTGACTTTCAATCTGTGGGGATGATTTTGGGAAAAGGATTACAAGACATGTGTCCTTAGTATACGTCTGAACCCCTTTGGCATTAGCCCATACCACAGGAGGCCACGTTCAAGCCCACCAGGTAGTAAGTTCAGGTTCTTTCTCACAGCTACCAATGCAAGAGTCACCTAATCCTAAAGGCTTTTGTTAGGAAAGGTCCTTGACTAAACAAACACATGGGCAGACAGGGGCATTGGAGATTACTTTTACACAATGACATTTAAAATGAGGGAAGTTTAAGTAAGTTGTTTGAGATGTGGCATACTGCCAGCAAATTCACCGGTGTCCTTCATGAACTCAGTTCCTCCTTTCTTTCCATCACCTTTCCTCTGTATGTGCCAAAAGGGCCCCACATTTTAGCATTGGGTTTTTTTGTTTTGTTTTGTTTTAAATATACTTTGTGCTATAGCTAAAGTTAATTCCTGCTTCATGGCTCATCCAGCACTGTCACCTGCCCTCCTCCCCATATCCTTTCTTGCTTTAAGACTTAACTCCAGCTCCCTCCAGAAAGTTTCTTTAACTTGCTTTCTACTTAAATACATGGAGCCAGAGTAGACACAATGTATATTCTGTACAATGACCTTACTTTGGATGGTTTCCTTATCTTTTAAGTGCAAAGTAGAACAAGACTCTTACTCTTTATAAAATATTCCCATTAAAGAAATTGTTAGGCCGGGTGCAGTGTTAGGTGCCTGTAGTCCCAGCTATAATATTTGGGAGGCTGAGGTAGGAGGATTGCTTGAGACCAGGAGTTCTGGGCTGTAGTGCTCTATGCTGATTGGGTGTCCACAATAAGTTTGGTATCAATATGGTGACCTCCAGGTAGTGAAGGGCCACCAGATTGCCTATGGAGGGGCGAACTGGTCCAGGTTGAACATGTAAGAGGTCAAAACTTGGTAGTGGGATTGCGCCTGTGAATATCCACTGCACTACACTCTGGCTACACAACATAGCCAGACCCTGTCTCTAAAATATAAATAAAAATAGATTTATGTGGATTGTTAGCTTTTAAGATGCATCAATCATTCCATCACCAAAGAGAAGGATAACTATCAGCTTTTTATATTGCTTTAGATTCCTGTTTTAGTTTTCCTATTAGAGATCATGGTTTTTACTTCTTTTGTAACTTTTTTTGGGTCTGTTTCCTGGACCCTTCTCTGAGAATTTTGACAAACTGTAAGACAAAGTCTTTCCAGTTATTGAAATTTGTATTTCATCAGGGAAGAAAAAGCTTAGGCATATTTACTAGTAAAGGTCCAGTGTGCCTTGTGCTGATTCTAAGTGAATCAGTGATAGTTGTTCAGAGAAGAAATGAATCACAGTAGATTTTGCTCCTTTGTGCAGATCAATCAGCCCGTGTTGATAAGAGTCAATACAGCAGAACATTTATAAGCCCATCTTGCTTTAAAAAAAAAAAGGATATTAATAAAACCACCCTATAACTTACCACTTTGGGATTAAAATATGATAACATATTAGGAAAATAACATATAATTTAAATATTGTATAATTTGATTATTCCCTCATAAAAATAGTGGCCAGATATTGCTGAGTGATTTTTTTAAGTTGAATTTCTTATCCATCATCTTAAATTTCTCCAAAGAATTTGGGTTTTATGAGTAACAAGTTTTGGAACAATTTGTAATGAGTATAGATCCAAGTAATATTTTGTGTTTGCATAGTCTTAAATATCCTTTCCATAAGCATTTATGATTGTCATATTCTGTCTTTTCCAGAAAGGATGAATTGTTATTAATTCATTCTTACAAAACACAGAATTGGACATGTTGCAAACTGGCAATTATTTTGGGCTGCTTCCTTCTTAAGAAATAACTGCTAGATGAGTGAGGCAATAAGAAAATATCCACTGTCATCACCAGAAAGTGTATCTTGTGAGCCAGGGACTGTGGCATGGAGAAAATCAAATGTCTATAATTAGATGTATATGCAGTTATATGTCTGCCTTATAACTTATTATATTTGCCCTCAAATTAAGCAATACTACTCAGCCATAAAAAGTAACAAAATAATGGCATTCACAGAAACCTGGATGGAATTGGCAACCATTATTCTAGGTGAAATAACTGAGGAATGGAAAACCAAACATTGTATGTTCTCACTCATATGTGGGAGCTATGAGGATGCAAAAGCATAAGAAGATACGTTGATTTTTGGGCACTTGAGGGGAAAGGTTGGGGCATGGTGAGAACTAAAAGACTACACATTGGGTATAGTGTATACTGCTCAGGTGACGGGTGCACCAAAAACTCGAAGATCACCACCAAATAACTTATCCGTGTAAACAAACACCGTCTTCTCCCCAAAAACCTATTAAAATAAAACAATAAAAAAACTTACTTAAAAAAGGAGACATTGAATTTTATTTGTATGTCAGGAACTTTTTTTGTTTTTACAAGCCCATCAAGCTTATTTTATTGGTAAATTTAGTCACATAGAACCAAGTGTTCCGGGAGTGAAGTATGAATGCATTAGCTTACTTCTCTTTATTTTTTTATTTTTCAGAAACTTTTAAAATTGATTTCTCATTTAGTTTGTATTAATCCAAGACAATTTAAAGCCTATATCTTAAGTTTGAAAAAATGATGTCTATATGTGCAAAATATTCTAAGTCCCGCAGAATGCCAGACTGATAAAATCTGAATTCGTATTATGCTTTATTTAAAAAAACTTTAAACTTCAAACTAAACCTGCGAACATTTCTCCCAGAAAAACTTATTCCACTCTCTCTTCACAAACTTCCTTTACAGAAATCAGGAGCAGGAACAATAAGCAAGTTTTGTGTATAATTGTACAATTTTCATTAAGTCCAATTTTATATTTTGGATACAAGTGTTTTTTTGAATCAGATCTATTCTTACAAATATTTTCTCCCAGTTTGTAGCTTGTCTTATTCTCTTAACAGTGTTTTTCATAAAGCAGAAGTCTTTAATTTTAGTAAAGTCACACTTAACAATTTTTTAAAAAATGGATAATGCTTCTGGTATTTTGTCTAAAATGTATTTGCCAACCCCAGAGTCATTTAAATTTTTTCCTGTGTTTTCTTCTAGAAGTTTTCTGGCTTTGCATTTTACATTTAGGCATATGACCCATTTTGAGTTAATTTTTGCATATGGTGTACGTTCTGAGTCTAGGTTTATTTTTTCTGCATGTGGATGCCCAATTGTTCCAGTACCATCTGTTGAAAAGACGGACTATCCTTTATTCATTGAATTGCCTTTGCTCCTTTGTCAAAGATCAGTTGAGTCTCTTACTGTATTGCATGGTTCTATTTCTGGGCTCTCTATTCTGACCCATTGATCTATGTGTCTATTCTTTTGTCATTATGCCCAATTTTGATAGATGAAGAAATAATCTCGGGGAAGTTGAGTGATTATCTTGAAGTCACACACCACTAAGTTGCAGACTGGGAATTTGAACTTAGTTTTTGAAGTCATATGCAATAACCAGTTCACTAAACTACAGCTACTTCTCTTTCAATGCAGAACAAAAAACATGTGACCATTAATTGTAATCCCGTAACCAATCTGTTTCCCTTGCATTCTTCTCTTTGACCATATGCTCTACAGCACATTGGTCACATGGGGTCAGAGTTGGCAGAGAGTGGCTTCTGAGTACACACTGCATTATACAAAGTAAGTCCCATCTACTTGCATAATCTGAACCTTGGTATTGTCAAATTTGAGGCTCATTGTTTTAATGAAATTTACACAGGTGCAAATTAAAACCCAAAACCCTTCACAGTCTAAGATGGAAGATTTCTCATAACACTGTACTTGTTGGATAATGGCATGAGCTGCTAATGATGCAGCTGCAAGGGCTTGATTATTACTCCTGCTCCTGGTTTCTGTTAAGGAGGTCTGGGGAGAGAGTGGAATCAGTTTGGCTGGGAGAAATGTTTTCAGGGCCCTCAGTTTGTTACTGTAGAAATTTTTAGGTAAGAAAAAGTTTAGTTTGAAGTTTAAAGTTTTGTTTTAAAGGAAGCATAACTTAGATTTGCATCCAGCTGGCATTATATTGGACTTTGAATATTTTGCACATATAGTCATCATTTTTTCAGACATAAAGGCTTTAAGTTAAAGGCCAGTGTTTCCTAGTTTTCAAGATGGAAGGACTTTCTGGTCATTGCCTCTCAGAGAATTATACAACCAACAATGAAGGAAAATTTAAGACTTAAGTTACATTCTTTGGTACTTGGGCAAGACTTTGGGGAAAATTCTGGATAAGGAATGAATTTAAAAACATTAGCCTTGTCACATAGGACAATTAAGAATCCTGCCACTCCACATGTTTTATGATTGCTCAGTGGAGCTATGGCAGGAGGATAAATTATAATCTGATTAGGGTTCTTGCCATTCTCAGATCCCCTAGTACAGTTTATATCAGAGAGTGTACTTCAGAGATGTTACTGAGATATAAACCATGTATCCTAATTATTTTATCACTTTAAAGCTTAAAGTTTAAAGATAATTTAGGAATATGAATCATAGAATAGGATATCACTGAATTGCTAAAATGCTGTTAGAAGAAATTGTGAGATGTTTGAAATATAAAATCTAGATTTTCGTGAACAGACCAATAATGAGCAATGAAATTAAATCAGTAATAAAAAATCTCTTAAAAAATAAAAGCCCAGGACCAGACAGATTCATAGCCAAATTTTACCAGACATACAAAGAAGAGCTGGTACTAACCTTACTGAAACTATTCCAAAAATGGACGAAGAGATATTCCTTCCTAACTCATTCTGTGAAACCAGTATCACACTGGTTGGAGCTGGAAGCTATTAGCCTAAGTGAAGTACTCAAAACCAGAAAATCAGATACTGTAAGTTCTCACACAATTAGGAGCTAGACAATGGGTACGTGTGGGCATAAAGAGGGGAATAATAGCCTCCAAAATCAGGGTGGAAGACAGTTGAAACATTACCTGCTAGGTGCAGTGTTCACTGTTTGGGTGACGGGTACACTAAAAGCCCACATTTCACCACTATGCGGTATATCAATGTAACAAAACTGACATGTACTCCATGAATCTAAAAATAAAAATAAGATAAAATCTAGATTCTTTAGTATATAAAGAACTAAGAGATCAAGCTGTTTTTAATGATTTCTATACATAGTAATATTGAAATAGCTATTCCTTAGGATGTTTTATAAATAAAAATAGCTAAGAGGAACTCACTCTTACTGAAATAAAATTAGTCCTCAAATACTTTTTACTGATATGTTTTGGAGTATAATCTTAGCAATTCCTCACATCTCTCAAAAGGCATGGGTGTGTATTTATGCAATCGAAGTGATCAGAGCTCCAAATTTCCTCTAAGAAATAATAATGCTTTATAACACCTGTATTTGAAGTATGGGCTAAACACCTTGCAATGTATATTCTCAGTGCTAGTTTTGAACTTTTACACATATGCGAACTAACAGTTTTCTACTATAACTTAGAATATTTGGAATATAATGGTGAGAATTAAGCTTTCTAATACAGTGCTGTCTTCTCAGGCTCAGGCAGGATTGTCTAATTGTAGTTCTTTCCTGTCAGGGTAGATTACTTGGGGCAGAAGTTCCTACTCCAGGTGCTATGATGGACCATTGCAATGAGAGAAGAGTTTTCCCTCTCTACTATTTCTAATTTCAAAATCAATGAATGTAGTTTTGTGATATATTCTTCAGTGTCACCTTTTTCTGGATCTTCCCTGGCTCATAAATTTCCTTCCCTTAAGAGGCATTTCACAAGACAATAAAACACACTCCCCATTACCCTTTCTTGGAAGAAGTTAGTCCAGATATAAGAAAGTTTACCATCTAGCCCCAGCATCCTACTCCGTTTCAGTGAGGGCTTTAGCCTATATGCACAATTTCTCCATGAGGGATTAGTTCATGAGCATCTCACAGTGCCACAAGCCATTTATTCTATTATGCCTAAAGAATAACCCCAAGTTTAAATAATAGTAGAATCAGAGTTACTTATTTCTAAAAGTTATTTTGTTATTTATTTTAGTTACTTATTTTAGGTACTTATTTCTAAAAAATATTACCTGGGAGTAATGAACAAAATCAGGAAGGTACACCTGTCCTCAGGGACAACCTGTTCACCCCTTATCTTTAGCAACTCCTCCTTCAGGGAACCACAGCTCTAAGTGGCCCAGAACCTTTCTCCCAGGCACCTGCTGTGTTGAGAAACACTATGTGTTTTATAATTTCACTCTGGTTTCCTACCTACTAAAGAGGATACAATCAGGCTTGAACAATAAAACAGACTCTATCACAGTGTAAGAAAGTTTTGTGTCTTGTGTAATGGTCATGTTTTATCTTATTAAAGAACACCTGCTCCTAGATGGCCCTAAGGCAATATTTCCCAATGTATTGTCCTATTTCCCTGAATGTTAATCCATACTCTGGTGAGGGGAAGGCTTTCATAGTCAAAGGACCTCTTGAGTATTTTGAACAGATTTATTTGACTTAGGACTTTGAAGAGCCCTAATTTTGTTACAGAACTCTGTGAATCTCTGTGGAGGGATTTAATATGTGATGCTATTTGTGCAACATTCCATGAGACCACTTTTTCATGAAACACAATTTGGGACACAATGCTCGAAAGATGTCCAACTAACAGTGATGATTGCAGACACAATGACAGACGGTTGAGGGGTCAGGTATTTAATTTTGGCCAAGTAAAAATTGGGTTCCCTTTCTCTCATAATGAATAACTTAATAGACTCAAGGAAATACAACACAGTTAGGAAAAGGCAGTGGAATCCGAAAAATAAGAGCTTTGTTGAGACTGTGATCTTGATTTTAACTATGTACCAGCTGAAGAAAATTAGCAAATTCATTAGCTCTTAGAGCCTTGTTTGTCTACAAAAGTGGTTGTAATAATTCTTACTTGGTGAGGATATTCAAATGATTATCTGAGATAATTCTGCAAGGACCTAGAAAAGTCTTTGGAATAGAATGTTTATAAAATAAATTTACATGTCTTTTCCTTCTCCAAGATTTTTTTCTCTATCTTCCAGGGATTAAATGTGAAATATGGAGTAAATATAGTTTTTCATGTCTCAAGATAACTTCCTCTATTTTACATGATAATTTGAAATAAGCATTCACTAAGTATTTAATATGTATGTATGTAGGTATATATGCCAGTTGCTATGATCTATCTTAATGGGAATAATTAAGATAAAAGAGACACAGACTTTGCCCTAATGCAATATTTTGTCTATTATTCAGTCAGGTAAACAAATGCCATTGTGTCATGTAATTATTAACAACGATTTATAATTTCAAAGCATTTTGCACATGCATTATCTCATTTAATCTTCACAAGAACTTTTGAAATAGATATTATTACCCTATTTCTACGTAAAGGAAAATGGAGCACAGGACAGTTGAGAAACTTGGTCAAGGTCATTCACCTGCCAACGCTAAGAGCATAAACAAGAATCCAAGTCCTGTAACTTAAATCCTGCAACTTTTCGGTCTTTATATGATGACTGTACTCACCACATTTTAAGTGACAATGTCCTAGATAATTCTTCTCTTTTTAAATGAAGACCATGTAGTTTGCTGTCAAAACAATGACTTTCTGTCAAAGAGACTAAGAACACCTTAGTTGCTTAAAACTAATATACAGTTTCAGCTACAGAATGTCCTTTTAAATGCTCTTGAAATGTGTATTTTGGAGGGCTTTGGGAACCTCGCCTTGTACTATTAACTCAGTGTGTGGCCATAAGTTACTATCTCAAATAAGACAGAAATGAGAACTAGGTTTCTGCTTGACAAAAGGAATAATATGATATAATCTAGAAATAGTTTAGAAGGTTTAAGATGCTATAGAAGTGTGCTAATTTTTAATTATTCTTTCAAATGTGGGAAGCAGTGATAATATGAAAGCAATTAATAAGGGGTTTGTAATACATTTCATGATTGTCTTTGTTGGACCAGAATAGTATCAACCGTTAAGAGTCTGCTGTCCCTGGGTGTTTACCAGTGAGTGGCTTTGGATTTCAATCTTGATGATTTTGAGAGCAAGTTTATAATAACATTTGCTACAGATATTCCTAACCTATCTCAGTGTTGGCTGTGTAAATAGTGTTTCCAAAAGAGGAAGCCCATCCAATAGTAAAACTTTATGTTTACTCTAAACTCCTTGGAATACTTTAACTCACTGAAGCGTCTGGAAAAGCAATTGGTATTGTTCTGGGGTTTTTGTTTGTTTCTCTTTTCCACATAAAGTGTTAAAAATTTCAACCATTAAAAAAGTTTTTTTTTTCATAATGAGTTCTATAACTTAAGGCCTTACAGGAACAAAGATTTTCCAAAAATTTTTATCTGCCCTCTGCCCCCTACCACTGTGATCCTTTTATGATATGTTTTTCTTTCCAACTTTTTTTTTAACTTAAGATGTTTCATTAGTGTCTAAAAAATTTAAGGTGATATAATTCATTTTTGGCAGAACTCTGGGTAAAGACTTAGCACTTGTCCTTCTGGAGTACAGTTTGGTAATATGTATTTAATAAACGTAAGTACCAACTCTGGGCTCCAGGCTAGGTCATGAGAATATTAAGGTGAATAATACATGGTTTCTGCTTATAAGAAACTCAAAGTCTACCAGAGAAGAAAAACTTGTGACAAATGTGATGATGAGTAGACCGCAGACTTCACCTCTGCAGAGGCCATAATTTGGCCACCCACACTTACAAACCTGCCTCCATTAACCCTGTGGTGGTAATATAGGACTGAGGCCAGGACTACCAGAGACTTTCCCTAAGATGTTTTCAACTTATGGCAAATTAGAGAAACTTCTTTCTGGAATAGGAGGTGACAGAATGTGAGTCCAGAGTTGACTATAACAGCCATGGAGTACAGCAAGTTTGTGGCAATAAAGATCTCAAAGCAGTTCAGAGACAAGAAATCAAGAAAGACTCTTGACAAACTTGGTTTCTAGATCTAGGCATCTTGCCCTTTTCTATGGCCTGGGTACTGGAGCAAATTAACTTTCTATTTTTGCTTCGTCAAAGTTTGTTATATTATAAATAAAACAGAAATTTGCAAACTACTGTTTTCATTTACCAAGGGAGTACATTTCAGCCAAATGTATAATAAAACAACTAAGTACAAGCTGTAAATATTGGGGAATGTGTGCCCTACTATTGAGTACCACTTTCTCTGCTTTGATCATAGTGATGCTGGAGGAAAAAAGACACCCATGTAATAATGCTGATAATTTTGAGGCATATGTAACATGAATATCAGTGGGTTTTAAACTTCTTGAGCAAGAGGCAGGAAATCCTATATAGAAGTCTCAACTCTAGAATTCCAAACAACTAGTTTCTCCTTCTATATTTAGAGAATTCGCAATTGACCTCTCAGGATTTCTCGTATGCGCTGTGAGCATTGGAAACCAGTACCCCACAGATCACTTATCTTAGGAGAGCATATACCCTACACAGTGAGTTTCCATATGGTATGCAGGCAGGATGCTGAGAAAGATGAATAACATATTAATTTGATTTTTAAGTTACTTTTTTCTATAGCTGGAAATTGAAAATAACTACAATATTAAGCAATTTTACAATAAAGTTAGAGCATGCATAACATACACTTTGAAGAAATGTATTTAATTAGTCTTGAATAGTATAGTCAATGTTGGCTTATTTTTTCCAGAACCACTGGAAAGAATTAAACCATGGAGCAGTCATTCTTAACTCAGAATTATCTAACAAGAACTTTAATTAGCACTGGGAAAAACAAGATAGCGATCGACATAATGGTAATTGCATTTGGAAGCCAGAATTCTTAATGCAGCTAAAATCCTAATTTATTCTATTTTTTGCATTATCCTATTCACTGAGGGGAGTAAATGTCTTTTCGCAGGACCATAGCTGTGGACATTGTCTAGCATCACCCAGAACCCAAAGTGATTCTATTTCACATATAACACCCTTAACAATTGAATCAGTTCCTTAATTATTTTGTAATTTCTTGTGCTCACCTCATAGCACCATGATTCAGGCAATAGCTGAAGGACAATACAGGCACTTAAACCCACATTTAAGTAGTTACATAAGATCCTGGCTTTTTGAAAGAAGTATTGGGTAAAGTAAAATCCCTGAGAAATAATGTGACAGAGATCTGATTCTTAAGCAAACTTTGCACAAGTGTTGGAGCAAAATTGAATTATTTTCTCCAGTCAGCTTCTTGTTCTGTGTCTTTGATGTCTAGAACAGTGCCTAGAAACTCAACAATTACTTACTGAATAAATACATTAAATAAAGAAATGTATAATTAACTATAGAACCCTGATACAATAAAGTGACATTGGTGATGTGACTGTAGGACAAAAATGTGTGAAACATCAAAGATCAGACTCCTGAGCAGGAAAGCTACTCATATCACATAGAACAGCTGTTACTGTTTTCATCATACACACACACCTGAGGGAAGTGTGTTCCCTAAGGAGAGGATGGCATACTTAAGATAACTATCATTAAAGGCCGGATTAGGTCATAGCTAATGAAGGCAAAACCAAAAATGTACGAGTGAATTTGGTGAATGTGTTTCTCCTTCAGTTACATTAAACAAGCACACATTTATACAGGAATCCTATCTGGAAGTAAAAATTCTCCATGTGGCCAAAATAAAAATCTTAGCTATATTTTATCTCTACACATTTCACTTATCTATGTTGTATTTAATTTGTGAATATTTCATTTGTTAATCATCTGTACATTTGATAAACATAAATTTCTCACCTATGATTTTAGGTGAGGATTGAGTTCAGCAGCTACATGTTAGCGAAAATATGAGGATGTAAACACACTGTGCTGTGGCTGCGTGATGTTCTCAGTGTCCCAGGCTCCACATGTATTTCTTCTTCACTGTCCAGGACACTATTTGAAGAAAATATACCTACCAAACAGGCACCAGAAGAGAGGGATAGTCCGTTTATAAAATAACCACCCATTCAGAGGAAAAATACCTGAACCAATTACGATAAACAAAATCAGTCTGTCAAAGGACTACACAACTGCTTTCATAAAAATAATTTAATAGAGGAAGTAAACAAATCCTTAAGTTAATCTTTAATTCTTATTCTATTCAAATATTTCATAGCATGGACAGGCAAGTAAATTTTCCAAATCCTTTTTACAAAGTCAGTATTATGTGGACACAAAACAAATCTTAAAAAGAATACATTAAAAATATTGTGGATCATTTCCTCTTCTGAATAATCATGGGATTATCCTAAATACACCATTAAAAATATATTCATGTACTATATTAACATCATAATATGGGCATTGAAATGGAAGTTAGGAATAATACCTTTCAATATTAAGAAAACTATTAAAAATAGAAATTTTTAATTGTAAGCATTCCTAGTAAATCAATGTTTATTTGTATTTGTCTACTTATTAAACAACCTTCCTAATCTTGTTAAGAGTTTTAATCTTGGCCAGGTGTGGTGGCTCATGCCTGTAGTCCCAGCACTTTGGTAGGTTGAGGTGGGAGGATCACTTGAGCCCAAGATTTTGAGATCAGCCAGGGCAACACAGTGAGACCCCATCTCTACAAAAAATATAAATATTAGCCAGGGATGGTGGTGTGCATGTGTAGCCCTAGCTACTTGGGAGGCTGAGGCAGGAGGATCACTTGATTTCAGGAGGCTGAGACTGCAGTATGCCATGTTCACACCACTGGACTCCAGCCAGGGGAAAAGAGTAAGACCCTATCTCAAAAAACCTGAGTTTTAATGTTATACTTCTAACAGTAACATAATTATTTCTGTGTTTGTCTTGAGATACGTATCAATATTTTAAATCACTTTTAGTGCTTATCATTTCTTCTTGTCTTTCCTCTGGTCTATACCTCAATAGATTTTTTTACTACAGACCTGCGAATGGGTTAGTGCTTTTAGTGTTTCTGTGTGTTTGAACATCAGCATTTGATTTTCATTCTTGACTAATTTGCTATGTCGGCCGTCATTTCCCCTCATCACTCTGAAGATACTATTCAATCTTCAGATAGAATATTTATATTTTATCTTATTTCTATTCTATCAGAAATAGAATAATACCTTCAGAGTGATGAGAGGAAATGACAGTCAACATAGCTAATCCCATATCTATTATAACTAATAAAAAGTCTGCTTTTTCTCTAGTTCCTATCTGTGTAGGGAATATGATTTTTCTCTCTGATGGTCTTCATGGTTAATTCTTGATTTTTGATATCCTGCAACATGATTTTGTTGCAATATGGAAAGATACATACAGATGTATGTTTATGTTTAGATTTGTATTTAGCTTTGTACTTAGCGTGTACTCCGAAGGTCAGGAATTATATCATTATTTCTGGAATAGTCTCAGCAATTAAACATGTTTCTTCTCCATTCCTTGTTCCTGGGAATTTACATTAAAAATAATCCACTGAACTTAGTTTTTATATTTATATATTTTTGTTTCTCTGTTGGTAAATTTTTTGATGATATTTTTCAATAACTTTTTCTTTGACTATGTCTAATTTAGGTTTTACTCTTTTTATTTTAAAAACTATGTATTCTCTTCTAAGATTTATGCTTGATGATTCATAATTCCTACTTGATTGAGATTTCTGATCTGTTTCATAACCTCTTATACTATTGGAAGATACATTTTTATATATTTCTTTGAATGTTCTAGAAATAATTATTGAAATGTTTCATATGTGTTCTGTAAAATTAATATCACCTGAAGTAATTTCCATTTTGAAAGCTGGTTCTTTTTACTGGTTTCCTTCAACAAAATTCTTAATATAGTTTAATGTTTTTGTTGTCCAGCTCATTCTGATAGTGAATATATATACATTTTAAAATATTTTTCCATTGCTTTTTATTTTCCATGTTATTCTCTTCTTTGCCCTATTTCAACTTTCTTTCCTTATCCAGCTTCACTCTTTAATCTCCCTCTCCTCTCTCTTCTTTGTTCCCACTTTTCCATGTATCAATTTTAAAATTGTCTTCATCTAGACCTTTGGTTCCCCAAACAAATACCAAGTCTTGTAATTGAGCTTTAAGGCTTCTGCCTGAGATGATCACAGAACAAATTACATGACCACATAGTACTATCTCCTTCATGAATATGAAGGCTCTTGGTTATCTTCTGATCAGCTTTTGTAACACCTGTGGGTAAGGATGCAGAATAAGCACACCGTTTAGTTGAAGATGCGTGGAGCCGAGTCCCTATATTTAAGCAGTGACTCCAACTCCCATCATTCTTCCTATCCTTCACTAGATCCTATTCCCATTTCATATGGAGCACTTTTAGTTTCCTTCACTCTGCAAGAGCCAAGCCCTCAATACTGTTGACTGCTTCAGCATCCTGGACTTAACACGCCTTGGATTTCAGCCTGTTCCCTCTGACATTTTGATTCCACCAGCGTTGCTTATGTTTTTTTTTTCTAATCCAGATAAGCATTTTCAATTTTCTCTTTGTGTGTCTGTGCCATGTATCATTGTCATATATAAACTGATTGCACCATTTTGAATTGAAATCTTCCCATATTAGATGTTAGAATTATACCAATTATTTTTATACCAATTATACCATTATACCAATTATTTTTACTGAAATTCAATTACAGTGTACTCTCTGAAATCACTTTTTAAATTTTGCTCATTGGAAAACACTATAGTTTTAGAATTTTTAAATCTTTGAAAATTTATGGTAATCATTAACTATGGCTTCAATATACCTAGATGTTTAAAATGTCTCTTTAAAAATCTGTTCCAATATATTAACAAGAATCTACTCTCAAGTAATTTTATATATAACAATGTTTTGTAAATTCTAATGTCCATATATAGATGATTTGAAATATATGTGATAAAACTATTAGTGGAATTTGACTAACAAAGAAATAAACAGCTTTTAAATTAAAACACACCAGGACAACAAAATCTCTTGAAAAGTTAAATGGCCTAAGTAAAAAATACACAGGAAAGAAAATCTGTAGGTAGTGAACAAGTGAACTCAGAAAAGCTGGATTTTATCACTTAACTCTTTTATCCTTTGTCTTTTTTCTGGTGATATAACTAATCTATACATAGCTAAACAACTTACGGGTCTCATATGTGATAGAAGGCATAGTATATTAAGTGAAGCCAAAACAAGAGAAAATCAAGGTCCTTTTGACCCTTGGGTTCCTCTGCATATTCTCTTCTTCATTTGGTGCTGCGTCTCTATGTAAAGGAGCACAATTAAATAGCCACACACAGGCAATGTTGCTATTGTGTGGCAAAATTGCTGTAGCTTATGTTCCTGGTTTTGCTTCATGAGTTCTGAAAATGACATAAGCTGGTTCTTTTATTTGAATTGATTCTTCAGAGAAATTCATTGAACTACAGAGAAGCTAATATCCTCTGTTTTTCCAACAGCATACTTGAATATGCAGAAATACATAATGTATTCTTATAAGATGAATACTGTTCACATTCTATTAAAGAGAGAAAACTAGGCAACCAATTGTCTAATATAAAAAATCCTGGATTTTATATTTTATTTACTTTTCTTCTTAAGATATTTATTTTAAAATATTTGAAAACAGTATTAATTATTAGAGAGGTACTTTCCATATTAAAATAAAATTTGCCTTTAAGTAAATTCTACCGGCCAATTCTGGCCTCTTCTCCAGTGCCACACAGAATGAGTCAAGCCTTGTTTATGTTATATTTTGTTGATTTGAATTCCTCGTTTCAGCCTGCTAAACTATTTGGTTTCTGATTCTCTTATTCAGATTTCAGGTATTTCCCAGATTCTTGAAATCTGCAAATTAGATACATTCACTTTTTATGTCTGTATAAGTCAATTTTCATACTGCTGATAAAGACATACCTGAGGCTGGGTAATTTATAAAAAAAGAGGAGGTTTAATAGACTTACAGTTCCACATGGCTGGGGAGGCCTGTTAACCACAGCAGAAAGCGAGAGGCATGTCTTCCTCCCGTGGCAGCAGACAAGAGGGAATTTGTGCAGGGAAATTCCCCCTTAACAGAACCATCAGAATCTCATAAGACCTACTCCATGAGTCAAGTACCTCCCACCAGGTACCTCCCATGACACATGGGAATTATTGGAGCTACAATTCAAGATGAGATTTGGGTTGGGACACAGCCAAACCATATCAATGACCTCATTCAAATTATTGATGGAAACATTGAAGATGACAAGAAAAGCTCAGCAACATGAGACAAGGTGTATTCCATTAAACTGAACTTGTGTTTTTATTAATGAGCCCTCTGTAGTCCCACAACAATGTCCAAATCCATCTACCTATAGTATTATCAGCCTACATTTGAGTATCTTGTCCAAAACCTTTGCTGAATTTCAGGTTTTCTAACTTTATGGCATTCTCTTTATCAGTTTGGGAATTCTTTCGAAAAAGAAATGAGATCAGTGTGGTATAACCTGTGAATCTATGAATGCATTTTGCTATCACTTCCTTTCCTCATTGATAGGCTGAGTGAAACTTCTGATGAGTCAGAGATTGACATGGTGGCCAAACCCAGGATTATGCTTAGTGTTACACAGTCGTGTTAGCTAAACTCTAGGAGCATGTGGTCATTCCCTTACAGATTACAACTAGATATGTTTACCTTTCCAGGATTCATATGTCTACAGCAGGTCTTCTTGTAACTCAAACCCTTCAAGGACCACAGCTGTGGCCTCTACTTTCCTCACTGCTGTAAACTTAAATTTCATTGAACCTTAAATCTGTGAATTATACGCCAAATTCGGTGATGTCACAAAGTGAAGAGGAAAATACTGTCTTCATTCCAAAGTCCTCGTGCTTTTGCCCTTTGACTGAATATAGATAGTGGTCAAAATTCTGTCCTGAATCTGATGGCCTGCCTTTATATCCATGACTGCATTTTCTGAGTTGCCTTTGACAATTAAGCTCTCCAAATGCCTTTTTTTTCTATCTATCAAATGGGAATGATAATATTGTCTATATCACAGGGTTGCTGTGATAATTGAGGAATTGTGTGTAATACATTTAGAAGAGTTATTGGCACATAGTAAGCAATAAATAAGTATTAACTGTTTTAATAGCTATGTTGCTTGTGAAGGAGGTAGGTTTTCTTTCTGGAGAAATGCTGGTTGCTTGAAGTCTCCATTTCTGTATAAGTTAACTGAGGTTGTCCCTGTGCACACGTTATTAAAATTATTTCCAATCATGGATAGTTTAGCTCTTCAGAGAATTTCAGAACTGGTGGCAAATGTTGAACAATATGACCCTGCTCCAGTAGGTACTGCCTTAACGATACCAGTAATGGCTTGTTTTTACAAAGTCCCTTTTCATCTAACAAGCAGAAAGCACTTGATAGACATTATCAAATAAGAATTTTGAGAAGTTGCTAGGCTACGAGTACTCTATGATTGTTTTGGTTTTGCACAGGGATTCTAAGTAACTTGCTTATGTTCACATAGAAAGACAGCGGGAAAAGCCTATTACATGGGTCTTTGAAATCTCACTTGGAGGTTTGGGCTCCAAAAACAACTGACTTTGGAACAACCTACATTACTAAACATCCTCTCTATATGTAAGATGATTTAATCTAAGTAACTGCAATGCGAAATCTGGCAGAAATCTGGACAGCAATTAAATTTGGAATATATCCAGCCTCAGCTTGATTCAGTAACCCTAATGATCAATCACAAAACCCATACACAATTGGAAGGAAGAAATAAGGAGGAAGTTCACCATTTTAGCCTGTTTGGCTTTTGATCCAGTTTGACAAGTATGGACTATGTGCCAGGGACTATGCTGCTCACAATTAGAGTAAAAGTGGTTTTAGGGACTGAGGGTGAAATAAAATGGTGAAATACGCAGATATTGATGGAGATGGAGATAAATTTACACCAGTATACCACTGTGATAAACAGAAGTATCAGATGATAAATTAAGGAGATGCTATTTTTGACTGGGACCTGGAAATGCCTTTTGGAAAACAGATGCTTCAAATAAGGTCTTATAGAATGAGCAGGTTGGAAACTGCAGTGCACATTTGGCAACGGGAAAGAAAACACTTTGCAGAGCCAGACCAGAAGACCTGGAAAGCTTTTGTTGACGTAAACAGGCTATTATGCCCTATTCATGTATTCTCCTGGGTTGGTAGGGAGCTCAATTTTACTTTTTCTCCAACTTAAGACCAGATTCTTTTTAATCTATTTGGAAAGAGAACAAAAGAGATTGAAAAAAAAAAAAGAGGTGGTTTTCACTTTTCTTTCAAACTTCTTTCAGAGGGGAGATGTATAAATCACAAATCAAAATGCTTGGTATATGTACATACCAGCTCCTTAAGTAGCTTATTTCAGAAACTAAATCAGTGTGATATTTATTTCCTTGTTTAATTAAGAATATGATAGTGGTAAGCTTTGCACTCATCATCTCACTGGGGCAGCATTAGAATTCTGCTGAATTTTACTTATTGCAACCCACCAGTCCCTCTACGGGCAAGAGGGATGTAATTGCTAATCAAGGATACTTTCAGTTCATTTTCCTACTACCTGGATTGGGGAGAGATGATAATAGACCCATTGTATAAGCAATGCTTTTAAGAGATATTCCAAATATTGCTGACTGAACCTTTAAGATTGAAAAGATTTTAGACTCATTTTGTGTATTATTTTCAAAAAAAGACGGCTTTTCTGAAGAATAGAAATTGTTAATATACTCTGTGTCAATGACAGTGGTAAGGAACTCAATGAGTGTTTGATGAGTTACACAATGCTATGTAGGAGAGTGAGAGATCACCTCCAACCCCCCATTGGTTTTTATGTAGCCTCTTCAGCTTAATCTAGGAACCAAATGGGCATAAGGCAGATTTACAAGCGAAAAGCCATACAAATTTTGTTAGTTTTACATGTACATGGGGATCTTCACAAGAGAGTGAAGTCCACAGACATGGTCAAAGCAAAATGCTTTTATATATTTTGGACAAAGGATGAACAATTTGTAAAGAAATGACAGGACAAGGGGACCTGGTTAGGGGCAGTAAATTCTAGGGAAGTCACTAGAAGAAATATGGTGTGGAGGGTGTAAAGCTACTGCAAGATAAAGGTTACTTCAGGAAGTTCCTTTCTTCTGGTCCATTACAGCCCTCCCAATTTCCACTCTCTGGGGATAAAGGCTATTTTCTCTCTCTGGTACAGGGATGGTACCCCTCCCAGAGGAATCCTTATGGCTTGCTGCATGCAGAAAGGGACAGGTCATCTAACCCTTTCTGAAACTCCAATTTCTCCCGTGTTTTTAATTTGAAATAATTGATGTACCAATTTGGCAAATTTGGGGATGGCATATCCTTCACTCCCTTAGCTACTTTGAAGTATTGGTGGTGGTATTGAATTATTGTTGTTTATGTTTTCTAGTTATCTTTTGTAATTATATCATATCTCATATGACCCAAACACCTCCCACTAGGCCAACCTGCAACACTGGAGATCACATTTCAGCATGAGATTTGGAGGAGACAAAATATCCAAACCATATCAGGTGGTTGAAGTGATACCAGCCTGATCCATTCATTATGAAAACCATAGGCTTTACCATTTTAATAATTACTACTATTTTTTATACCTATTCTGTTATTAGGTGTTTTAAAATGATGATTTTCTGCTTTCCATGGTGGCTGAATTAATTTATATTCCCACCAGCAGTGTATAAGCATTCCCTTTATTCTGTGATTCCTGAAGGAACTTAAAATTACCATTTGACCCAGCAATCTCATTATTAGATAGATACCCAAAGTGCTATAAATCTTTCTGCCATAAAGATGCATACATGCATGCATATGTTCATTGCAGCACTGTTCACAACAGCAAATGCCCATCAGTAGTAGAAAGCATAAAAACGTGTGGTATATATGCCCTATGACATATGGAGTCATAAAAAATGAGCTCATATCCTTTGCATTAACATAGATGGAGTTTGAGGCCATTATCCTGAGCAAACAAACACAGGAACAGAAAACCAAATACCACATGTTCTCACTTATAAGTGGGAGCGACTCACTGAGTACATATGAGCACAAAGAAGGGAACAGCAGACACCAGGGCCTACTTGAGGGTGGAGGGTGGGAGAAAGGTGATGATTGAAAAACTACCTATTGGGTACTCTGTTTACTTCCGGGGTGATGAAATTATCTGTACACCAAATCCCTATGACATGTAATTTACCTGTATAATGAACCTACACATGTACTCCTGAATCTAAAATAAAAGTAAAAAAAAAGTGATTTTCTAATTCTCTGAGTTTCTTCTGCTTTTACTGGCTGAATTATATTATAAATGAGAAGTTTATCTCTTCTTTTAAATGGATTGATATTTTTATGATTCCATTTAACCTCACGTATTGCCTTATTATATACATCTATTTTTTGTTTGTGTGTGCTTTATTTTTATGGTTGCTTTAGACTTTATAGAATACTTCTTTAGCTTATAATTTACTTTCAAGTAATATCGTATTCCTTCACATGGATTAATATTTTAAGAACCTTCCAGCAGTATGCTTCTATTTCCCTCTTTTTTGCTATTTTTGTCATACATTTACTTCTACATATATTATAAATTTCACAGTATGTTAAAACCTTTTAAAACAACTTTTAAAAGAAAAATATATATTTCTTCATGTTTGCCATTTTAGTGCTTTTCATTCCTTTCTGTAGATCCAGATATTAATCTGATATAATATCCCATCTGCCTAAATGACTAACATTTATGGTAAGCAGGAATGGTGTCAGTGAACTAGCTCAGCTTTTATTTGTATCTGAAAATATTTATTTCACATTTGTGGATGAAAGTTACTTTGAGTGTAGAATTTTAGTTTGATGTTTTTCTTTGAATACTCCTAAGTTAATGTTCCTCTACCATCTTTTGGCTTGCATTGTTTCTGAAATAAATTCTGCTGTCATTCTAATTTTTATTTGACAGGTGTCTTTTTGTTTCTTCTGAGTTTGTTCAGATTTTCTCTTTATCATTGGTTTTTGAGCATTTGGATTAAATCTCTTTGCCATTAATCATGTGCCTTAATGACTTTTTTCATGTTTATTTTCCTTTGCTTTGACTGAGCTACTTGGATCTGTATATTTATAGTTTTCACCAAATTTGGAAATTTTTCAGCCATTATTCCTTCAAATATTTTTGTCCCCCATTCCTGCTTCTCTTTTGATACTCTAATACATACATATGGGGCTACTTAAAATTGTCTCACAGCACACTGATGCCCCGTTTAATTTTTTCTGTCTTTCCTCCCCCATCTGTCTTATTTTGAATGTCTATTGCTGTCTTCCACTTCACTAGTCATATGCTCTGTAGTGTCTAATCTGATGTTAATTTCATTCAGTGTTTTTCTTTTTTAAATCTCACACATGGTATTTTTGTTCTGTAGATTTAAATTTGTGTATTTTAAGAAATATCTTCTATGTCTGTCCTTAACATACGCATGCTTTCCTCTACCTTATTGAACATAAGAAATAAATTTATAATGGCTGTTTTAGTATCCCTTTCTATTTCTCTCAGCTATGTTATTTTTGAATATGATTCTACAGATTGATTTTTTTCTTACTATATTTTATATTTTCTTATTTTCATGCCTAGTATTTCTTATGGGATGACAGATATTGTGAATTTTACATTGCTGGCTGCTGCATTTTTCTGCATTCCTCTAATCTTGAGATTTGTTCTGTGGTGCAGTTAATTTACTTGGAAATTGATTATTTGAAGGCTTTCATGTAAGCGTAGCTATGTGGGCCCAGAGCAGCCTTTAGTCCAGCTCTAATTTCCCCCAACGACTGAAGAAATGCCCTTGTGAATATTCTACTGAATGTTCTGTGCAGTACTGGGTTTCTCAATTCTGGCTGTTGGAATTGTGAATTATTCCTAGCCCTGTGAAAACTCTGAGAATTGTTCTCTCCCTGCTTTTGTCTAGAGTTTCTTCTCTTAGCCTTAGGTGGTTTCTTCATAAAAATTTACTGAAAAGTCAGGTGAAGATCTGAGGGATACCCTCTAAAGATGTCTAAGGTTTTCTTTCTGCAATGATCTCTCATTTCCTGTAACCTTTCCTGCAAATTCTAGACACCTTGTCATACCTCAGTTCTAAACTCTTTGATGGCCTCGTTCCTGCTCTTCAGCCTGGAAATGTTCTGGAAATCACTGGTCTCATACCTCACTTGTTTTCTTCTCTCAAAAATGTGCACTGCCTTTCATCTAATGTCTAAAAACTTGTTTTATATATTTTGTGTGGTTTACAGCTGTTAAATGAAGGAGGATAAATCTGGTCCCTGTCACTCCAATCATAGAAGCAGAAGTTGACAGGCTGGAACTTGAGAAGCTCTCATTATAACAATGAAGAGAACTTTATTATTTTGTGCCCACATGAACCCTAGAAATTTTCATTTTCTCCAAGCACTTAATTTCTTTATGGGCAAATAGGCCAGGTTTTTCTCTTAGGAGCAAAGGCTCACTGCCTGGGTTCTGCATGCTTAGAAATTGTTATGCTTTTAAAAATAACAATTTTTAAAAGATGGAAGTGGACCTGGTTATATGCTTTACCTTCCACATCACCAAGCTGCATGCCCTTCCCTCACACAAAAAAATTGTCTCCCATTCTTCCTTCTTTTTTGATACCCCAGTTACATATATGCGGTGTTATGGATACATAGTGAGTGTGGCTGTTTTATTTGGGTCAGTGGTCTGCAATGCATATTTATTGACCTTCAGTTACGTATTTAATTTTCAGTCCCACATTTTCTTCCTGCCACTTGCTCTACCCGCTCTCAGCTCAGAGGTGTTCAGATCTCTGCCCAACTAACTGACCAGCCTCTTTGTAGTTTCTTCCAAGTATATTCAAGGCTTCAGTGTCTCTGCCTGCTTCATTCATCAACCCGCTTAAGTGCTTTCTACTTCCAAAGGTTTGTTACGATGTTTCATTCATTCATTCACTTATTCATTTTCTTTATTTCAGTGCTTGTTTCTTTTTCCACCTCCCTTTTTTTTTATCATTTGTGAGGGAAGGGCATGCATGCAGATTGGTGATGCAGAAGGTAAAACATATGTTCAGTCCACCACCATCTTTGGGCTTTTAAAAATAGACTTCCTGCAACTTATGTCATATGTAGATTTTTTGGATTTTAGGGAAGTTTACATTTATTACAGTTTACAATTTTTATTTTTACATTTGTTTACAGATTGGAACATGCCCCTATTTCTCTCTGAATGGATTTCACTCTTGTTTCCTGTGCCATACTTTTCAGCTATAAAGACCATGTGCTGCTCTTTGATTAGCCACTCAGATATCCTGGAAAAACAACTTTTCTAGATCCTAATTGCAACATGCACACCCCTCCATTACCTAGTTTTTTTAATCTTCATACTCAGGGGCTATACCATCTGCATAAATAAAGTCGTGGATCTTTTCCTCCTCTTGAGGGCAACTTCCACATTTCTAAAGCATCAGTCTTCTCCAGAAACTCATAGTGAAATCACTTAGGGTTCTCCTGAGGCTCCAGCCTATCCAAGTTTCTAATCCAATCCTTGAAGAGGTAGAAATTATTTTAATCTGTTGGCTTTTACAGTGAAGATTTAAATTCATTAGCTATGTCACTCACTGATTCTATGTGAACTGGAGTAAAAGGGCAAGAAATAGCCCTCTGAGAGCCTGGATACCATACCTAATGATGACTGCCCACATTCCATAAAGTGATCCCCAAAGATGTCGACAATCAAGTTATGAAGCAAGTCTTGGTTAAACCCAAATATCATCAAATGTTTTTGTTATGAGAAATATATAAGTGAAGAATATGTGTGTTTGTAAAGATGAAGCCATAAAAGGGACATTGTGTATGTTCCACTGCATTATTTTTTTTTTATGGACAATCTCAAGGCCAATTTATGTTACTCTTTCTTTCTGAGTAAGCTTTGACAGTCTCTACTAGGACATTTGATTACCTTATTAGTTTTTCTTTTTTTTTTTTAAGTAAAAGAAGATGGATTTAACCTATGTGGAAGAAAACGGCTATCCTGAGATTATAGCTGGTTGTCCAGCCATTTGTAAAGTGAATGTACTCGCTGTACCCTCTGCTCTCCTGAACAGTGAGACGATGACAGATTCAGGTCTATAGTCCTCTGGCCAAGCTGCATATCCATGTGAAGGAAAAGACCAGGACTCAAACCCTCAGGATCATATCCCCTTTCTCAGCCATGGGATACTGGGGCAGGGTTGACAACAGAAAGATGGTGGCATCCCTCATGTCTTCCTCTCCTATTCCTTCCTCAGTCTTCACATCTGTAATACCTCAGCGGAATATAAAATTCTGTGACCATATATAGGCACCCAAAGGAAGATAGAATTAAGGTGTATTTTTTCTGAGACAGCTTGTCCTCCTGCCAGGATTCAGTCAAGTCAATGGGTCTGTTTTATCTCCCATGGCTAATATTGCCTCATGGAAGTTCATGTTTTCCAGGAATCCAAAGCCTCTTTTGTAAGACTTTGGAAATAGGACAACTTCCAATGACTTCCTTGGATTAAGCATAATAAAATTAAAAGGGCTTGATGTGGCAGATTGCATTTTCTAAAGAAGTCCCCAATAATATTAATCTTCTACAGCTTCTCTTCAGTGTGGCCTTCTCAGTCCTCGTGTTCATTTTGAATCTGGGTGGCCTTGTAACCACATGAGCCAATAGCGTATAGCAGAAGTGATGCTGTGACTAAGACATAAATGGTGATGCAGCTTTTGCCTTGTTGTCTGGAGCACTCACTCTTGGAGCCCTACACTGTTGCATAAGAAGTCTGACTACATTGTCACAAGCCTGTTGGAAGGAAGCCCAGAACAAATGAAGAGCCCACATATCAGTGGTGTGGTAGACAACACCAGCTGAGGTCCCAGCTAACTGCCAGTGTCAAATGACAATATGTTATCATAGTCTTTTCCAAAAATAACATACACATCATTGAATATCCACATGCAAAAAAAGACCCATAATTTATACCTCGCACAATCAATCTTGGACATAGATGCGTGTACAACACTCCTCAGAATGGATCCAAATATAAACACTAAAATTTCTAGAAGAATACATAGTAAAAAATATTTGTGATCTTGGGTTCACAAATTATTTCTTAGTTAAGACACAAGAATACAATCAATTTGTAGATTTTAAAATAACATTGAATTTCACCAAAATAAATAACATATAAATGTTGGACTCAAAGCTGTTGCACTAGAAACCACAGTGTCATATTCTTTGGTGGTTGGTGGGGCAGGGGCCAAATGAAACAGAGAAGACAAAGCAGTTGATACTAGTTCAACTAAGCTACAAGGATTGGATCAAAAAAACTAGAAATTGTAGATTGTTTATAGTCAGCCCAAAGGAAGGGTTGACTATAAAGAGGCATGAAAGAAGTTTTTGGTATGATGGAAATGTTTCCTCTTTTAATTATGGTACTGATTGCATTGTCTAAACGCATAGAACTGTACACTAAAAGGCGACTTTTATTGTTTATGAATTAAACTTCAGTAAATGCGATTTGAAAAATAGGAGTCATATATTCAAGTGGGACTTAAACCTTTGACTCTTGATCTATAGTTCAGTGTTCTTTTCACTTACCTTACTTATCTCCCAGTAATTATTTTTGTTTTATTCCTCTACATTTAAAAGTTATCTTTACTAGATTTTTAAAAATTTAAAAGTGGAATAAATGTTTTCATCCCATTGTGGCTCACAGGCTGTGTCTGGGTGTCAAACCCACCTTTCTCCACAGGGTTGGATAAACTTGTATAATTATATTTTAATAAGGGCTTTATGTGGAGAGTTTATATCTGTAGGAAATGGCGCAGAGTAAGCTCAACGCTAAGAAATGTTGATATTCTGGGAATTTAGAATGTTGAAAATAATGATTGCATCACTCCGTTTTGGGAATACTAGAAATTTGCTCCTTTGACAAGCTATTCTTCTAGAATTCCTCTATGAGAATCAGCACAAGACCACATTTGGAAGTGATGCGCCTCAAGCTAGTAATGTCATGTCATATTATCATTTTAGAAATAATAATAATCGTATAATATAATAAAAGTACCTTTTCAGGTCCCCATGTGAAGAAAAATAAACAATTTCATGTAAGCTTGCATTCTTTAATCCCACTTTATGAGCTAATATTTTGATAACTGCTCCTGGATAATAATTAGCCATTTCACCCCTTACCTGTCATCTGAAAACTGTAGTCGCTGTTCAAAGCTTACCAGACACAGTTTTCTCTTCTTTTTTCTAGTAACTATGATTTTAAAAGCTTTCATGTGGAAAATGCTTATTCCAACCATGCTAAAATTTCACTGTTGTACAGAATTTCCGTGAGTCTAATCAGAAGTATTTCAGTTACACAAGCAGACTGAAATATAGTCACTGAAGATACTGTCCAGTCGTTCATTTAATATATGCTTGAATAGGCTATGGGTTCAACCTGAAGAATCTAGCTAATTACAGGGTGAATAGCTTGTTGCGTTTTGTCTGGTTTTCTAAACAGCCTAGGATGTGGATACATCCTCTCACAATTTCTGTTTATTTTTAAAACAGTGAAAGAGAAAAGGGATATTTTGAGTTAACTTTGGTTCACCCCAATATTTGGCTTTAATGACAGTCTTTTCAATGCAAATTTAGACCTTTATCAGTGATTTTAAATATTAGGATTTTTGAGAGTGCCCTATTAGCTTATCTAAATGTCAGGCTGTGTTGAGATTGTGCTCTATCCTGGAGGACCTATTAATGCTGGAATCAGGGCTGCTGCACTGGGAACCGTGGTCGTTCCTTCATCAGTACCTAGAGGGGCCTACTACAGAACTAAAAAATTGTTAATTTAATTTTCTTTCTTTTCTTTTGGAGACAGAGTCTCGCTCTGTCACCCGGGCTGGAGTGCAGTGGTGTGCCCCCGGCTCACTGAAACTTCCACCTCCTGGGTTCAAGCGATTGTCCTGCCTCAGCCGCCTGAGTAGCTGGGACTACAGGCAAGCGCCATCACACCTGGCTAATTTTTTGTGTTTCAGCAGAGATGGGGTTTCATTGTGTTGTCCAGGCTGGTCTTGAACTTCCAAGCTGAGGCAATTCACCCTCTTCGGCCTCCAAAAGTGCTAGGATTACAGCCGTGAACCACTGCCCTCGGGTAAAGTTGTTAGTATTCTCCCCTTCCTCTTGGGTCTTCGTTCCCGTACTCTCTCCAAACCTGCTTACCTGTAACAGAATGAACAGCAGACTAGGGACCAGAAAAGTGACATGAGTCCCAGGACCACCACTAACTAGTCCTGTGATGCTTGCAAGTCATCAAGCATCCATCAGTTTATTTACTTCCAAATGAATCTTTTGAGTTGAATTATTTTTTGGTTCCTTTCAACTTAAAACTATGTTTTGTTGAGATGGGGAAGGAACCCACTGTATGTTAATTTAGTGTGTGCTAAGCAGCTAAAGATATATTAATAAAAGAAAAATTACAATTTCAAGTTAAAGGAGCCTTCCTGTTGAATCCATATATGCAAATTTCCCTGTTTTCTAGGCACATAATAATTACTCTTTGCCCTGATCCTTTTACACTCATCAGATTGAATTTTACATTCATAAGTGCCTTTTTGAGTCTCACCCATAGCCCCAGTACAATGCAGTGGCAGTGATTTCTTAAGAAACATTATATTTTAGAAGATAGAGCAAGCTGGTAGGTAAAGAGCATAATCCACTATTGGCCAGGCTCATTGCCATATTGTACATAAATTGTTTAGAATAATGCTTGGCTTACATAATTGCCTGGAATGCATGCAGGCTCTGCTTTCCTCAACATTTTACATGTTTTTCCAAAATACCCTATGAGACAATCATGGTAGCTATTATTCTCCATATTTTTCAAATGAGGAATAGGTTTTACATAAGTCAATGATATATAAAGTTTTATATCTAAATGAAACCTAGAAGGTTATCATGTTCAATCTCCTCTTTATTCAGAGAGGGAATTCAAGCATCAGAGATATTAAATGTTTTCAAGGCCACTCTGCTAAGTGATAGAACTCAGATTGTATCTGAGTTTTTGATTCCTAGGCTAGTGCTTCTTCTGAACTGACCGGAAGCTCCTTTGCCCTTGAGAAAGCCAATTTGAGATGGGGAAGCTTCGTAATTCAAAGTTACCTCTTAAGAACATCATTAAGCAACAGAAGATTGTGAAGGAAGACACACATTAAAACAAACAAAAAAAGTCCAAATTCTTTCAATTGAGAAAAATACAGATTGGCTTGTGGGTAATAGGGTTTGAGTTTTCTAGTGGATGCCTCTTAACATTTATTAATTCCTAAGAACTTTTAATATTGTCAGATGCTTTCGTTGAATTACTGAGTTTTTGTTCATTAGGAAGACTTGAGGTGCCAGAAGATTCCAAATTCTTTGCTCCAGAAGAAGTCTGAAATAAATTCATGTTTAGTGTTGAATTATGAGCCCCACGAAAAATTTTTGCTTCACCATTGCTTTCTTTTTACCCATATGCAGGGCTAGGATGAACAGAAGAGCAACTCCATGTTCCTCTTTTTCAGTAGTCTTCAACAAGAGCTTTCTGTACATTGTGCACTGTGAATTTTCATTGATTGAAAGTCTTCTATGCTTAAGACCAGTGATTGCCCCTAGATTTCTGCAGGAATCTGCCAGGCTATCTTGGGTGTCTCTGAGGTTAACCTGTAGTTCATCAGGCACAACAAAAAGTAACACAAAATCTCTAACTTGAGTTTCATTACTACTCATCAGACTTCCAGGGGTCTTCCGTAAATGGAGTGTCCAAGAACCAAGGTAGAAATCTCTTAGTTATTTCAATCTAAGATGAGCCTCACTCTGTACCAGCCACAGGTGCACTTTGGTCCTGGCCTGTGAATCTGAGCCTGTATTTAGTCCTCTACAGTTGTAGGAATTTGACCAAGGATACATGGATCGAGAGAAATCCCACCAAATACAAGTTTTTTTTTTTTTTTTTTTTTGAGTGGGTTTGTCTGACATTGAAAATTTTGTAGGAATTGAATTCTTCAGGAAAACTCTCAAGCAGCAACATTCATATCTCTTAGAAGAGCCTGCAGATGTAATGACTTATACGTTGTGAGTAAAACTATGCTTAGTGCTGCCAAAAGTAAGTGGGGCAAGGGTGTGGAGTCAGGGTGGGAATCTGTTTAAATGGTACAGATATTGACAACAAGCGGTTCTGAAAGAAATGAGCTAAAATAGTAGGATGGCAGTGTCAATCTTTGTAACCACTAAAATGTGTAACTTGTGAACATGCGATACTAGTAAATTCTCATTCTCTCTCTGTCTCTCTCTCTTTCTCTCTCTCTCGTGTGTCATGTTGAAGTCTGAGAATAAAGATTGCACTATTTCTATATGTTATGGACTGAATGTTTGTGTCCCCCCAGAAACTAATATGTTGAAATCCTAACTCCCAGTGTCAAAATATGTGTCTGCCCTGCCAAAAAGTTAGTGCTGTTTGTACACTTGGACAGGATACCACGTGACTTAAGGACTTTCTGCCATAAAGCTCCTCAGCCAATAGCAAAATAGTGTCTTTCTTGTGGGAGGCAAACCTGGTTAGTGGACTCCACACTCCTACAGATGTGTCCTCACCTCCGATGACTCTGTGTTCATAGGCAGCAGACCACTGTTATGACAAATAGGTCTCTTGATCATTTTAATCCTTTACATATATGGGACTTCTCAACAAGCTATTGGTTTCTATCCAAATTCAAAGAAAAAAAGGCCTTATTAAAAATATATACATCTTATAACTCTAAAGTGAAAGTTGCTCTGTGGTAACATAATAGGCAGAACATGTATTCCAGGCACAGTATGGATCTAGTCTACCCTCATAAGTGTCCTCAAAATGTATGACCCCTTCTCAGACTTCTATGGAAGTAGAGACTAAGTAACTTACTGATTGGGCCTGACATTCTGGGCCAAACCCTATTTGGTCCAATTTCATGGGTAAGAATGTCTTCATATGTACTTACACCTTTTGAACATGTTGGCGTGAGCAGTAACTTGTGTAGCTGGAAACCATGTAGCGCCAAGGTCTCACTTCCCGGGTCCTTTCTGAGTCACTAGCAAGCCTCCTGGCTCTTGAAGGCTGTGACATTCCTCAGCAATGTGCTTCTGTTTGATAAATAGTATGGGTTGTGTTCAGTGACATATGCCTGCCTTGAAATGACTCAGAGTCACAGAGTGCGTAACCCACCACTGGAAGGACACATCTGAGTCACTAAGGGCCATTTCAGTCAAGAGCACATTGTAGCACTTAAATGTTTGCCATGGGTGGCAGCTGAAATCCTCTGCAAAATTACCTTTTTTTAACCCCAAGCTTCCTGATGTCTTGATGATCACATACTCTGTAGGCTCTAGCCTGGAGTGAAGAAGCCTGAATCAATAAGTTAAATATTACAGGACACAAAATAGGATAGGTAAAATGAAATCAATGTTCTCAGTAAACAGTTCAAAATCTTATAGAGGTGACACCGTTTTTGTGTGTGTGTGTGTGTTTCATTTTAATTTTCATCTCATCTTTTGCTGTGTGACCTTTGGACAGTTGCTTGGCCTCTGTCAGTCAGTTTTCTCATATTCAAAAAGCGAATTTCTTAAAGTACATTCAGTAGCTAAAGAATTGCTGGGAGGGCTAGAGAAATAGACTTAAGACTAAGCCCTCAAAAACCATAATGAAAACTAGGCTATAGGAGTGACACCATGAGGACCCTGCTGCTACAGTCTCCACCTGCCTGCTAGAATCCAGCTTCCAGGAACTTGATTTCTGCAACTGTTATTACCATTTCCAAAGCTGGACTCTTCTACCACCACCCATGTCAGCAATATAAATGCTCCAAAAAATCTGCACACTCATATTGCTCACTTCCAAATGGAAGTCTCATGCAGGTACATCTGATTGGTGGACTTGACTGAGGTCATCCGCCCGCACCATAGTTGAAAAGGAGGCTGGAGTGGCCACTTTTCCTGAATTGATTATGCCATTGACAGACAAAATTGATAACATGGGAAACTCCAAAAATGTATGAAGAATGCCAACATATTGGGCAATATGATACATTATAAGTTTATAATTGAGAATTGCAGAATTATGCAACTTATGATGTGCACATGTGATAAGTATCCATAAGCTGCCTTACAAAGCCGATGAGAACATTCAGTGTCACATTGTAAAGCTCTGTCCACAGGCTCCTAATACATCATATTTTTTTCTTGCATTCCATCTCTTGTGGGAATTTAAAAATTCATCCTGCAGAGTTTCAAGAATTCTGTCAAGGATTTGTCCTGTGTGTCATAACTAATAGTGTGCCTCTGAATCTCTGCCTTAAAGTAGGAACAAAAAGACAGCCTAGTCTCTCCAAACTCTCCTGTGATGCTTATTTTTGTTAAGGAGCTCATCGGCCCAAAGGGTTGGAATGCAGAGGACAGTGAGCTGTGTTCTGCTTCCTGGAAGGTGATCTGCCCTAGAAAGAGGGGAAAGGGTTCTTTGTTCCCTGATTCACACTGCCTCTGGGAACCAACCCCATGTGCCTCTGTGACATGCTGATTCATGGTCATCTCAGTGCTGTCTGCTTGTGGATAGTGGGCCAGCTCCCTTCATCCTTTGGTGTCTGACAGAATTGTCTTTTGTCCTGAGTCACTCACTTTGCCAGAACCCAGGAAATGGGCATGGGAATAGAAAGGTGAAAGAAAGAAATGTATTTTTCCTATTTCAGTGGCATATCCTAGGAGGGGGAACTAGCAGACTTGCTCATAACTAAGATGGAGCCCTGGGGACCAGGACTTGGGCCGAATGTTTGCCAAAGGTCAACGCTGGTAAGTCACCTCTGTCATCAAGGTCAGAAATAGGAAACAGTGCCTAGAAAGTCAAGGGCCAGGTCAACGCAAAAGAAGGCTCAAAAATGGAAATGATGTGTGGGAAATGCATGGAAAAAATTTGAATCTCAAGGACAAAAGCTCCAAACAGCAATGGTAAAGATCAAAACGTGTTGTAACATGTATTGCCTAAGTGAATGAGACCTCTTACAGATAATACAGTCTGTTATTTATAGAGTGGTCTGCAGTTCATCAAACAATTACACGTATTTTATATATCAGCCCATGTGATCTTAACCATAAGCTCATAAGGTGAGCAAGGTAGCTGGTATTATTGCAATTTTACAGATGTCAAAAGGATGGTGAGTAGAAGTAGAAATTTAGTGGCTTTGACCGAAGTCACATGGCTACTCTGTGGAATCAGGGCCCAAACCAGATGCTCTTTCCTTATTTAGAACCCTGAGTTGTGACTAACAGAGTCTATGAAACATTTCAATAAATATAGACAGAAATATGGGAAATCAAATGAGTTGTGGGAGGTTTACTAATTTGATTTCATATGGGCTTACATGGGGAGTTTTTAAATTTGATCTCATGGCTATTTTCTGTAAGTTTATAATTGAGAATTTCAGAATTATGCAACTTGTAATGCACAGTTTAAGTGAGGCTCGGATGTTCTGTCTTGGCTTGTGATCATTTTTGTCATTTCCACATCATCTTCAACTATGAGGGCAGGTGCTTGTTAATCATGAAAAAACGGACTTTGTTAAATTCTCAGAAGTTTGTTCATCCTTGACAACTCAGCTGTTCAGCTCAAAACAATTGATGACAAGCCATAAGAGAGAGAAAGTCTACCCTTGGTAGCCTGATTTAAGGTCACACAGATATTTAGAAAATTGACTCACAGAGGTCTATAGTGGTCTTGGTGCTTGGCATCTAGAGCTACTTCATGATAGTATGTTCTGTGGCTCACACAGGCACCTATCTGGGTAAGGTATGCTTCTGAAAAGGCAGCAAGTTAACTTAATTTTTCGTTATGAATAAATGCCTTGTATTATTTGTATACATAAAAAAATTTAGTTACTCTGTCTGTGTACAGCATCCAGGAGAAGAGTGAAAGCTGGATTTAATCAATTGGAGTATTTAGTTCCCTTCAGTAGGTAGGCTGTTTGGTTGGGTTTTAGTACTTGTCCTAGCTTCTTCCTTGTATTGATGAGTGAAAAATGTGATATTTTCTCTAAGAACATTTTGGCAAGGGTAAAGCTCTGAAGAAATTATTGTGATTGCTTTTTATACTAAAGGAACTCACAACTAAATTCACAAATGTACTTTCAGGTAGGAAAAGAAAAAAGGTTGATTTCTATATAGTAGATTCTCTCTCTCTTACTGCAACAATTTTAATATAAGCCTGATTTTGTCACATCCACATGGGCTGTTAAATGTAGTTACAAACTGTGCTGACCCAATCACAAAATAGGTAAGAACTCAAAAAAAAAAAAAAAAAACTCTGAACGTAGTAGACTGATTCTAGCAGCCCCACAAAATATAAAGCATTAACTTTTACCTCTCAACCTTCTTAACTGTGATTTGCTGTATTGTTGAATTTGAAATGAAGTCTGCTTAAGATCTTATGCACTCCTGGCTGCCTAGCGTTTATTCCAAGGGAAGGAGCTGGAGGTAACGGAGTTTCAGAACTCAGTGGTGATGTTCAAAGGTCTCTCCCAGCCATGGTCTTCATAAAAGAGCAAAACAGGGTTCTTCTCACTGAATGCCCCTTTCTCTGATTCAACAATTTAGTGTTCCCCAAGTAAGATACCTCCTGCTACCAACATTTGCATATGAATTGCTCTTTAGGAGCATTAGCTATTACTCCTTTGGCATTAGCTTAGCCCCACAGAAATACAAGAAATACTACACACTGTGGCTCATCTAGCTCAAAATTAATTGACTCAAAAAATGAGTCACATTCCTCCCCAAAACTATTCTGTTGTAATGACTTGTTATTATTGACCTACAATTCATGGATCTATGCAAGTAAATTGTTTATCATCAAGGGTAAACGTCAGTATTCTCTGGAATTTTTCCCCCCAAAATACAGCTGCTGAGACTCCACCACATACTGACAAATGGGCAAGTCCAGGATTAAGTCTGAGCACATGTGTTCTTCACCAGAGCTTTGTGTCATGGTCACGTGAGGTCATCCCCATGACGCAAAGCTCTGATGAAGAGCTATATTTCTCCAAACTTTCCTCATTTATTTATAAACTAAACATAGAAAAGCAAAGCTTATGGATTGTTATCAATATATTCCTTTTTCAAATCTACTGTCCCTTTAAACTTTCTTTTATGGGGGTAAACTTCCCCTGCCCTCATGAATGATTTGGCAGTTTCCACTGGCTTTTGTACTCACTCTTAATTGGACTTTGGTTATTTTAATTGGCAAACACAGCTTCAGTGCATAGGCAGCATAAATAGCCAAACATAACTTTTGTGAAGTCTCCTCCTCTCTGCAGTTAGACCTTCCTCTGGTTGTGAGCCTGCAGGTAGGGGTGAGGGGATAACCCTGTGGCTGTCTCCTCTCCACCTGCTTTCCTCCTTCCTCTGTGCTTGCCTTTCTTTAGGTCTTCTCTAAGGTCCACACTTGGGTAGGGAATGGAAGTTAAAGGACAAGGCAAAATTCCTTTTTGGCTGGGCGGTTTTGTGCTCGCTGGTCTTGGCCTCTGATTCCACTGGTGAGGAAGGCCTGGCCAGCCACTTAATTTGACTCTATCAATGGATGCTGCAATTCCCCTAACCTGAGTGGACGCTTCTCTACTCTGGGTAATCTCTAATGCCCATCCTCAGCCCTGCATGTTGAAGGTAAACTTACAGCCTCATTTTTTTTTTTAAGAATTCTTCTTCCCTCTAAGTGGGCAGAACTCAAGACATCTTTCTATGGGACTCGTTCTACAAGACTCACTTCTGGCCCAGAAAAACACCACATATCACTTGCTTTCTTGAACAGTGAGGTGCAGGCACAACAGACTCTCCTGGCTCTGTCCTCCAGGCTTCCCCAGCCCCGAGATTTTCCAGAGCAATGTTGAAGCTATCTGAGGGTATTTTGAAGCCCTCCTTACTAGGTTTATGGTTAGAAGGATGCACCATTCCCACTTGTGAAAAGGGGAGTGTGACTCACAACTTGGCAACAGCTATCTCTAAAGAAAATTTTCACTGATCTCTTGTCCATCTTTGATTCTTTTTTTTTTTTTTTCTATTTCTGAAGAAACCAAGAATCATGAAGCAGGTTCTTGGGGACATTTCTTCAGGCAATCTTCTTGTGGCGTGGGGGAATCAGCCTCAGATTCACTTTAGGGTCCTGCTATCTGTCACACTGGCATCTCAGTGAAAGTGATGCAGGCGATGTCTCATTCTACCCTTGGGTTGCATATATGTAGCATGAATTTTATGAGTTTACACACACCATAAGACCACTGGGCAGGGGAATATTAAGGAAGGGCCAATTTGCTTCCTTCCATGGAGGAAAGGGGATGGCAAGACCCCCCACACTATAAGTTCCATTTTCTGTGTTTACTAGATTTCTAGATAGCTCAGGTCAGGATACTGTCCTTTATCCCATGCTGGCTAAGAGGAATATGCCTCTTCCCCATCTACTGCTTCCTTATAGTACCAGTTTAGGTTACTCTAGATGAGGGAAGGAGCTACCTAAGTGCTTAGAAGTACAATATAACATTCCAAGTTTGGGGGGTCTGTGCATGAAAGCTTCTCGAAGTCCATTCACTTTGCGAAGTGTACAAGACCTTGCTCTATGGCCTTAATCAAGGCAGTAACTTCAAAACATAAATAGCCCATTATGATAGCATTTTGTATGGGCCAATATTAAATAACTGTGGCTTTAGCATGAATTCAGCACAAGTCAAGCCAAAGCCATTGTATTTTTAGTTCCTTTACCACCTAAGATCCATGCATTCGTGGCTTGCTTTCCTGCAAACACTAGCAGGCACCAGAACCCTCACAACTTCCTATAACTGAGCTACTGTTTTCAGCACACTCTACATTTTCATAATCAAGACACACTTTTCTCCCTCAAAATCTCTCCAAAGGCTATAGGACTCTGGTTCACACTTCACAACTTACATTACTTAATAAAACCCTTAACTTCTCAGTCTAATGTATGAACATGAGGTTAATAGTGATTTTATTCCTCCCCAGGGATTGTTTAAACTTTTTTTGGTTAAATTAGGCTCAGTCAAATTATTTTTCTACTATCTGCCTCAAACATAAAACATAAATTCAACATTTGTTGTGGACACAGAAAATAGCTTGCAGCTTCAAATTGGCACGTTTTCTGTTTATTTGTTTAGGTTTCCTGGAGGAGAGTGTAATTCTTTACTGCCAAGATGATGACAAGGTTTGCTGTTTCCTCTCTATTTTCTAAAGTTGTATTTTAGCCTTTTCTTATTTTCTGAGCACTTAGAAGCAAGGAATAGCTGAAATAAAGGCGTGGGCTCTGAAACTCTAAACCCTTTAAAAACAACACAAATTATCAATTTTAAAGCAGAAGGACAGTAGGACCTCTTATACAAAATCATCTCAATAAGCCACTGGATAGAAGTATTTGACTATTTTTGGAAGTGTTTCTAAGGAGTATTACAGTTAATACAGTCAGGCCTGTGGCACAAGCCTAGAATCCCAGCACTTTGGGAGGCCAGGGAAGGCAGATGACCTGAGGTTGGGAGTTTGAGACCAGCCTGGCCAACATGGCGAAACCTCGTCACTACTAAAAATATGGAACTTAGTCGGGTGTGATGTTACGTGCCCATGGTCCCAGCTACAACTTCAAGCAGGAGAATCACTTGAACCAGGGAGGTAGATGTTGCAGTGAGTGGGGATCCTGCCACTGCACCCCAGTCTCAGTGACAGAGCAAGACCCAGTCTCAAATAAAAAAAAGTATTACAATTAATACAATATTGCAATATTGTTTGCAGACTAAATTAAAATTAAAGTGATATAGCTGAAATGACTCAGAATATTCAAGAAATGTGAAAAATGATTCAATGTATCATGCTTTTGCCATGTTAAATTTAGACCCAAATAATCCTGGTTTTGAAGATAGATTTCCTAAAGTTGAGATTTTTTTTTTTGAGAGCGTAGTATTCCTCAGATTGTGCCAAAATCAGTTTTGCCAGTGGACTTAATTTTTTAGAAAGAGAAACTGACTAAAAAAAAGTTCTATCTGACTTAATTAGAAGGTTAGGTTAAACTAATGGGGTCCTTAATTATGTAGGTGAAAAGCTCTGCATCTTCATCTTACTTCGGCAGCTTAGATGCAGGCTTGGTCTGAGATGAAGAAATGTTGACTATATGTTCTCCAAAAGGCATTTAAAAGCACAGAAGCTCAAAGACAAAAACTGTCTGTTCCGCTAGGGGATCTGAATGTATAATAAATAAAGCTAGAGCTGTATCTTTTCTCCCTCAATTTTTCTGTAAAATTTACATAATAGAACTTTCAACTGGTCTTAAATGAAAACAACAACAAGATTGCTTATGAATTTAAATAATTCTCCTTTATTTCTTTAAATTGAAGACCAAGCAATTTTTTCCATAACAGAAGAGTCACTTAATTCTGAAATGTAGAAAAGTTGCCAAAGCTGACATAGAAAAGCATCCTTAAACCATGCTGCCTGTAGCCTTTTCTAAGTTAATCCTCTGCTTGTAGTGCTCTGCTTTGAGGCAGAAAAGCGTTCTGAGATTGATTTGAAATGATTTAATTCTGTACCATCAGCCTGCCTCATGACTCAGGAAAACAGTTCTCTTCATTTTTAGTTGTGGTGTCATAATATATTTAAGCCTCTCATATAGCTAAAGTACTTATGTGTGAAAAGACTGTATTTTTAATTAATACCTGAGAAAAAGAAATTGGGTATGCGGTAAAGTTGCATTGTAAATTCAGCTTAATTTAGCCTTTATGATTCACCACATTAGATAGTTTGGCTTAGTGGGTTTCCTTACCAATTAATATTTATTTTCATACAAATCAGTAATAAAAGTATAAATACACAGCAACTCAGATTTTTAATTGCAACTTAGATTTTTTTTATTTGGTATTTTTTCTCTTTCTTCACAAACCTACCCACACATGAAGAATTTTATTATAGCTGAGTATTTATTACCATTTATATAATACTGTCACATTACAAATGTCCATATCTTATCCTACTCCAAACATTTTAAAGTGTAAATATAATAAAGTTATATTTGTTGCCATTATCCTCTTTTAGAAATAGTTTCAGTTACTAGGGTAGTTAGTAAATCATAGTTCTGTAAGCTTACTTTTAAGGTTGACACAGTAAACTTTTTGTTACTTTGTTTTTATTTATTGAAATTTAATAACATTTAATATTTCCTTTTGTGTTACAAAAGTCGTGTTTATATAGAATGCATTATAAAACTCCAGGACCACTTTCCTATAAGGCTGAAAGGCCCATCAATTCTTCTTCAGTGAGTGCTTTCAGCTGGTATTCTTTTAAAAAAAAGTAATAATAAGACACTTCCTACACTGGAGACTTGATTGATTAAAAGATGCTGCTATTGCTTTGCACTTTTTGGTTGCACCCCATCTTTCTTTCCTCTCTTCACTGGTAAGTGAACATTGCCCACTAGGGGAAGATGGCAACTGAAGCCAGTGTGTTATCTTTAGGTGCCATTACAAACAGCATTGCTATTAGCGATCCTAAAACCATACTTAAGTGAGTTATTTTTAAGATGCAGGATGCTAAATGCCTGTTTAGCAATACTGTCACGAATTGTGTTTTTATGAGAAAGTGACTTTATCTGTGTCAATTGTGGTTCCTAATATAAGTATATATTTGGATTTCTACAATTCTTTGGTTTTATTTGCATCTGTATCAGAAAGTCAAATTCAGCAAAACTTTTGAATTCTAAAAGCTCTTATCAAAGCAGAAGCTTTGAAATAGAGTTTACTCTTTGAATTATCTATCAATGTAGAATTTGCTAATTGTCATGTCAGGGATTAAGGAACTAACTTTACTTTTTGGCTGACACTAACCACCTTAAAGTAAACCCGACTACTATCTTCCTATGCCAGCATCTGCCATTGTCCCAACTCTACGCAATCTTACCTTGGGTATGTTGATTTTCCTTCCTTCTACTAGTCCTTAGGTGGCCTTAGTCTTAGTTTCTTTTCCCTGCAAGAATTATGTTACAGGTTTCCTCTATGATGCAGAAGCTTCTTCAATTTTGAGGAGTTTTTTTGTTGCTACTGCTTCAGAACGCTTTGTTTTGATACTGAAAATTGATGTGCTTCCAGGCCTCTAAATGCCCATCTAAGTCCTCAGTCTTTTTCCTTGTCCCTTGTTTCTGAGCATTCTGAGCCTCAGCCCTTTTTGCTCCCCATAGGAACCAGTTCGCAGACTTACCTAGGCTGGCCCAGGTCCCTCCTTTGCCCTCTTCTGCATTCCGCAAGTAAAACTCAAGTGTGGGACATGCTGGGGCCAAATTTGGAATCTTTTTAAAAGTAAAGCTATCCATGTGGCCAAAAACCACTTACACCTCAAAAGCTATTGAAATACTACACACAGACACACACACACACCCCACCCACCAAAATAAAAGTAAAGCTAACTGACTTGATGTTTGAGTGCAGATTGGAAGGGAAAGCCAAGAATGAAGTATAATTAACGGTATATCCCCCAGATGAAAGATGTATAAACTGGATGAATTTTCATACCACATGCTATGATGGGAATGCTGCATCCAATTTCAGACTGCTAAAAAGAAATACTTGAGACTGGGTAATTTATAGGAAAGAGGTTTAATTGATTCACAGTTCCCCATGGCTGGGGAGGCCTCAGGAAACTTGGAATCATGGCAGAAGGAGAAGCAGTCACCTTCTTCACACTCATGAGAACTCACTATCATGAGAAGAACATGGGGATACTGCCCTCATGAACCAGTCACTTCTCACCAGGACTCTCCCTCAACACATGCAGATTATGGGATTACAAGTCTAGAGATTTGGGTGGGGACATGGAGCCAAACCATATTAGATGCCTAGGAGAGGAAAGAGCTTGGAGAGAAAAATAAGAATTTTATTTTGAACACGTTAAGTAGGGAATGCCTGCTAGATTTCTAAGCAGACTTATTAAGTGCAGAGTCAGATACATGGACAAAGCTGTCAATTCAGGAGTGATCAGGTGATACTTGTGTTTAAATTCATGCATCTAGGTGAGATGAGTTAGTAGAGAAGAAAAGATGGACATGAATGGAGTTTCACATTGTTTTGCAGCTTAGTGCTGTGGGCAGTGACATTGGCAAAGGCACAGAGAGGCTAAAATTCCAGTACATTGGGGAATGTGCTAGGACTTGGAGATAGGAAAGAAAAGCAAGATGAACTGACCTAAGTGTGGGGCTTTCTTGAAAGGACTAGTAACTGTGTGACGCTTGAGTTACCTTGGATCTGGTGTATGGTAGCCCTGGGCTTAACTGTGGTGATCCTTGGAACCCTAATACTGACCTTCAGCTATGATATGAAAAATAGTTGCTAGTGATTTATAATGTGCTGATGAAAGTCTAAAGCTCCCCTGCATGCAACTATGCTACCTTCTTTGCATTGTTTACTGAAAATGTACAGCATTATGGTTTGTCCCTGATTTAACTGGTTTAAAAGGCATCTTGATTTTAGTTGCACCATCAGTCGAATATAAAAGATTTCTCTGTAAATTTGTGCCTTGGTTTCCCTGAGACCAAGATATCTTTGCAAATATCTTTGTGGTTAATAATTCAAGGATGAAGTACAGCCCATGCTATTTTGAGAGAGGACCCTAGAAACTCTACCTGGCAGTCTCAGACCTCTCTGATGTTTGTCTGTGTGTCTGCACTTTATTTTCTTTCTGTACTGTATCTTCACCTTTATTAAGGTTTTAGTAAACTATACCCTATAAAGTTTCCTGAGTCCTTTCCGCTGTTCAACTCTGTAATTGCTGCAGTGACAAACCTCCTGGGTGGGACTTAGCAGCAAGAGGTCCCAAGCAATGTCAACGATAGAAGTGAATCAGGCTGCAGGGCTGCAGCCTGTTCAGTCTGTTCAGGGTGTAACCTCAGACATCTCCTGAGAATACTGGGAAATGGCTCTGTTCCTTAGGGGAAGAGATGGACAAGAGCAAGGTAATGCCATGTTTCTATGCCTGTATGTGGCATAGCCCCTGACACATAGTAGATAATTAGAAAAGTGGTTTTGAAACAAGGCAATGAATAAAGAAATGAAGAACTGAAGAGAAATAGTCATACAAGCTGGTTTTCTGGCCTACAACCCTAGAGGGTAATTCAAATCATATCAATGTCTGAATTCTCCAACAGGCCTAGCATAATCCTGCTTCAGGATCTATATACTTTTGTCCAGGGAGACCTGTGCTGATCACCACATCAAAAACAGTGTTCCCATCCCATCATTCTATCTTTTATGCTGTTTCATTGCACTCCACAGAAAATCTCACCTTCTGATCTTATTATAATATGTACATATCTATTTGTGTATTTAATGACAGACACACCAGAATGTAAGCTCCATGTGAGTAGGCATTTGTGTGTCTTGCTCACTGCACTAGTCTCAGTGCCCAGAGCAGTGTCTGGCACATACTAGATACTCAAAACATTTGTTGGAGGTATAAACTCTCATGTCGATATCGTGGGCTTCAGTCACATGATTGGCTGGGCGTTAGGTTCATCACTCACACTGCTTTGCCAAGGGCTGAGGTGGTTCCAGGATGCAGGACCTTCAGTTTTGAAACCTAGAGGATTTGGTCACCCTACTTTGCTTCCATATCAGCTTCTTGTTTGCTCATTCTTTCATTTGTTGATCAAATATTTATTTAGTGCTGACAGACCACATAATAGGCATTGGTTTAGGTAGTGGGAATACAGCAATAAACAAGTCACATGAGGCATCTGCTGTCATGATGCTTCTTATACTCTGTAGGAGAGACATTAGCTTGGACTAATGTCACCTGGATGCTGAGGTTCACCCTAAACAGCATGACTACTGTTAGACGCGACTGCACAGTGGACATTAAACTGCAGATCATTGCCGGCAGGTGATACTCAGGAAAGACACAGGGCATGCCTGGGGCTGCGTCTGTGCTGTTGGTGGAAAACCCAGTAACTTGCACCAAGAAGGGCTCTGCTGTCCTGGATTCTGGCCAATACCTCATTAAGTCATTACTCAAAATATATCAAATCCTTATGTCTCAACTCACAAATATTTTAACCAATTTCTCCTGCTAACATTATTAATAAATATCTGGTGACTGGAAACATGAGCAACACTAGCCTAAGGCAAAACTGAGGAAGGCAAAGTTCCTGTTGCTTCCCACAGCAACCCTTGTGCCTGAGGCATTATGTTGCAGTGTTCTTTCAGGTCAAACTTCACCTGCTGGAGACTTTCCCTTTCCTGTTTCTCTAGAATTCTGCTCTCGTCAGGATTAGTCCTTCATCTTATTCCTCAGTGCTTTGAGAAAAAGAAAAATCTTAATTAATTCTTGCAGATGTATATGCTTGTTACTAGATCAACCATTAGATAACTTGTGTGCACCTTGGGAGTAGTTTCCTGAAGGTAATGAGTGTGTCTGTTGGCTGGAATCTTACCATAGAGAGCATCAGCTTCTCCCATACATAGGATCAGCCTTGACCAGCTCCAGGAGCTCCAAAATGCATTTCAGTTTTCCATTTTCATTCTCACTCATCCTCCTATTTCCCCCTTGGCTGTATTTCATTTCTTTCTGTCCTCAGGCAAGTAGGTCCCTGATACACTTTTTGATTTCATAAAACGTGTGCCATAGACATTTTGAATATTAATATGCAACTTCTCTTTTCTCTTCGAATGGTGTAGCAGTTTTCCTTGTGTAGTAGGGATGGGGGTAAGGATGGCATTTGAAGAATACTTGGCTCGGTGCATGCCTTGTTCCACTCTCTCAGCATCCCTGTCAAGCAGTTTAATTATGCAAATGAGCACTTCTTAGCCGAGGGCTGGGGGAGGTGTGGCGGAGAGAGGAACAGTGCAGAGAAGTGCTAGACAGGAATTAGGCCAAGAATATCCACACTTCCTATACTGAGAAAGCTCCCAGGGAGATTTTCTTTCTTTCCACCAAGATGGAAAATAATTTGAATGTCTGCTCTTTTAACTTCCTTTACATTTTTCTTCTAATCTACTTCCGGTTTGTTAAAAAAATGGCAATTTTAAATGCTGGTTTCTCTTGTAGATTTTTGAGTGTTTCTGTGTCCCTTTTAGAAAGTCTTAAGGTAAAATAACAGATATCTTCATATATCTATGATCTAGCATAGTTCTAGGCAAGTAGTGCCTTCTTAAAGTTAGCAGGCTCTGACCCAAAGATGAAATCAAATGGTGGTGATGATGGACACAACAGTGGACTCCCTCCAAGCACGTCTTGTGCTCTAAAGCATAACTGACCCAGCAGTTCTAGTGCAGGGTTGGTCACGGCTGTCCAGTCCACGTGTAACTGCCGTAAAGTAATAGAACAAAGGCTAAAGAGGGCAGTGTTTGACAAGCCAGCATCCAGCTGGGTCTTGTATATAAACCCTGGCTTTATTTTAACCTTTATGGACTTAAGAATTTTTTTTTTTTTGATATCAAGTCTCGCTCTGTCATCCATGCTGGAGTACAGTGGCACGATCTTGGCTCACTTGTGATCTCAGCTCACTACAATCTCCACCTCCCAGGTTCAAGTGATTCTCCTGCCTCAGCCTCCGGAGTAGCTGGGATTATAGGCACCTGCCACCATGCCCAGCTAATTTTTGTGTTTTTGTAGAGATGGGATTTCACGATGTTGGCTAGGCTGCTTTCAAACTCCTGGCCTCATGATTTGCCCGCCTCAGCCTCCCAAAGTGCCGGGATTACAGGTGTGAGCCACCGCACTTGGCCAGTAATTTAAATATCTCAAAATCCTTCCAGGGTTCAAGTAGATCTAAAATGCAGTATGATCATCTCAAAGTTTTAATGCATAATCAAAATCACATACATTTTTAGAGACTGTTAGACTGTCAGCTTATATATGATTAAAACTTTCATCTCAACAAGTATTTGTAAAGGATATGCTACTTGCCTAGAACTGTGCTGGACCCTAGATGTATGAGGATAAATAAAACACACAACAAGTTCTCCTCTAATTAAGCAGGGTAGCAGTGGAGAAGAGACAAGTAGCCCACATGTAACTATAGAAGTAGAAATGGTGTAAGTGCAATGAAGTACAATAATGGTTTTCTATAAAAAAAGAAGCATTATATAAGATAAAACCATAAAAATAATGACAGAAACCAGAAAAATATTAAATGTGTACATCCAAAAGCTTTTTATTTGAAGGAGAATAAACTAATCTACTAGTGCTTTTGGCTGTGCATTACCATCACATGGAAAGATTTAAAAAACAGTGGGTTTAAACAAAACAGAAGATGCTTTACTCTAGAGATGATTATTTTTATTTTTGTGAGACGGAGTCCTGCTCTGTTGCCCAGGATGGAATGCAGTGGCACAATCTCGGCTTACTGCAACCTCCGCCTCCTGGATTCAAGCAATTCTACTGCCTCCTCAGCTTTCAAGTAGTTGGGACTACAGGTGAGCACCACCGTGCCCAGCTAGTTTTTACATTTTTAGTAGAGACGGGTTTCTCCACATTGGCCAGGCTGGTCTCAAACTCCTGAACACAGATGATCTGCCTGCCTCAGCCTCCCCGTGTGCTGGGATTATAGGTGTGAACCACTGTGCCCCACCAACCCTAGAGATTCTAACTTAACTGTTAGCATACCTAGGAGAGTCTAGCTATTAGAATATATATGTATATATGTCCCAGATGATTTTCATATACAACCTGGGCTGGGAACTACTGAGATAACATAATAAGAAAACGAAAACAAAAACAAAAACAAAAACATGCAAATACATAGAATAAGAAATGCTACTGGAAAAATAACAGAAGAAAAATCACATTTTTATAGTTGATTCTGAAAAATAGAGGGAGAACAGTCCAATCCATTTTTTGAAGCCTCTATAAACTGGTTTCTAAAAACTGTTAAGAAAAGCACATACATACACATACACACATGCATATACAAATTATAGTCCTAGTATACAGATTTCAAAATTCTGTATAAAATTTGACATAAATGAATCTGCTGTTCATTTAAATAAATAAATCATGATTCAGAAGGTTTTATTCCAGGAATCCAAGAATAATTCAAAAGAAAAAACCTCTCAAAGAGATCAGTCATATTAATGGACTACAGTGAATAATAGTATCTACTGTCTCAGGAGTTATCATAGTCATTGATAAATTTCAATGATTATTTATAACTTATAAATCATCAAGAATACTAGGGATAGAAGAGAACTTTCTTAACTTGAAAAAAATTTGTGTCATGCCTCCACGGTCTCTCAGGTGTTAATTAATTTTTTTCCTTGAAATGCCGTCTCTCCCTTTTACACCTAACTAATATTATCATCTCAGACTTCAAGATTCACTCACGCTATGCTTTTTGGGGAAATCTTTTTTTGCTCATAGTTTATCTGCTGTGGACCTCTATAGTTTATCGTACTTCTGAGATTATTAATTTACTCAGTTTATATTCTTTTTTGTAAAGACTTTCTGACTTCTCATGAATGCCTCTGTAACCACTCAATTTTTTAATGATGCAAAGAGAGACAGTTGAGTCAGATGATGTGAGTTCAAATTCCAGCCCCACCATCTTCTAATTGTGTGACCTACTCAACCTATTCAACTCGACTGTTGTGCCATTCATGGAGTGTTGCCTGGCCTTCTCACTTCTCATACTCCCTACTTTGAATGTTACTGGGTTGCATCCACTTTCTCTGTGACCCTACAAATCACAGTATATGTAATTATAATTACTGTACTTATAAATTCATTACTAATTATCTGAGGGTTTTTTTTTAAATTTCTTCAATATAGGAACGATGTCTTATTTATATTTATATACCAGATACTTAGCATAATACCTGGCACTCAATAGGTGCTCAGTAAATGCTTGTTGGATAATTATTGTTAACTTTTCTTTTAAAATAAAATAAAATAGGGCCGGGCACGGTGGCTCACGCCTGTAATCCTAGCACTTTGGGAGGCCGAGGTGGGTGGATCACGAGGTCAAGAGATTGAGACCATCCTGGTCAACATGGTGAAACCCCGTCTTTACTAAAAATACAAAAAATTAGCTGGGC
>NW_016107409.1:3553639-3591371 GCF_001604975.1 Cebus imitator
CGCCTCGGCCTCCCAAAGTGCTGGGATTACAGGCGTGAGCCACCGCGCCCGGCAGCAGTGAGATTTTCTAAGCATTCTCCTCATTTGGCTTCTCCTCTAGGTAGGTTTCTCTGACCCTCCTACTGGTGCTAAGTGTCCTCTTTTTGGCTTCTTAATAATCTGTGGATATCTAGTTGCGGCATTTGCATATATTATAATTTGCTTGCTACAGTGTAAACACAGAGAGGAAATGGCTTATGACTTTAATCTTTTTCTTATGCATAATAGATGTCCTATAAATGCTTAACAAATGAATAAGTGGGATTAGGTTGAAAGGCATGAGGCAAAGGTCTTTAAGAATATTTGATGTTACTCTGACATCCTCTGGCATCACAATCCCAAATAGAGAAACAGATATGCAAAGATTGAATATCCATTAATATTCAAATATCCATATAACACTTGTCCAGGACATGTTTTTATTAAGAAAAGAGGGTGAGGGTGAGTATATCCAGCAATTTAAAATAAGATCTCTTAGCAGGTCACTGCAAAGTAAGTGGGATGGCTGTTTATTGGATGAAGAAGACAGGGAAATTGATGGATGCAGGTAGAGGAGACTTTGGGCAGAAGAACATGTGGTTCTGCTTTTATAATCACTTTGCTAAAAATACACATATGGAAAACACAGCTGTTAGAAAGGACATCACAATAATTATAGGTCTCAGCATTAAAAGCTCTCATTGCTTAATAACCAATTCCTTTAAAAAACAGAGAAGCAGCTCATAGATAACAGTTCATGAATTCAATCAATATTCATCCTCACCCTGTACAAAAGCCTTCAAGCTCATTATTGCTCATGTGTCATGACACGTGCACATACACACCACACACGTGTGCACACAATTTCTTATTTAAAGGCAATCAGCACAGAAAATACATTTTAAAAACTGCACCACATCAAAGTTGGAAAATAAAGCACATTTTCTGATTAGTGACCACCTTGTCTAACCTTTACATTTATTTATATTTATATAATATATATTAATTTATATTTATATTTAAAGCTATAATCCCGTTACAGCTTTTCCCCCTAGAAAACCAATACTTGATTTAAAATTTATGTGTTATATGTGTTTTTATCTCAACAGTTCTCTTACAAAGAAAGATTAAAAACAGTAAATCTATGCCTTTCAGAAAACTTAATGTTCAAGGACACACTGGTAAGTTATTAAACAAGCATTTATTTAGCACTTATTTGTTCAGAGCAGCATGGGAGGCATTATGAGATAAACAAAAGAAATAGAAACTTTTTCATAGTTCTGGATATTTCAAATGCAGCTGCTGCAGACACATAGGTATGATATTATGTAGTTATAGATTTAATACTTATAATATATGTATACAACCTGAAGTACTTATCAATGAATATGTTAAAATAGAGAAAGATAAGAAATTCAAAAAATGCAAGTTTTGGTCTTTATATAACCTCTTCTCATTTCAATAAATCCTTCATTTTCCTGGACAAATTAGCTTTCTGATGGCATTAAATATTAAACTGGTTCGGTATTAAGAAAATATTCTAAACTTCTTTGCACAGTATCCGTAACCCTTCAGAGACTTGTACCAGCTCACCTCTCCAGCCTGTTCGCTTGTCAATACCCTTCCACATCCCATGGTTCAGAGATTCTTCCACTTCTCTGATCATTCCACATTCTCACATTCTTCCCTCCTTGAATGTTAGCCCAGACAGATTTTTTTCAGGGATGCTGTTGTGTGTGTGTGTGTGTGTGTGTGTGTGTGTGTGTGTGTGTGTGAGTGTGTGTTTATTTTTCCATGTGGAGCCTCTGCTCAATATTCAAGGCTCAGTATAATAGAGATTTTCTTTTCTGTGAAAACTTTTCTGACTTCCCCTGAATGCCCATGTAGCCACTGTGGTGGTGGTGGTGGTGGTAAATGATACCATGAGAGAAAGTAGAGTCAGATGATGTGGGTGGGATGCTCACCTGATGATCCTCCTAACTGTGTGACTTTGGGAAACTTAATCTTTTTAAGTCTCTGACCTCTTAGAAGTAAACTGAGGATAATAATAGGACCTGTCTTAGAGATTTTTGAAAGATTAATGAGAACATAAATACAAAGCACTTAGCATAGTGCCTGACACCTAATAAATACGTTCTGGACAATATTTTTATTAGTTTATTTTGATGATGCTGGAAAGAAAATCTCTCCTTGTAAGATTTAACAGAGAAAAATGTATCTAGATAGGGTAGAAGAAGTGAGAGTATCTTACGCAAATGTATATGATTAAAACTATAGCAATTTAGAACTATTGTTTATTAAACAATTTATTGATGAATTACTCTATGTTGGTCACTGTGCTTGGTATCGGGCACACAAAGATGAATATTACACAGAGACTGCCCTCAAGACTGAAAGTAAAGGGAGGAAGAGAGAGAGATTAATACGGATATATAGGCATTATAATATATAAAAATGTAATATAATATGGTAGATGCAGTAGTAGAGATATACCTGGACATTCCTAGGAACACGGAGAATGAATGTTTAACACAAGCGAGGTAACAGGGCAGAGAAGACTTTTTAGAAGAGGAGGCAATTGAATAATATTTAAAAGGCTACCAAAGATTTAACTCATTGGAATGAAGTAGGCGTGCCTGAGCTAGACTCAGGGAGAGGATCAGCATGGAGGCCTCAAGGATGCACGTGCAGTTCACTTAAAGAAGAAGGTGGTAAGGTGCACAAAGGTGAAGCTGGAGTGATGTGAAGAGGTCAGAAAGTGTAGGTTTAGCTATGGAAACTTTTGCTTATCTTAGAGGGAATGGGGAGCCATGGATGAGGTTCTTTGTGTTTTAGGTAGGTCTCTCTGAAAGCTTGGGAGAAGTGATAAGACTACAAGTAGGGAAATAAATTGGGAAGTGGCTGTTGCAGTGCAGACAAGAGACAAGAATCGGAAACATGGTATAGTGAGGGAACCATGTTGAAGGTGAGGGGATGGGTTGGAGAATGATATGTGAGGGAATATAGGCCAAATATTTATTGAATCTGGAGTGTGAACAAAACAAAGGAATTGTCTGACTTTTCAGGTTTCTAGCTTGAGGGACTGGGCATATGACAGTGGCATTGAAATAGAATGAAGGGAGAGTAGGTTTAGGTGGATCTATGACATTTAGTTTTGTATATGTTGAGTTTGATATTTTTATGGGACAGTTGAGATGCATTTGGACATAGGAGTATGAGGCTCTGGGTGGATTGTTTTGAGTCAAAATGTAGCTTTGGGGGTCATCTGCATATAGGTAGTAATACAAACCATTAAATGTTACATGAGATCGTCCAGGCGCAGTGGCTCAGGCCTGTAATCCCAGCAATTGGGAGGCCAAGGCGGGTGGATCACCTGAGGTCGGGAGTTTGAGACTAGCCTGACCAACACAGAGAAACCCCGTCTCTACTAAAAATACAAAATTAGCTGGGTGTGGTAGCACATGCCTGTAATCCCAGCTACTTGGGTGGTTGAGGCAGGAGAATTGCTCGAACCCAGGAAGTGGAGGTTGCGGTAAGTGGAAATTGTGTGATTGCACTCCAGCCTGGGCAACAAGAGTGAAACTTAGTCTCAAAAAAAAAAAAAAAAAAAAAAAAAAAAAAAAAAAAAAAAAAAAAAAAAAAAAAAAAAAAAAAAGTTACATGAGATCATCTAAGATGCAAAAAGAGTAAAAAGCATTAAAAAGCTGTGAACCAAATATTAAATTTGGTGAACACCAAAAATTAAGGATGAGAAAACTCAGAGAAACCCACAAAGACAGGAAAGGAGTATGAGAGATTCAAGATGAGCCAGAGGCATCCAATGAAGAAAGGATTTGAAAAATGTGAGAGAGGTAAACAATGCCAAAATTATCACATAGGTCCAATAAGAATAGGACGAAATAAGGTTCACCAAGCTATCCAGTTAACAGGCCACTGATGGCCTGAGCAAGAGCAGTTGATAGGAGTGGCCCCTGAGATGAATGGGTCTTCAGGAAGAAGGGACAATGGTGGACTACTGCTTTGAAACTTTTGGCTGACAGGCGCCCTAATTTGCTAGTGTTTACATAGGTAGAGACAAGGAAGATTCAAGCTAGATTTTTATGTGTTTTATTTAACAAATGATTGAAAACAATCAAAATATAGATAAAATGTTAAGCAATAAGCCATACCTTTTTCATTTTTCAGCAAATCATTCTCGTTTCTACTATATGAAAGATACTTTCACTTACAAGTTATCTTGATTGTATTGGAATAGAGGACATAATTCCAAAATGGTTAAAAGATCACTAAACAGTAGTGTTTTTTTTTTTTTTTTAATTGCAGAAGATCTAGTCTCTAATTGTTCGGAGCTTTTGCTTAATAGTGATGATTTTATGCCATAATGAAAACAGTGGAATACAGAATGTTTAGCATTTATTTCTATAGGAATATGTTCAAATTGTTTTCATTAAAATTGAAAAAACATAAGCCAGGAAAAGCTAATTGCATCCCAAACACTTGTGGCAGATATAGGGAAGCTATATAAAATTCAAGATATGAGGTCTCTTGAATTTTAAGCTGACATTTCTCCTAAGCTGGTCAAGCACGTTACTGGAGACAAAGGATGATAATTTTTCATAATCTGGAAAAAATGGAATCTAGAGCATCTTTTTATGTTTTGATTTTTCCTCTTACTGCACACTGTCAGTATTCTTAAAAAGGATGTCTTAAATTGTTAATTGTATCTTCCGTTTGTAAAAGCCCTTATAGGAGTGCTGATATTTTAGAATGCTATATCCCTTTTTTCTGTTTGATTGTGACTTGTCTTACAAAGGGCTATATTCATCAGGAGCAAGATATTTTGTGAAATTAAGCTGTGCCTGAATATATACCTAGAAATAAATTGGCATAAACGCAAGGTGTTAACTAAGGATTGCCTGGAAAGTTCATGCTTTCAAAATAACAATTTGAATCTCAGTGACTAGAGAGACTATAAAGCAAATCTTTATCACCAGGTGGCAATTGATCCATCATACCTGGGCTGGGCCTGATGAAACCTGGCTTTCTTATCAAGGTTCTTCAGCTCTCATGATGTTTCAGCAAACTAATGGAGAGCAAGGATTTGGGGCCAGAATGGCCAGAGTTTTGGCTCTGACACTTATTGTGTGTGACCTTGGACAAGTTGTTCAGATTCTCTGCACCCATTAAAATGAGAAGACTCCTAACACCCACAGAGGTTTGGAAAAGACTGAATAAGAACAGTCTCTAATATATAATAGTATTCAGTAAATGTTAGGTTTGTTTTGCATTTTTCTTGAGACAGTGTCTTGCTCTATTGCCCAGGCTGGAGTGCAGTGGCACGATCTGGGCTCACTACAACCTCAGCCTCCCAGGTTCAAGCAATTCTCCTGCCTCAGTCTCCCAAGTAGCTGGGATTATAGGCACTCACTGCCATGCCCGGCTAATTTTTGTATTTTTAGTAGAGATGGGATTTCACCATGTTGGCCAGGCTCATCTTGAACTCCTGACCTTGTGATCTGCCCATCATGGCCTCCCAGAGTGCTGGAATTACAGGTGTTAGCCACCACACCCGGCCTATTTTTTTTTTTTTTTACTTATATCATTAGATTATGTGGATAGACTAGTTCTTAAGATATCAGTTAACATAAACATCAGCATTACTATCATCATCATAATCTCAAACCATCAACCTCTGACTTTAATTGAAGGCTTGTTGAGAGCCAGATGCCAGAAAGACATTGGGAAAAGCAATAGATTTAAGAATACCCTTTAGAGATGGACAATTTGATTGGAGAGCTAGAGTATAAATATCAGAAAAGAGACAAATACCAATGAAATGGGATTTATATTTTTGGCCCATGGGCAAATGCAGATAAACAGTGCCAATAGGTACATGATCACTGTGTCTGAAGGTGGCAGAGAAAACTTCTATGCCAGGTGTGATCAAGAAGAATGCAGGAGAAAGGCACAGGGAAAGTTTTACAGATTAAATAAAAATACTAAGTCAATGCTATATAAATAACCTAACTATAGCAGATTATGAATATAGGGCAAGTGGGGGATACATTTAGAGAGATGAACAGAGAGGCTTCACAATGGGACCTAACTCTGGGATTAATCTCCCATAAGAGGCATTCCTCATCTTCATTGCCTGCCCTAGGTACCAGAATTTTTGTTTCAGTGGTTAATTGGGGTGCATCCACTCTAGACATTTCAAACAGAACCTGGAGATTTTTTAATGCAGCACTTTATAAAGACTACTAAAAAGCTAAGTGCAGCAACAAAGGATAGTGGCAAGAACCAGATACTTGAAACTGAGTTCAAATCCTAGTTAAAAAAAGTTCTAGCTGTATACTTAAATAATAAGGCTTACTTTAAGAAGTTGTGCAAATTAGGTGAGACAGTGAATGACTCTATCTGAAAAAAACCAGGTGCTCAAGAAATGTCAGCTTTTATTATAGTTTAGGCCAAGAAAATCCAGTCAATGGAATGAGAGCAGCATATGGTTAACCAGAGTATATATGTGCTGTAATACAAACTTCCAATTCCTCTTTGCCAGAAACATGAAAACCCTTAGCCAAGCATGTGATTCTGTGGCAGTCTAGTCTGTAGTTCTCATCTTAAGTACTTCAGAGTCTTACCATTTTTATTCATGACATTTGCTGCTCTTAGGTCAACAGTTTATACTGGGATTACTAGTTAAGTTAGTGACTCATTCCCCTTTGAAGAATATCTTTGGTTACTATCCATGCATTATCATATGTTTACAATAAAGTTTACAAAATGCTTATCTCTGATCATTTATTGCTATCTCTTGTCTTAGGGTTGCAATGTTGTGCTGGTTTTGACTGTATCCTAATCTCTCTTTACTTGTGTGCTCCTTGTATTACTGGGGGAGTACCCAGCTCACAGGTTCTTGGCCTCTCTAACCCAGAAGAATGGGGAAAGGGGCCCCGGCGTAGTGGTCTGTGGACCCAAAGAGTCTTGTGGAAGTGATTTATGAGAGGAGAGAGAGAGAGAGAGAGAGGAGAGGGAGAGAAGAGGGAGAGAGGAGAGGGAGAGAGAAAGAAGAGAGGGAAAGAGAGAGAGAAGAGAGAGACAGAGAGACAGAGACAGAGAGAAAGAGAAAGAAGACAGCTCCCACACTGTTGTGGGAGGAGAACCCAGAGAGGAAAATCCGTTCAGGTGGGAGCAGTGAAGTTTTAACCCATGAGTTATTCCCTCCCATTCATATTCTCGTCCAATGAGAGGAGTTCTTTTAAACTTCCCCTGGATTGATTGATCTTTGACTCCGATACCAGATTGGCTACTTATTTTACAATCCTGAGTTAGGTAGCCCCCTCCTTCCAGAGCTTTCTGCGGGAATTTGGGACAAAAGAGCCCTACCTTGCTTTCTCCCGTGCACATGCACGGGAAGATCAAACACAGAATTTTACCTGGCTTGTGTGGAGGAGGTGCTCAAAGAGCCCCAGCTGCCTGAGGCAGGAAGCCAGGAAATGCCTGCATTTGAAACCACACTGCTCCTGGACCCGGGAAGAGAAGTTTAACACAGTCCCTCACTTGGTGTAGTTCCCCCTCCTTCTGCTAGGAAAAGGACCTGCCTTACTTGATCCTAGTTAAATACCAGTATGCTTCTGCATATGTGGATATCATATTATTTATTCAGCCAGCTATTGATGATAGTTGTTATAAAGTGAACATCTAGCAGGTAACATGGCTAGGATTTGCCCTTTGGCGTCCATGAACTTTCCTGTAGTTATATAAAACTTCTGTGAGCATTCGCATACAATTCACTTTCTAGGAAGAGCATTTCTAGTTTTCATTTGATTATCAGAGATCCTGATTCTGTGTTTGGTACTGTGTGAATAGCTTTATATGACCACTAACCCTCATGGTAGTAAAATCCAGGGGCCCTTAATCCCTGAAGATAGAGAAAATGATGGTTCCCTCTCTTAGGTTCAATCCCATTGCTCTGTATTTAACCAAGAGAAATTGGCAACTCATTATAAATGCCAAACACCATGAACAGGAGAAAAGAGAGGACGTATAATTCTCAGGAGAAGAAAACGTGTTTTCAGCTGGAAACAAAAAAGAGTAGAAAAGAATTCCTTGAACAGAGGATTTGGCTTGCATGAAGAAGTTGAGCTATGTGAGTAACAGTGCCTTAAAATCTAATATGAATGGAGGGATAAGGAGGAGCACAGCACAGCTTCACAAAAGAGGCGAAGTGCCCCAGAGTATAATTCTTCCAGCATCACTCCTTGAGATGACAATTAGACTCATGATACTTGCAGGGGACTCCACCAAGCTTGGTTCAAAGCCTTTGAAATTCCTCAGGTCATGAAGAAAGCTCAGGTTCCTCACAAACCACAAGCTGAGGAGCTGGTTAGAACCAGAGTCAAGTAACCACTGTGGACATGCCATGCAGCCACCCACCAGCTTTGTATATTTGACCAAGTCTCAGTCTTGTCCTGCATCTCAGTGTCCTCATCTACATGAGGGGAGAACATTAGCATCTACTTTGTAAAGCTGATACTAGGATTAATAAAAGCCAATCCAAGTAAAATGCTTGGCATATGTCTGACCCACAATAAGTATTCAATAAAATATTTCAGCTATTTGTCAAGGCGTGGTGGCTTATGTCTATAATCCCAGCGTTCTGGAAGGCCAAGGCAGAAGGACTACTTGAGGCCAGGAGTTCAAGGCCAGCCTAAGCAACATGGCAAGACTCCATCCTTGCAAAACCTGTTCAAAAGTAGCCAAGTGTGGTGGCATGCATCTGCAGCCCAGGAGGCTGAGGGAGGAGGATCACTTGAGTCCAGGAGCATGAAGCTACAGTGAGTGAGCTGTGATCACGCCACTGTACTCCATCCTGGGTGACAGAGTGAGACGCTTTGAAATAAGGTAGCTGTCTCAAAATGGTAGCTAGAATATTACTTTGAAATAATAATATTGCAGCTACTATTATTATCAATCCCAGTTTACAGGCAAAGCTCAGGGTAACTTGCCCAGTTTACACAGTAGCAGAGCAGACTTTAAGATCTAACTCTTAGAACTGTGTTATTTTACAGCATGACACTGCCAATATAAATGTTCTATCTCCGGAACACTTGCTGTAGCCATTTCACTGTTAAACGTGACGAGGCTACCCTGTTTCCTGTCTATTCTTTTCTCCTTTCATTGGAGTATTCCTAGTCTTGTATTACCTTGCTAGTCTATTTGTTTATTCAAGCAAGTCAGGTGCTGAAATTTGGGCCTGCACATATTTGAAAATAGCATATGCTATTCAGTTGTTTAAGTGCGTTTTAAAAATACACACTTTTTTTTAATGTCTCTATTATTAAACACAATTACAGGCATACCCATTTATAGATTGCATTCTAGCCTGGGCAATAAAGTAACACCCCTGTTCTCTCTCCCTTTTCCTCTTCCTCTTTCTTCCTTTCTTTCATTCTTTTTTTTTCTTTTTTTTTTTTTTTAAAAGAAACCTTAATTATGATATACTGTGAAATTAGTTTATTTTCCTTAACTATCTGAAACATAGAGTAATAACTAAAAAAACAGTAATCAGCAATAGAATTAGTAGCCCTATAAAAAAAAATAAAAAATAAATGAGTGAATGGGGCCAGGCATGGTGACTCATGCCCGCATCCCAGCACTTTGGGAGGCTGAGGCAGGTGGATCACCTGAGGTCAGGAGTTCTAGACTAGCCTGGCAAACATGGCGAAACCCTGTATTAAAAAAAAATGCACACATTTAGAAATATTCAGCATAAAAATTGCTGTTCAAATAATTGGGCAATACATACTTCCTACAAGATAGAGAAAATAAAATGAAAATAACACTATAGAAAACTGAAATGATATTTTCACAATATGGCACTAAACATTTTATTATTTCAAATAGCAAATTTGGAGATGTGTGCAGTGTGTGTGTGTGTGTGTGTGTGTGTGTGTGTGTGTGTGTGTGTTGGAATGCTGGTACTCAGGCATAGTGATAGTGCTAATTCCATCACTTAAATTGAATTTTTCAGTTTGTCTTGCCCTTGTCAAATGTTGTCAATTTCATCTACATTTAGATTTCCAGAAATTCTATCAGCCTTCCATGAAATTCTGAAACTAAGAGACATTTAACAATTTTCTTCTGTAATTTTGGCTCTTCCTTTCTGTCTTCATACTAGATATGAGTTACAGGCTAAGATTTTAGTAGAATAAATATTTGTGCCAGTTTTTGGTGTCTGCATGCATGCTTATATTTAGCCCTGGCTGCCATGTTTTCAAATTGTTGCTTCACATTTCTCCACTACCAGATAATAGCCTCCTTTTGGTAATTTAGTTTTATCTATGGATCTTTAGTGCCTTTTGAATGAATAATGTATAAAAAGCAAAATGACTATGAATGAATATTACTCTTAATTTTTGTGCCCAGAAATCATTGATTCATTTATTTAATCAGTAGTATACTGACTGATGACTTGGTATGCTAAAAACGCTACATGTTTATTTCATTCAAAAGCACTGACAGGAAGGTACTGTTATGACCCCCATTTAAAAAAAGGATACAGGCGATTAAAGAGATGCTTAGAAACTTGCTCAAGGTCACATGGCTTGTAAGCGTTGGGGCTAGGATTTGGCTCTTGTCAGTCTGACTCCAAAAATGGAGCAGTTAGCTTACGCACTAGCTACTGGCAGTTACGTAGTAGCTACTATGCTGCTGCCTTCCCTAAAGATTGTAGTATAAATCTCAAACAGACTACAGTGTTTGAAATAGAAAGAGACAAAGAATGTGCTTCTATTTAGGCAAGATCTAGGAACAATTGTCAGCCACTACCGAAGCCACACAACGAAAATAAATTTGAATTGATAGAAAAGATATAATAAAACTAAGGTACACCAATGGATAAAGTTAGCCTTAGCAACTAGTGAATAATTAAGCTTTAGAAAAATAAAACAAATTAGAAGATAGCCCAGGAAACATAACAGGACATACAGAAGGTGGAGACATGGAGATCATCAAGGGAGGAGGAAGCAATTTGCTTTTGTTGTAGGAAGATTGATATCCAAGAGAGATATCTTTGGGGGTCATTTGAAGAGAGATATTTTAGAACCCTACTCTGAAAAATAATACATTGGAAGAAGTAGGCTAGGCTTGCAGTGCTTATAAATTACTTAGAGACCCATAACAATTGGGGTTACAGGAGGATCAACCTGACCTCACATTTGAGACGTCTGACTTGACAACCCAATCTGTAAATAATTTAGGAAAGAGGTTCTGAGGGTAACTGGACAATCCATTTTTGAAAGAATATGATTATATTATCTATGTACAAAAGACACATGCTCCTTAAAAGCAGTCTATATTGAAATGTTCATAGACAAAACTGTCCTTACTAACAATCAACACACACATACAACAATGAACCAAAATTTTGCCACCCATCATTTTATTAAAATTTTATTAAAATCATGCAATGTGGAGAGCCAGTTGCATGAACAAAAAGGTGCACTGTTATCACATTGCAGGCATGGGGCTCTTTGACTTTATCTAGATCTTTCCATTAAGAGAATCCATGTGCCCTTCATCCTTTTTCTGCCTGGTGCATTTTGTTTTATAAACTATCTTTTTTAAGATTTATAGGTGATTTCGATTCTAATTCATTTATAAAATATACTACAAAAATATCTGTTGTATCCGATACTCTGTTATCCCAGTGGTAATTTCTTTTTATTTTATTATTAAAGACTTTTTTCAGGTTTATTAAAGTATCATTGGCAAATTGTATATATTAAAAAACTATAGTACAATATAACAACTAGAATATTGTTATTGATACAGTCAATATATAGAACAGTTCATCACCGTGAGGATCCCTCATGTTGTCCTTCTACAGCCACATGCTTTCCCCTTTCACTCCATCCCCAACCCCTGGCCCATTGATCTACTTTCTATTTCTGTAATTTTTATCATTTCAATAATGTTATATTAATGGAATCATACAGTAAATAAACTTTTGTGATTGCCTTTTTTACTTAGCGTAATATCCAAGACATTAATCTGGTTGTAGTGTGTATCAATGATTATTTTATTGACTACTCTTCCATGGTGATACGGTTTGGATCTGTGTTTCCACCCAAACTCATGTTCAATTGTAATCTTCAATGTTGGAAGTGGGACCTGGTGGGCTGAGTTCTCATGGATGGTTTAGTACCATCGCCTCATTGATACTGTAGAGTAATAGAGTATTCACAATATCTGGTTGTTTAAAACTTTGTAGCACCTCCCCTTTCTCTCTTGCTCCTGCTGGTGCCTGGTTTCGTTTCACCTTCTGTCATGGTTGAAAGTTTCCTGAGGCCTCCCCAGAAGCCAAGCAGATGCCAGCATCACCCTTCCTCTACAGCCTGTGGAACTATGAACCACTTAAACCTCTTCTTTATAAATTACTCAGTCTCAGGTATTTCTTTATAGCAATGCGAGAACAGACGAATACACATGGAGTGAATGTACCAGTTTCCTTTTTAACTATTTACCTGTTAAAAAAAATCCAGATGTTCTCTAGATTTGACTATTGTGTAATGCTTCTATAAACATTCATATACAAATTTTTTACAGACATAAGTTTTCGTGTCTCTTGGATAAATACCCAATAGTGTAATCACTGGGTTGCATAATACTTACGTGTTTGATTTATAAGAAATTGCCTGTTTTCTTCCTTCCTTTCTTTCTTTCTTTCTTTCTTTTTTTTTTTTTTTTTTTTTTTTTTTTTTTTTTTTTTTTTTTTTTTTTNTTTTTTTTTTTTTTTTTTTTTTTTTTTTTTTTTTTTTTTTTTTTTTTTTTTTTTTTTTTGAGATGGAGTCTTGCTCTGTCACCCAGGCTGGAGTGCCGTGGTGGAATCTCAGCTCACTGCAACCTCTGCCTCCTGGGTTTAAGCAATTCTCCTGTCTCAGCCTCCCAAGTGGCTGGGACTATGGTGCACGCCATGACACCAGGCTAATTTTTTATATTTTTAGTAGAGATGAGGTTTCATCATATTGGACAGGCTGCTCTCAAACTCCTGACCTCAGATAATCCACCTGCCTCGGCCTCCCAAAGTGCTGGGATTACAGGCATGAGCTACTGTGCCTGGCTGGCCTGTTTCCTAGAGTGGCTGTATTATTTTATATTCTCATCACTAACATATGAATGAGCTCCATCAGTAATTTTTGAGTGGCCTAGTTTCTTGGCATTCTTGCCAGCATTTAATTTTACCCATGTTTTTTTATTTTTTTTTATTTTAGCCATTCTGATAGGTGTGTAGTTATTTTTTGGGTCTTCTTTATTTTAATTTTTTTTTAGTACATAGTAGGGGTGTGTGTGTGTGTGTGTGTGTGTGTGTGTATATATATATATATATATATATATATATATATATGAATGGGCTACATATTTAATACAGGAATGCAATGTGTAATTATCACATGAGGGTAAATGGGGTATCTATCGCCTAAAGCATTTGTCCTTTCTGTTACAATCTAATTACATTCTTTTTTATTAAAATGTACAATCAAATTATTTTTTAGTATAGTCATCCTGTTGTGCTAGCAGGTCTTATTCACTCTTTCTAACTATTTTTTTAAATTTATTTTATTGCATTTTCGGTTTTGGGGTACATGTGAAGAACATGCAAGATTGTTGCATAGGTATCTTTCTAACTATTTTTATACTTATTAGCCATCCCCAGTTCCCCTCCACATACCTGCTATTCTTCCCAGACTCTCGTAACTATCTTTATTTCTATGAGTTCAATTATTTTAATTTTTAGCTCTCACAGATAAGTGAGAACATGTGATATTTTCCCTTCTGTGCCTGGCTTATTTTACTTAGCATAATCACCTCTGGTTCCATCCATGTTGTTGCAAATGACAGGATCTCATTTTTTTTTTTTAAATGGCTGAATAGTACTCCATTGTGCATATGTACCACATTTACTTTATCCATTCATCAGTTGATGGACATTACTTTGTTTGCTTCCAAATCTTGGCTATTGGGATTAGTGCTGCAATAAATATGGGAGTGCAGATATCTCTCTGATATATTGATTTCCTTTCTTTGGGGTACATCCCGAGAAGTGAGATTGCTGGGTTGTAAGGTGGCTCTATTTTTAGTTTTCTCAGAAACCTCCAAACTGCTGCTCATAGTGGCTGTACTAATTTACATTGCCAGCAAAGTGTACAAGGGTTCCCCTTTCTCCACATCCTCATCAGTATTTGCTATTACTTGACTTTTGGTTAAAAGCCATTAGAACTGGGTTGACATGATATCTCACTGTAGTTTTGATTCGTCTTTCTCTGGTGATCCGTCATGTTGAGCACCTTTTCTTATACCTGTTTGGTAGTTTTATGTCTTCTTCTGAGAAATGTCTATTCAGATCCTTTGTCCATTTTTAATGGGACTATTAGGTTTTTTTGGTAGACTTGTTTGATCCTCCTTATGTTTTCAACTTATTAATCTCTTGTCAGATGGGTAGTTTGCAAATATATCCACCGCCTTCTGTGGATTGTCTCTTCACTTTGTTGTTTTCTTTGCTATGCAGGAGCTTCTTAACTAGATGTGATTCCATTTGTCTGTGTTTGCTTTGGTCGTCTGTGCTTGTGTGGGTATTACTCAAAAAATTCTTGCCCAGACAAATTTCCTGGAGAGTTTTTCCCAAACTTTCCCTTTAATAGTTTCATGGTTTACGGCCTTAGATTTAAGTCTTCAGTCCATTTTGATTTGATTTTTGTATATGGTGAGAGACAGAGGTCAAGTTTCATTATTCTGAATACAGGTATACAGTTTTCCAAGCACCATTTATTGAAGAGGCTGTGTTTCCTCAGTGTATGTTGTTGACAACTTTGTCAAAAAATGAGTTCACCGTAGTTGTGTAGATTTTTTTCTGGGTTTGCTATTCTGTTCCACTGGTCTATGTGTCTGTTACTATTCCAGCACCGTGCTGTTTTGGTTACTATAACTCTAGTATCAGCAGAAATCAAGTAATGAGATTCCTCCCGTTTTATTCTTTTTGCTTAGAATAGCTTTGGCTATTTGGGGTCTTTTGTGGTTTTATATAAATTTTAGAATTGTGTTTTCTGTTTCTGTGAAGAATGTCATTAGTATTTTGATAGGGATTGCATTTAGTCTGTATACTGCTTTGGGTAGTATGGCCATTTTAACAACATTATTTCTTCCAATCCATGAACATGCAATATCTTTCTGTTTTTGCATGTGTCCTCTTCAATTACATGCATTAGAGCTTTAGAGTTTTTATTATAGAGATCTTTACTTCTTTGGTTAATTCTAAGGTATTTATTTGTAGCTATTATAAATGGGATTACTTCCTTGATTATTTTCAGATTGTTGACTGTTGATATATACTGATTTTGTATGTTAATTTTGTATCTTGCAGCTTTACTAAATGTTTATCAATTCTATTAATTTTTTCATGGAGTCATTGGATTTTCCCAAATAGAAGATTATATCATTGGCAAATAAGGATAATTTGACTTCTTCCTTTCCAAATTGTATGCCCTTTATTTTCTTCTCATCCTGATTGCTCTAGCTAGGACTTCCAGTATTATGTTGAATAATAGTGGTGACAGTGGGCAGCATCCCTGTCATGTTCCAGATCTTAGAGGAAATGGTTTCAGTTTTTCCCTATTCAGTATGATAGTAGCTGTACATCTGTCATATATGGCTTTTGTTTTTGTTGAGGTATGTTCTTTCTGTACTCAGACTTTTTAGGATTTTTATCATGAGAGAATGTTGAATTTTATCAAACACTTTTTCAGCATTCATTTAAAAGATAATATGGTTTTTGCCCTTCATTCTGTTGATTTGGTGTATCACATTAATTGATTTGTATATGTTGAACCATCCTTGCATGCCTGGGATAAATTTTACTTGGTCCTGATGAATGATTTTTAATGTGTTGTCGAATTTGATTTGCTAGCATTTTGTTGAGGATTTTTTGCGTCAGTATTCATCAGAGATAATGGCCTATAGTTTTCTTTTTTTTGAGGTGCCTTTGATTTGGGTATCAGGGTAATACTGGCCTCATAGAACAAGTTTGGAAGTATTTCCTTCTTTATTTTTTGGAATAGTTTGAGTAGGATTGGTATTAGTTCTTCTTTAAATGTTTAGTAGAATTCAGTAGTAAAACCACTGGGTCCTGGACTTTTCTTTGCTATGAAACTTTTTATTACAGTTTTGATCTTATTAGTTGTTATTGGTCTGTTCTTCATGGTTCAATCTAGGTAGGTTGTATGTTTCTAAAAATTAATCTATTTCTTCTGGAGTTTTCAGTTTATTAGCATGTAGCATGTAGTTGCTCATAGTAGCCACCAATTATCCTTTGAATTTCTGTAGCGTTAGTTGTAATGTCTCCTTTTCATCTCTGATTTTACTTATTTGGGTGTTCTCTCTTTCCATCTTACTCTGGTTAAGGTTTTCCAATTTTGCTTATCTTGTCAAACAAACATGTTTTCATTTCAGTGATCTGTATTGCTTTTTAATTTCAAATTCATTTGTTTCTGCTCTGACATTTATTATTTCTTCTAATTTTGGGTTTGGTTTACCATTACTTTCCTAGTTCTTTAAGATGCATTGTTAAGTTATTTATTTTGTAGTTTTTTTAATTTTTAAACAAGGCAAATATAGCTATAATTTTCCCTGTTAATACTGCTTTCATTATTTCCTATGTGTTTTCATATGATGTGTTTCCATTATCAAGAAATTGATGATAGGAACTTTTTAAATTCCTTTTTAAATTTCTTCATTTTCCCACTGGTCATCCAGGAGCATATTGTTTAGTTTCCATGTGTTTATATAATTACCAAAATTCCTCTTGTTAATTTCTAGTTTTATTCTGTTGTGGTCAGAGAAGATGCTTAATATTATGTCAATTTTTTGCCTGTTTTAAGACTTCTGTTTTGACCCAAAATATGGTCTATACTTGAGAAAGATTCATGCAGTAAGGAGAAAAATGGGCATTATGCAGCCGTTGGATGAAATGTTCTGTATATATCTATTACATTCACTTGGTCTATAGTGCAGATTAAGTCCAATGTTTTTGTTAATTTTCTGTCTGGAAAATCTGTCCAATGCTGAAAGTGGATATTAAAGTCTACAGTTATTATTGTACTGAGGTCTATCTCTCTCTTTAGCTCTAATAATATTTGCTTTATACATCTGTATGTTCCGGTGTTGGGTGCATATATGTTTAAAATCATTATATCCTTTTGCAGAATTGACCCATTTATCATATAGTGACCTTTTTTGTCTCTTCTTACAGTTTTTCTCTTGAAATACATTCTGTCTGATGTTAGTATAGCTATTACTGCTTTTTTTTTTGTTTGTTTCCATTGGCATGGAATATCTTTTTCCATCCCTTTATTTTCAGTCTGGGTGTGGCTTTATAGAGGAAGTGCGTTTCTTGCAGGCAACATATCATTGTGCCTTGTTCTTTGTTTTGTTTTGGTTTTTATCCATGCAGCCACTATGGCTTTTGATTAAAGAGATTAGTCCATTTGCCTTCCATTTTATTATTGATAAGTATGGAATTACTTCTGCCATTTTGTTATTTGTTTTCTGGCTGTCTGTGATCTCTTCCTTCTTTCCTTTTTTACTTTTGGTGAAGGTGATTTTCTCTGGTACTATTATTTACTTTCTTCCTTTATTTTTTGTTTTAAATTTTCTGATTTCAGGTTATCATGAGGCTTACAAATACTATCTTATAACCCATCATTTTAATTTGACAACAACTTAATATTTTCTGCATAAACAAGCAAAAAGAAAATGAATAAAAATTCTACATCCTAATTTCATCCCCCACTTGTAAGCTTTTTGTTATTTATCTTTTTGCCTTATTCTGCTGTCTGTCTCAGAGTCATTTTTTGCTAGTTTATCATTTAGTCTTCCTACTTAAGATAATTTACATATCACATTTACAGTGTTATTACATTCTGTGTTTTTCTGTTTACTGGCTTATACCAGTGAGTTTTGTACCTTCAGATGATGTCTTATTGCTCATTACAATCCTTTTCTTTCTGATTATGTACTCCTTTTAGCACTTCTTGGAAGACAGGTCTGGTGTTGATGAAATCCATTAGCTTTTGTTTATCTTGTCTTTATTTCTCTTTCATGTTTGAAGGATATTTTTACTGAGTATACTAGTTTAGTATAAAAGTTTTTTCTTTAGCACTTTAAATATGTCATGCCACTCTCTGCTGGCTTTTAAGATTTTCAGTAAAATGTCTGCTTCCAGACATATTGGAGTGCCATTTTATGTTATTTGCTTTTTTTCCCTTGATGCTTTTAGGATCCTTACTATATCTTTGACCTTTGGGAGTTTAATCATTAAATGCCTTGAGGTAACCTTCTTTGGGTTAAATCACATTGATATTCAATTACCTTTCTGTACTTGCGTATTGATATCTTTCTCTATATTTGAAAAGTACTCTGTTACTATCCCTTTTAATAAGCTTTCTATCCCTATCTCTTTCTCTACTTTATCTTTAAGGCCAATGACTCTTAGCTTTGCCCTTTTGAGGCTGTTTTCTAAATCCTCAAATGTATGCTTCACTGTTTTTTATTCTTTATTTCTTTTGGCTCTTCTGACTGTGTATTTTCAAACAGCCTGTCTTCAAGTTCACTAATTCTTTCTTCTGCTTGATCAATTGTGCTATAAAAAAGCTGACGCATTGTTCATTGTGTCAGTTGCATTTCTGAACTCCAGAATTTTTGCTTAATTCTTTGTAATGATTTAAATCTCTTTGTTAAATTTATCTGATAGAATTCCAAATATCTTCTCTGTGTTTTCTTGAATTTCATTGAGGTTTTTTTCAAAATAGCTAATTTGAATTCTCTGTCTAAAAGGTCACATATCTCTGTCTCTCCAGGATTGATCCCTGGTGTCCTATTTAGTTCATTTGGTGAGGTCACATTTTCCTGAATGGTCTTGAGGCTTATGGATGTTTATCTGTGTCTGGGCATTGAAGAATTAAGTATTTATTATAGACTTTACAATCTGGGCTTGTTTGTTCCTGTCTTGGGAATGATTCATAAGTATTCAAAAAAACTTGAATATTGTAATCTAAGCCATACCTGGATTAGGAAACACCCCAAGCCCAGTAACACTGTGGTTCTTATAGACTCACAGAGATACCCCCTTTATGGTCTTGGATAAGATCTAGAAGAATTCTGTGGATTACCAGGCAGAGACTCTTGTTCCCTTTCCTTACTTTCTCCCAAACAGAATCTTTCTTTCTGTGCTGAGCTGCCTGGAGGTGGGGCTAGGTAACACAAGTACCCCTGTGGCCACCACCACTGTGACTGTGCTAGGTCAGACTTAATGCTAGCACAACACTGGGTCTCACCCATGTCTTTCTATAATCACTACTTGGATACTGACTATGTTTGCTCAAGGCCCTGGGGCTCTACAATCATCAGGTGGTGAAACCAGCCAGGCTTGTGTCCTTCAGGTGGGTCCAGAGGTAACGTCCAGGAGCCTGGGGCTGAAGTCGAAATGTTAATAATCCACCCTGTGTCCTATTGTACTGTGGCTGAGCTGACACTCGAACCACAGGATACAAACACTGCAATTATGTACTCTCCTTTCAACCGACAGAGGAATCACACCCCATGGCCACCACATGCATTGGCTTATAAGGAGTACTGTCAGGCTACCACCAACTTTCCCTTAAGGTGCAAGCACTCTTAAGTCAGCTTGTAGTGAATGCTCCCTACCATGGGTCTCAACCTTAAGGAAAGTGGGCTCCCCTCTGTGTCAGGGCAGGTCCAGAAATACCATCCAAGAGACAAGGTCTACAATCATGGATCCCAAGAGCCTGCTTGTTGCTGTGTCCCCTCTGGTCAAGTTGGTACCTAAGGTGCAAGTTAAAATCTTCTTTACAAAAATTTTTCCTCTGCTTTTCTCAAGCAGAAGGAGTCTCTGCCCATAGCCACCACAGTTCAGAATGTGCTAAGTCTCACCTGAAGCCAGCAAGTGTTGGTGTCACCCAAAGCCCATTGCATATTACCTGTATATCACTGTTGCTTATACAGGCCCTAAGGGCTCTTTAGTAAGCAGGTGATGGGTCCTGCCAGGATTGGGTCCTTCCCTTCAAGACTGCAGTTTCCTTTCTGGCCTGGGTGTGTTTAGAAATGTTGTCCAGGGGGCTGGCCATGGTGGTTTATGCTTGTAATCCTAGCACTTTGGGACGCCGAGGCAGATGGACTGCCTGAGCTCAGGAGTTTGAGACCAGCCTGGGCAACATGGTGAAATCCTGTCTCCAATAAAATATAAAAATTTAGTTAGGCATGGTGGCATGTGACTGTAGTCCCAGCTATTTGGGAGGCTGAGGCAAGAGACTTGTTTGAACACAGGAAGTGGAGGTTGCAGTGAGCTGAGATTGTGCCACTGCACTCCAGCCTGGGTGACAGAATGAGAATCCTTCTCCATAAAAAAAGAAGGAAGGAAAAGAGGTCTCATAACTAGGACTGTTGCCCTATTGTACTATTGCTGAGCTGGTATTCACGATGCAAGACAAAGTCTTTTTTTCTCTCTCCTCTCCTCAAGTGGAGAGAAGGGGTCTCTTTTGGAGTCATGAGCTGTGCAGCCTGGGGTTGGGGAAGAGGCTGTGCATGCACTCCCATAGCCATTCCAGCTGGTGTGTCTGTAGGTTGCATGCTCTCCAAGTCCACTGGTGCTGGACCAAGTTCAGCACTAGGATTCACCTAGGAGTTGCAGTCCTTACGGCCTAGACTGCTTTTCAAGTTTATTTAGAGCCCCAGAGCACTTTATCCCATAATGGTGAGGCTTGCCATAACTCAAATTCTAACAGATATATGGATGAGACCCCTTCGGCTAGGGCAGATATAAACACTTCCTCCATGGGCAGGCATCAGCTGATTTCAGCCAGTTTTGCTTTCTGTGGTGACAGGGCAACACTGAGTTCAATGCAATGTCTCACAACTGCTGTGCCCTCCCTTTTCCAAATGCACAGGTTCTCTGTCATGTGGCAGCTTCCGGGAAATGGAAGAGGGTTGGCATTGACAATTCAAAGGTGTCTTTCCTATCTTTTTCAGTGTCTCTTTTTATCCATATGAAACCAAGTATTGTGAGTGCTTACCTGATTTTTGGTTCTTATGGAGGTACTTCTTTTTGTGTAGACAGTTGTTAAATTGATATCCTTGTGGAGGAGCAGGGAGAATCCAAAGAAACTTCTATTCAGGCATCTTGATCCTGTGAGTGTCTTTTAAAAAAGAAAATATACCTTACCTTTTAGAGCAGTTTTAGATTCACAGAATAACTGCAAGGAAAGTACAGAGATTTTCCATATACCTCTGCCCCCACTCATGTATAGCCTTCTCTCATTATCAACATCCCTACTAGAGTCATACATTTGTCACAATTAATAAACCTACATTGACACATTATGATCCAAAGTTTATAGTTTACATTAGGGTTCACTTGTGTTGTTGCATTTTTACGAGTTTGGAAAAACTTATGATGACATGTGTCTACCGTTTTAGTATCACACAAGTAAGCTTCCCTGTCCTAAAAACCTCTATTTCTTATTGTGGTTTTAATTTGCATTTACCTAAAGGTGGATGATGTAAGCATCTTTTCATGTGCTAATTAGCCCACTGCATATTCTTTTTAGTGAAATGGTTCATTGTGACTTTTGGTCCTTTATGTATTCTAGACACAATTTTATTGTTGGATTAATGGTTTACAAATGTTTTTCCTAGTCTGTATCTTACCTGCACATCCTCTTAACAGGCACTATGAGAGAACAAAAGATTTAATTTTGATGAAGGTTAATTTGCCGATTTTTCCTTTTATGTACTGTACTTTTTGGTGTCAAGCATGAAAATTTTACCCAGCTATGGATCTCATACATTTTAAAAATAAGCTTTTCTGTTATTTTTTTTCTAAGGTTTTTATAGTTTTGTATTTTACATTTAATTCTATGACCAATTTTGAGTTAACCTGTGTATAAAGTATGAAAGTGAGGTCTATGCTGACTTTTTTTTTTTCTGACCTAGAATTTCCAATTACTCTAGAATCCTTTGTTGTAAAGTATCTCCTTCCTTCATTGAATTGCCTTTGCACCTTTTTAAAAAAAAATCAGTTGGAAAGGTAAGCAGGTTAAAAAGAAAGAAAAATAACAAATTACACGATTATAGAAAAATCCCAAAGAATATATAAAATAAAACAAAAAACTGGATCTAAGAAGCAACCAGTAATGTCTCAGAGTGCAAGTGCAACATACAAAAGTCAGTTGTTTTTCTGTGTACCAGTAATGAACAACTTTAATTTGAAGTAAAAATAATGCAAATTCCACTAAAAGTAAAAACTATTAACAATAGCATAAAAAATAAAATACTTAGATATGAATCTAATAAAATGTGTATAAAATGGAAACTATTAAAAGTAATGAAAATAATCAAAAGAGTTTTAAATAAATGGAGAAATATATATTTCATGTTGATAAATTGGAAGACTCAATATTGTTAGGATGGCCCCTCTTCCTCGATCAATTTATAGATTCAGTAAAATTGTAATAAAAATTTCAGCAAGCTATTTTGGGGATGTCAATAAACTCATTCTGAACTGGATATGGAAAGTCAAAAAACCAAGAATAGCCAACACAATACTGAAGAGGAACAAGTTGGAGCACTCACGTGATTTCAATACATACTATAAATAGAAGTCTTGAAGTGAACATAGCACTGGCTAAGCAATAGTCAAATACGTTAATAGAAAGGATAGTAATCTCAGAAATAGATTTTCACAAATATAGTCAACTGATCTTTGACCGAGAAGCATAAGAAAGTTAATGGAGAAACGACTATTTTCAATATGTGGTGCTGGAACTGTTAGACATTTATACACAAAAAGATGAGCCTTATATCTTTCACAAAAGTTAACTTAGAATGAATTATTTGCATACATGTAAAATGTAAAAGTATAAAATTACTAGAAGATAATGTAGGAGAAAATCCAGGTGACCTTGAATTTGGAGTTTTTAGCTACAACACATAAAATCACAATCCATGAAAGAAAAATTGATAAGTAGACTTTATCAAAAAATTTTTTTTAAAAAACCTCCTTTCTGTAAAAGACATTGTTAAGACAGTCAAAAGCAAAGCCACAGATTGGCAGAAAATGATTTCAAACACATATATGACACATATACTAAGAACTCTTAAAACTCAATAGTAGACTAGATGATGACAGCAGAAATGATGGAATAAAGACATTCTAGAGTCAGTCTTCTCCTTCATAAAAAGAAAAACACTGGAAAAATTACAAAAAATTTTTTTAGATCTCTGGAAATTAACCAAATGCTTGTGACAATCTAGAAACAATTTATTTTTTAAAAAAAACAGCTAAATATTGGTAAGAAAAAAAAGAGTTTGAGGTTTTTCAACTTGGCTTAATTGCATCACATTTAACTCATCTCAATGGTAGCTTTAAAGGCCAGCAGCCCACAACAACATTTAAAATAAGCATCCTAGCAGTCACTGGAGAGTAATCTAAGAGTTGAAGTTTGGAGCTCCTAAAAAAGCCCTGTTCCCAGACAACTATTCAACTTGTCTAACAGTTCTGTAGAAAATCTGTCAACAGTCTTGTCTTCTTTGGCTGACTTTGAGATCACTGAGTGTGAACATAAGACCCTAGAGGCATTTGTTAGTAAAAATCAATGGTAATTGTTTAAAATTATGTCTGCCTAAGATGGTGATAATAGTGTGTGCAAACAACAGGCAAACCACAATACTTAACATAAGAAACTAAAGAATGAGATATTTACAAGGAATTGCAATAATCCATCGTACCTGAATGGTACTCATGCCACATGCTCAGGAAAGACCTGAGTATGCCATATACCCTCATCTATAACTGCCCTTAAGACTCTGAATAAGCAGGAAGTAAAGGCTATGGCAGAGTTGTAAACTGATGAGCCTAGTATTGAAGTCTTACCCAATATACACATTGAACACCTCAGCAAAGACTAGAATATTTGTTGGTTCTTAGTGTTTAAGAAAAACTCTGCTAAATCATTACATGACCCCTAAACTAATCACACCAAGACATTAAGTACCCCACACAACAGGTGATACAGACTTTATAGAATTAGTTCTGCTACTTCAAAGAACAAACTGCAACAATAAAAAAAACCCTGAAGAAAGTGAGAATCTGATTTATAGAGATTGATTTAATAAAAATCAATCTGCAACAATAAAAATCAAATAAAATCAAACTGCAACAAGAGAAAACCCTGAAGAAAGTGAGAATCTGATTTATAGAGGTTGATAAAAATCAGTTGTAATGTTATATATAGTTTAAATTTACCATTCCCATCATGAGACTTGTAAAGAAAAAAAATATTTAATGCATACACAAGACAGAAGGGTAGTCAATAGAAGCTGTCTCTGGTGAAGACCAAATTTTGATAGACAAAGATTTGAAATGAGCTATTATAAATATGCTCAAAGAGCTAAAGAAAATAATCTGTAAAGAACAAAACAAGATGTGCAAAGATGTCTCACAACATAGAGAATATTAAAAGATTAAAATTATTACTATTAGAGACAGGATCTTACTCTGTTGTCCATGCTGGAGTGCAGTAGTGTGATCACAGCTCATTTCAGCCTCAAACTCTTGGGCTCAAATGACCTTCTCACCTCAACCTCCTGAATAGTTGGGACTATAGGTGTGCTATGGTTGGGACTATAAACTGTTCTGCTGATTGTCCACCATGCCAAGCTATTTTATTTTCTATTTTTAATAGAGATGTGGTTTTGCCAAGTTACGCAGGCTAGTCTTGAACTCCTGGGCTCAAGTGATTACTCGTCTCAGCCTCCCAAAGTGTCAGGATTACATGTGCAAGCCACCAATGCCTGGGTCTACATATAAATTATTGTTTAAAAAAATAACTAAATAGAAATTCTAGAGTTGAGAGTACAAAAATGAAAGTGAAAAACTCACTAATTCACTTGAGGGGCTCAACAGCATATTTGACAGGCAGAAGCAAAAAATAATGAAGATAAGTAAACAAAGATTTTCCAGTTTGAAGAAGAGAAATGAAAAAGAAAGACAACAAATAAGCGGATCTTCAGAGATCTGTGGAACGCCATGTAATGTAACCCATACACAAAATGGGAGTTCCAGAAGGAAAGGAAACATTAGAAGGAATAATGGCCAGAAACTTTACACATTTGATAAAAACACTAATTTACATATACCAAAAGCACAATGATTTTAAGTAGGATAAACACATAAATATCCACAGATATCTGCATTACAATCAAACTGTCAAAATCAAAAACCAACACAGAATCTTGAAAGCAACAAGAGAGAGTAGAATCAACTCTTCACATTCAAAGAGCCTCAATAAGATTAACAGCTGATTATAGATCAGAAACCATGCAAGTCAGGAGATGGTGGAATAACATATTCAAAATGTTTAAAGTAAAATACTGCAAACAATAATTCTATGCTGAGAATAATCATGCTTTTAAAAGAAAGAAAGATGAAGATATTTCCAGATTTTAAAAAACTCTAAGAATTTCTTACTACCAGATACACTCTATAAGAAATACTAAAGGATTCCTTAAGGTTGAAATAAAAGGGCACTAAAGAGTAAGTAAAATCCACAAGAAAAATAGAGTGCCTGGAAAGGTACCTACATCAGTAAATAAAATAGTCAGTATAAATACACTTTAACTCTTTTTTAAAAGTCTAATTTTAAAAAAGGCATTTGCAGACATAAATAATTATAAATGTATGCTGATGGACATAACGTACATGGCTGTAATTTGTATGAAAATAACAGCACAATGGTGGGGGAAGGAAATGAAGCTATATAATTACAAAGTATAGGTTAAGCATCCCTAATCCAAAAATAAAAATTCTGAAACTTTTTGAGCACTGACATGATTGCCATAGGAGGAAAATTATACATTTGACTTCATGTGATAGGTCTCAGTCAAAATGCAGTTGCACACTGTTCACTTGGTATCCCCAAGGAAAATGAGATCCTCCTAGCCCCGTTGAGCTGAAATATATCTTTTTCACCTACACCCAGATTTTTTTTAGATAAGCACTTCCACAAAGGGTAATAAAATGGCATGTGTGCCAGCTGGGTGTGAAGACAGACAGGTTTCCCATAATTTCCCACATGGGACCAAGACTCACATGTTTTACTCCCTATATTTTTCTACTTACTCTCTGTGGTGCAGAAATATTGCTGAAAATGTCAAAAAGGCTTGCAGACACCCCTATGGGTAACAGTGATAAGAAAAAGAGGAAGCATTTATGTTACTCCATAGCACAGAAAGCCAAGCTACTGGAGAAGCTGGACAGCAGTGTAAGTGTGAAACATCTTACAAAAAAGCCTGGTGTTGGAATGACCACCATATGTAATCTGAAGAAACAGAAGGATAAACTGTTGAAGTTCTATGCTGAAAATGATGAACAGAAATTAATGATTGTTTTAAAAGAAAAAACACTGTATAATGTTAAAAATGAAGATTTCAGTCATGTATTAAAAGAGTGGATCTGTTAGGGTTACAGTGAAGACATGTCACTTAATGGCATGCCAATCATGAAACAAGCAAAGATGTATCACAATGAAGTGAAAATTGAAGAGAACTGTGAATATCAAACAGGCTTGTTTCATACAGTTGTGAATAAACTTGGCATTAAATTTTTAGATACTAGTTGTGCTAAAGCATCGCAAAGCAGGGAGAAGTTCATTGAAGAGTTTTCCAAAGTCACTGTTAAGAATGTCACTGCTTTGGCACCATTGCCCCAGAGAGGGACTGACTATCACTCATGAAACAGCCCCTACAGGAATTAAGGATACAAAGGACAGAATAACTGTGCTGGGATGTACTAATGCAGTAGGCACACACAAATGTAAGCCTGCTATGCTAGGCGAAAGCATGCATCTTGCTATTTTCAAGGAGTACTTTTTTTTTTTTTTTTTTTTTTTTTTTGCCAATTCACTATTATGCTAACAAAAGAGCATGAATCACCAGGAATATCTTTCTTCACTGGTTTCACAAACATTTTGTACGAGCAGCTCATGCTTACTGCAGAGAAGTTGGGCTGGGTGAAGACTGCAAGATTTTATTTCTTATCAGCTCTTCTGCTGATTGTCCAGCAGAAATTTTCATCAAAAATAATGTTTATGCCATGTATTTTCCACCAAATCTGACTTCATTAATTCAGCCATGTGACCATAATATACTCAGATCAATAAAGAGTAAATATAAAAACACTTCCTTAAATAGCATTCTAGCAGCAATCACAGAGGTATGGGTGTGGAAGGTTTTCAAAAGAAGGTTAGCATGAAGGATGCTGGATATGCTGTTGCCAGTGCTTGCAACAGAGTGACCAAAGACACAATGGTGCAGGCCTGGCACACCCTCTGGCCTGTGACTATGTTTAATGACGATGACTATGTTTAATGATAGTGACTTTAAAGAATTCTGTGTCAAGTGAGAAAATGATGTCTGACCTCCTTACATATGGAAAAATCTATACCTTCAGAGTCTCTCAGTAAACTGGAAGAAGTGAATATTGAAGTTATTTTTAAGAATAATTTTATATTTTCATTTAAATATAATAGATTTATGTATCTTCAAGGTACATGTGACAGATACATTCCTGTAATTTGTAAAGATAAAACCAGTATAAATTCAAGTTAGGCACTTGCTTTTTAGGTATTAAATTTTTACTCAGGCTCTAAAGGTAATTCCTATAATCAATTACTGTTATCTATGAACATAAACATTTCATCAAATTATATTCCTAAGATTAACTGCTACATTGGTTTAGCTAATTCTATAGCATTTCTGCGTCTTAAAGTCTTTATCTTGCAAATGGAAAATATACCTTCAGATTTTTTTCTGCAAATATGAAATATGGCATGACAAAAACAATGTGACAAAATAGTCTTTGTTCACATACATTTTATAATAAAATATGTACCAAGTAAAAAAAAAAATCAAACCAGTGTAATTGGGATATCCATCACCTTAAATGTTTGTCTGTTCTTTAGGCTAGAAACATTCAAATTATTCTCTTCTAGCTGTTTTGGAATATATAATAGATTATTATAAACTATAGTCACCTGACTGATCTATCAAACACTAGATATTATTTCTTTTTTATTTATCTGTACCCATTAATCAACCCCTCTGATACTCCCATCCTCCCTAATCTTCCTGTTCTCTGGTAACCATCAATTACTTTCTGTCTTCATTGGGATCTAATTTATTAGCTCCCACATATGAGTGAGAATGTGCAATATTTGTCTATGTTTGGCTTATTTCACTTAACATAATGACCTACGGTTCCATCTCTGTTGCTACAAATGACAAGCTCTCATTTTTTGTGTGGCTGAATAATATGCCATTACATATATAAACCACATTTTCTTTATTCATTCATCCACTGATAGGCACTTAGGTTGGTTCCATATTATGGCTATTGTAAATAGTGCTGCAAAAAACATGGAAGTCTAGATATTTCTTTGATACATAGATTTCCTTTCCTTTGGCTATAAAACCAGAAGTGGAATTGCTGACTCATATGGTATTTCTATTTTTAGTCTTTTTAGATACTTCATACAGTTTTCCATAGTGTCCGTACTAATTTGCATTCTTAGCAACTGTGTAGGAGAGTTCCCCTTGCTCACATTCTCAACAGCATATATTGTTACCTGTTTTTTTAATAAAAGCCATTTAACTGGGGTAAGATGATAACTCATTGTATTTGATTTGCAATTCTCTGATGATTGGTGATGTTAAGCATTTTTATATGCCTGTTGCCCATTTGTATAACTTAAGAAATTGCTATTTTTATATTTTGCCAATTTTAATGGATTATTTGGACTTGTGCTGTTGTTTGAATATATGTATTGAAATATGCATATTCTGGTTATTAACCCTTTTTCAGATGGATAGTTTACAAATATTTTCTCCTATTCTGTGGGTTGTGTCTTGATTTTGTTGATGGTTTCCTTTGCTATGCAGGAGACTTTTAGCTTGATGCAATGCCATTTGTCTATTTTTGCTTCAGTTGCCTGTGCTTTTGAAGTCTTACACAAAAATTCTTTTCCCAGTTCTATGTCCTGAAGCATTTCCTCAATGTTATCTTCTAGTAGTTTCATAGTTTCAGATCTTAGATTTAAGTTTCTATTAGGTTGGTGCCAAAGTAATTGTGGTTTTTGCCATTAAAATATTGGCAAAAAAACTCAATTACTTTCACACCAATATAATGACTTATTTTTATTTGATTTTCATATATGGTGAAATACAGGGAGCTTCTTTTTGCTTCTGCATAGGATTATCCAGTTTTCCTAGCACCATTTATTGAAGAGACCTTTCCTTTCGCATTGTATGTTTTTGGTGTTATTGAAGATTAGTGAAAATCTTTATCTTTGTTGCAAATGAGATATAAACCCATGAGCAAATGCAAGAATTTATATCTGAGTTCTCTATTCTGTTCCACTTATCTTTGTGTCTGTTTTCACGTTATGCTGATTTTGTTACCATAGCATTGTATAATGTTATATTTTGAAGTCAGGTAGTATGATGCCTTTGGCTTTGTCCTTTTTGGTAAGGATTATAAAGAAGTTAAAAGTTATCTTAGATCACAATATAAAGAACAGAAACAAGCAAAGAAAAAAAACTTCTAACCTAGCTCCACCCCTCCCATTTTGACTTTTAGTTATCTCAGTTTACATATTTTTATATTACCTATCTCTTAACAGGTTTCTGTAGTTATTGTTTCTCATAAATTTGTCTTTTGGGCTTCATACTAGAGTTTTCAGTGGATTGCACACCTTACAATCATAGAGTATTCTGGGCTTGTCCATGTACTTAATTTTACCTGTGGGTTTTATACCTTCAAATGTTTTATTTTTGCACAGTAGTTTTTTCCTTTAAGATTGAGGAACTCCCTTTAGCATTTTTTTTTTTTTTTGACTTTGTGACTCGGGCTGGAGCTCATTGGGGCAATCTCGGTTCACTGCAACCCCCACCTCCTTGGTTCAAGTGATACTCCTGTCTCAGCCTCCCAAGTAGCTGGGACTACAGGCATGCACCATCACACCCAACTAATTTTTGTATTTTTAGTAGAGATGGGGTTTCACCATGCTGGCCAGGATGGTCTCGATCTCTTGACCTTGTGATCTGCCCACCTCAGCCTCCTAAAGTGCTGGGATTACAGGCGTGAGCTGCCATGCCTGGCCAGTATTTTTCTGTAAAACAAGTCTAGTGGTGGTGAATTCTGTCAGCTTTCATTTGTCTGGGAAAGACTTTATCACTCCTTCATACTTAGAAAGTAACTTTGCTAGATACAATATTCTTGGATGACAGGTTTTTATTTCCATCAGTACTTTGAAAATATCATTTTACTTCCTCTTAGACTGTATGATTTCTGTTGAGAAGTATGTTGCCAGAAAACTGGAGCTTCTTTATGTTATTTATTTCTTTCTTTTAACTGCTTTTAGAATACTCTGTCCTTAATCTTTGAGAGTTTATTGTATGCCTTTGAATAGTCTTATTTGGGTCAAGACTGTTTGTTGTTCTCTGGACTTCCTGTACCTGGATATATATATATATATATATATCTTTCTCAAGTTTTAGAAAGTTGTCTATTATTATTTATTTGAATAAGCTTTCTCTTCCTTGCTCTTGCTAAACACTCTTAAACACCAATAATTCTTAGATTTGTCCTTTGGAGATAATTTTCTATATCTTGTTCTTTTTTTTCATATATGTTCCTCTCTTTTGTGTCATTTTGCTATTAAGAGCTTCTGATAAATTTTTCAGCTTGTCAAATATGTTTTCCAGTCCCAAGTTCTTCATTTGATTTTTTAAAAATATGTCAATATCTTAATTAAAATTTTGATGATAAATTTATGAGTTGCTTTTCTGTGTTATCTTAGAGATCACTGAATTTCTTTCTAACTGCTCTTTTGAATTCTTGGTCAGAGAGTTCATATATTGCTGTCTCCTTAGGGTCAGTCACTGGTTCCTTGCTTTGTTTGCTTGAAGATGTCATGGTCCCCTGTTTGCCAGTGTTTTATGTGGATATATGTTTGTGTGTTTGCATTGAATGATTATTTATTTAAAACAGTCTTGTCTGTCTGACTTGTTTTGGTTTTATTGGATATGTTTCCTTAGGTCTTTTTTTTTTTTTTTTTTTTTTGGTAATTTACCTCTTGACGTTTTTTCTCTTAAATTTCTGCTTCATTTTCAGCACAAGATGATGCCTTAAGCCCAGGTTTTTCTTGGTTCTTGTAAATGATTAGAGCACTGTTTATCTCAAATGGTGGTGGGGGCAGAGGAGCGGGGCAGTCCCAACACAAAGGGGATATCTGCTGGCAGTGTGAGAAGGCTGGCTAGGGGTTTGTGCCTAGGGGACCTGTGGAATGTACTTCCTACACTGTGGTGCTACTGAAGAGCCACTCTGACTTGGTGTCCCCATTGGCTGAGTGGTTAAGCACTCAAATAAAAAGTATGCATTGACAAAATGGATACAAAGTAACCCAACTATATGTTAGGTACAAAGGAAACATTTTAGATTTAAATACACAAACAGAAATTACTAGGAAAGAAAAGGGTATGCTGTGTAGACAAGTATTTAAAAGAAAGCAGGTGTGACAATATTAATTTCAGACAAAATGGATTTTAAGACAAAGGTGTTACTAGACACAATTTAGAAACGATAAAAGGAGTCTGGGTGCAATGGTTCACACTTGTTACCCCAGCAGTTTGGGAGGCTGAGAGCTGGTGGATTACCTGAGGTCAGAAATTTGAGATCAGCCTGGGCAACATGATGAAACTGTCTTTGTTGAAAATACAAAAATTAGCCAGACATGGTGGCAGGTGACTATAATCCCAGCTACCCAAGAGGCTGAGGCAGTAGAATTGCTTGAACCCCGGAGGTGGAAGTTGCAGTGAGCTGAGATCATGCCATTGTATTGCTGCCTAAGTGACAAGAGCGAAACACCATCTCAAATATAAATAAATAAATGAAAATGATAAAAGAGTCAATTTATAATTGCAGATGCGTCTAACTAAAGATCCTCAAATACATGAAGCAAAAAGATGGTATTGAATGGAGATATAATTTTGAGAATAACAGGGACTTCAATACCCACTTTCAATAATGGATAGGACAACTAAACAGAAAATCAGCAAGAAAATAGAAAACATGAAAAATACTATAAACCAACTAGAGATAATAGTCACATATAGAACATCACACTCATAAAAACAGCATGTACCTTATTCTCTTCTATGTATGGAACATTACCCAGGATAGATTATATGTAATGCCATAAAGAAGTCTCAATATATTTAAAAGATTGAAATCATACAAAGTATGTTCTCTGACCATAGGAGATGAAATTAGACAGAAGAAAATTGTGGAAACTTACAAGCATGTAGAAATTAAATAACACTCTCCCAAATAACCCATGGGTCAAAGAGAAAATCAAAAAGGAAATATTTAAATATTTTGATGAATGAAAATGAAAACATCACATACCTAAGTTTATGGAATGTAGTTAAGTGCTTAGAAATAATGATAAATGCTTATTTTAAAAAAAGAAAATCTCAAATCAAAAACATAATCTTCTACCTTAAGAAACTAGTTAAAAAAGAGCAAAGTAAACCCAGAGAAAAGAGATAAATGTTAAAGTGGAAATAAATAAAAAAGAAAATAAAAGTGAATACAAAAACACAAAACCAAAAACTGGTTCTTTGAAAAGACCAGCAAAATTGACAAAATTTTCATTTAAATGACAAAAATACAGACAAGTCTCAAATTACTAAAATCGGGAATGAGAGTGGACATTCAAACTGACCTTACAGAAACAAAAATGATTATAAGAAAACAGTGTAATTGTATGCCAACAAATTAGATAACCTAGATGATAATAGAAAAAGTCTTAGCAAGGCAAAAACTAGTGAAATTGACTAAAGAAGAATTAGAACATCTGAATAGATCTATAACAAGTAAGGAGACTGAATTAACAATCAAAATAGATAGTTTCAAATGGCTTCACTAGTAAATTCTACCCAAAATTAAAGAATTAACACCAATTAATCATAATATGTTTCAAAACACAGAAGTGAATACATTTCAATGTATTCTATGAATTTAGAATTTCTTTAATAACAAATCCAAACACATTTCTAGGAAAGCAAAACAAAACAAATGAACTACAGAACAAGATCCCTTATGCAAATAGATGCTCACATTCTCAAAAAAGAATTGTAGCAAAATAAATCCATTAACATGGAAAAAAGATTAAGCACCATGACAATGTGGGATTTATTCCACATTGCAAAGTTGGTTCTACACATGAAAAACAATGAAATTAATACAGCCCTGGAGAGCTTTATGTTAAGTGAAATAACCCAGACACAATAAATAAATATTGTATGATCTCATTTATACATGCAGTCTATAATAGTAAACCTCATGGAAACAGAGTAGAATGCTGGTTGCCAGGTACTGGTAGAAGGAAATGGAGAAGTGCTACCATATCTTAGCTATTGTGAGTAATATTGCAGTAAACATGGGAGTGTGAATATCTGTTCAGCATAATGATTTCAATTCCTTTGAATATATACCCAGAGACAGGATTACTGGATCATATGGAAGTTCTATTTTTTGTTTTCTGAGGAAGCTCCATACTGTTTTACATAATGGTTATATTATTTACATTCTCACCGAGGCTGTTTTGATTACTGTAGCTCTGTAGTATAGTTTGAAGCCAGGTAGTGTGATGCCTCCAGCTTTGTTCTTTTGCTTAGGATTGTCTTGGCTATGTAGGCTTTTTTGGTTCCATATGAAGTTTAAAGTGGTTTTTTCCAGTTCTGTGAAGAAAGTGAATGGTAGCTTGATGGGAATGGCGTTGAATCTATAAATTACTTTGGGCAGTATGAACATTCTCACAACATTGATTCTTCCTAACCATGAGCATGGAATATTTTTCCATCTGTTTGTGTCCTCTCTTATTTCCTTGAGCAGTGGTTTGCAGTTCTCCTTGAAGAGATCCTACACGTCCTTTGTTAGTTGTATTTCTAGGTATTTTATTCTCTTTGTAGCAATTGTGAATGGGAGTTGGCTCAGGGTTTGGCTCTCTGTTTGTCTGTTATTGGTGTATAGGAATGCTTGTGATTTTTGTACATTGATTTTGTATCCTGAGACTTTGCCGAAGTTACTTATCTTAAGGAGATTTTGGGCTGAGATGATGGGGCCTTCTAAATATACAATCATGTTTTCCGCAAATAGAGACAATTTGGCTTCCTCTTTTCCTAGTTGAATACCATTTATTTCTTTTTATTGACTGATTGCTCTCGCTGGAACTTCCAATACTATGTTGAATAAAGTGGTGAGAGAAGGCACCCTTGTCTAGTGCCAGTTTTCAAAGGGAATGCTTCCAGTTTTTACCCATTCAGTATGGTATTGGCTGTGGGTTTGTCATAGATAGCTTTTACTATTTTGAGGTATGTTCCCTTGATAGCTAGATTATTGAGAGTTTTTAGCATGAAGGGCTGTTGAACTTTGTCCAAGTCTTTCTCTGCATCTATTGAGATAATCATGTGGTTTTTGTATTTGGTTCTGTTATGTAGTAGATTACGTTTATAGATTTACATATGTTGAACCAGCCGTGCATCCCCAGGATGAAGCCTACTTGATCATGATGGATAAGCTTTTTGATGTGCTGTTGCATTCTATTTGCCAGTATTTTATCAAAGATATTTGCATCGAAGTTCATCACAGATATTGGCCAGAAATTTTCTTTGTTAGTTCTGTCTCTGCCAGGTTTTGGTATCAGGATGATGTTGGTCTCATAAAATGAGTTAGGGAGGATTCCCTTTTTTTGTATTATTTGGAACAGTTTCAGAAGGAATGGTCCCAGCTCCTCTTTGTACGTCTGGTAGAATTTGGCTGTGAGCCCGTCTGGACCTGGACTTTTTTTGATTGGTAGGCTATTGATTGCTGCCTCAATTTCAGACCTTGTTATTGGTCTATTCAGGGACTCAACTTCTTCCTGGTTTAGTCTTGAGAGGGTGTAAGTGTCCAGGAATTTATCCATTTTTTCTTGATTTACTGGTTTATGTGCCTAGAGTTGTTTGTAGTAATCTCTGATGGTAGTTTGTATTTCTGTTGAATCATTGGTGATATCCCCTTTTTCATTTTTTATTGTATCTATTTGATTCTTCTCTTCTTTTTTATTAGTCTGGCTAGCAGTCTGTTTTACTGATCTTTTCGAAAAACCAGCTCCTTGATTTATTCATTTTTAAAGGGTTTTTTATGTGTCTATCTTCTTCAGTTCTGCTCTGATCTTAGTTATTTCTTGCCTTCTGCTAGTTTTTGAATTTGTTGGATCTTGCTCCTCTAGTTCTTTTAATTTTGACAATATGGTATCGAATTTAGATTTTTCCATGCTTCTCATGTGGGCATTTATTGCTATAAATTTTCCTCTAGACATTGCTTTAAATGTGTCCCAGAGATTGAGGTATATTGTGTCTTCATTCTCATTGGTTTTAAATAACATCTTTATTTCTGCCTTCATTTCATTATTTATCCAGTAGTCATTCACAAGCAGGTTGTTCAGTTTCCATGTAGTTGTATGGTTTTATATGAATTTCTTAATCCTGAGTTCTAATTTGATTGCACTGTGGTCTGAGAGACTGGTTGTTATGATTTCCGTTCTTTTGCATTTGGTAAGGAATGATTTACTTCCAATTATGTGATCAGTTTTAGAGTAAGTGTGATGTGGTGCTGAGAAGAATGTATATTCTGTGGATTTGGGGTGGAGAGTTCTGGAGATGTTTATTAGGTCCACTTGGTCCAGATCTGAGTTCAAGTCCTGGATAACCTTGTTAATTTTCTGTCTCACTGATCTCTCTAATATTGACTGTGGAGTGTTAAAGTCTCCCACTATTGTTGTGTGGGAGTGTGAGTCTCTTTGTAGTTCATTAAGAACTTGCTTTATGTGTCTGGGTGCTCCTATATTGGGCGCATATATATTTAGGATCGTTAGCTCTTCTCGTTGCATTGATCCTTTTACCATTATGTAATGCCCTTCTTTCTTTCTTTTGATCTTTGTTGGTTTAAAGTCTATTTTATCAGAGACAAGGAATACTACCCCTGCTTTTTTTTTGTTTCCTCTTCATTTGCTTGGTAAATCTTCCTCCATCCCTTTACTTTGAGTCTGTGTGTGTCTTTGCACGTGAGATGGGTCTCCAGAATACAGCACATTGATGGTTCTTAAATTTTTATCCAAGCCAGTTTGTGCCTTTGACTGGGGCATTTAACCCATTTATATTTAAGGTTAATATTGTTACTTGGGAATTTGATCCTGCCATTTTGATACTAGCTGGTCATTTTGCCTGTTAGTTGACACAGTTTCTTCATTGTGTTGATGGTCTTTTCCATTTGGAATATTTTTGCAGTGACTGGTACTGGTTGTTCCTTACCATGTTTAGTGCTTCCTTCAGGAGCTCTTGTAAGGCAGGCCTGGTGGTCACAAAATCTCTCAGCAATTGCTTGTCCATAAACGGTTTTCTTTCTTTTTCACTTATAAAGCTTAGTTTGGCTAGATATGAAATTCTGGGTTGAAAGTTCTTTTCTTTAAGGGTGTTGAATATTGGCCCCCACTCTCTTCTGGCTTGTGGAGTATGTGCTGAGAGATCTGCTGTGAGTCTGATGAGCTTCCCTTTGTGGATAACCCAACCTTTCTCTCTGGCTGCCCTTAGCATTTTTTTCTTCATTTCAACCCTGGTGAATCTGACGATTATGTGCCTTAGGGTTGCTCTTCTTGAGGAGTATCTTTGTGATGTTCTCTGTGTTTCCTGGATTTGAATGTTGGCCTGCCTTACAAGTTTGGGGAAGTTTTACTTAAACGTCCCTGCCCAGCAGCTCTGAAGGGAGCAATGGAGTTCCCAGCACAGCACTTGAGCTCTGCCAAGGGACAGACTGCCTCCTCAAGTGGCTCTCTGACCCCTGTATATCCAATGAGTCACCTCATACAGGAGAGCTCTAACTGACATCTGGCAGGTACCCTTCTGGGACAAAGATACCACAGGAAGGAACAGAGCGCAATCTTTGCTGTTCTGCAGCCTCTGCAGGTGATTGCCAGGCAAGCAGGGTCTGGAGTGGTCCTCCAGCAGTCCTGCAGCAGAGGGGCCTGACTCTTAGAAGGAAAACTAAAAAACAGAAAGAAATAGCCTTAACATCAACAAAATGATGTCCACTCAGAGACCCTATCCAAAAGTCACCAACTTCAAAGACCAAAGGTAGATTAATCCACAAAGACAGGAAGAAACCAATGCAAATAGGGTGAAAACACCAGAAACCAGAACACCTCTCCTCCTCAAAGGGATCACAAGTCCTTGCCAGCAAGGCAGGATGGAGAACAAATTTGACGAATTGACAAAAGCAGGCTTCAGAAGGTGGGTAATAACAAGCTTCTCTGAGCTAAAGGAACATGTTCTAACCCAGTGCAAAGAAACTAAGAACCTTGAAAAAGGTTAGATGAAATGCTAACTAGAATAACCAGCTTAGAAAAGAACATAAATGACTTGATGGAGCTGAAAAGCACAGCACGAGAACTTCACGAAGCATACACAAGTTTCAATAGCCGAATTGATC
>NW_016107409.1:3591436-3737088 GCF_001604975.1 Cebus imitator
AACAAAGCCTCCAAGAAATATGGGATTATGTGAAAAGACCTAATCTACATTTGATCGGTGTACCTGAATGTGACAGGAAGAATGAATCCAAGATGGCCTTTGGCTTTTCTTTGATGGAAGGTTTTCTATTATTGAATCTATGTCCTTAATCATTGTTGGTCTGTTCAAATTTTCTATTTCTTCTTGATTCATTCCTGGTAAATTGTACATTTCTAAGAATTTAATAATTTCTTCTAGATTATTCAATTTATTGGTGTGTAATTGTTCATAGTAGCCTCTTATGATGCTTGTGTTTCTGTAGTATTTGTTATAATATATTCTCTTTAATTTCTAATTTTATTTTTTGAGGCTTTCTTTTCTTAAACTGGCTAGAGTTATGTCAATTTTGCTTACCTTTTCAAAAGCAATTCTTATTTTCATTGTTTATTTCAATTGTCATTCTATTGCCTATTTTATTTACTTCTGCTCTCATCATTATTTTCTTTACTGACTTGGGGTTTAGTTTATTCTTTGTTTAGTTCTTATGAGTATAATATTAAGTTCATGAGGTTTTTATTCTTTTTTGAAAAAAAGTCGTAGGCATTTATTGATATAAACAATCCATGTTAAGTGTTCTTAATACATACACAAAAACAACAATAATAAAGGGGATGAGAGGAAACTGTGGGAGGTGATATCTGTGTTGATGGGCTTGATGGTTTTGATGGTTTCCTGGGTATATAGTTATCTCCAAACCCACTGAGATGTTTATGATAAGTATATATAGCTTTTTATATATCAAGCATATCTCAAAAAGTTGAAAAATAAAGTTTAATTCAAAGACCTACAAATTAATACACTATAGAACAAATAACAAAAACCACATAATCATTTGAATAGACAAACTTTTTTAACAAAATTAATCATCCTTCATAATGAAAAGACTCAGTACATTAAGAAGGGAAGGAAACTTTGTCAACCTGGTAATAGGCATCCACAAAACCTCAAAGCTAGCATAATTAGAGATAAACAATGAAAGGTTTTCACCAGGTATCAGTTATAAAGTAAAGACATTCCTTCTCACTACTCCTATTCAACATCATACTCAAGGTCCTACCTAAGAAAATTAGACCAGAAAAAGAAAGGGGGAAAAAAAAAACCCAGATAAGAAAGGAAGAAGTGAAATTATCTGTTTGCAGAAGTAGTAATCTTATGTATGCAAAAATCCTAAGGAATTCAGAAAAAACTATTATATCTGAAAAACAAGTTCAGCAAGGATATGTAATGCAGAATAAATATACAAATATCAGTTGTGTTTGTATATGCTAATAATGAACAGTCTAAAAATGGAGTTAAAAAACTCCATATACAATAACATCATAATGAAAAAATGCATGAAAAACTACAAAACATCACTTAAAATACTGAAAGAATACCCAAAGTATTAGAGAGGTGTCTGTATTCATGGACTAGAAGAATTAATATTAAGATGACAATACTCTTCTATTGAGTTACAGATTCAATATAAGCCTTATCCAAATTACAGCAGCTTCTTTGCAAAAATTTACAAGCTGATCCCAGAATTTATATGCAAATGCAAGGATCCCAGCATGACTAAAACAATCTTAAGAATCAAAGCTTAAAGTTGAAGGACTAACACTGACCAATTTCAAACTTACTACAGAGCTACAGTAATCAGATCAGTGTGGTAATGACACAGGATAAACATGCTGATAAATAAAATATAATTCATAGTCCAGAAGTAAACATTTTTATTTGTGGTCAGTTGATTTCAACAAGGTTGCCAAGACCATTTGATGCAGAAAGGAGTCTTTTTTAAAAAAGATACTGGGACAACTGAATGTCCAGATGGAAAAGAATGACTTTGGACCCATATCTCATATTATATCCAAAAATGAACTCAAAAGAAGAGCTAAAGTTCTAAACTTTAAAAAGAAAAAATAGAGGTAAGTTTTCATGATCTTGGATTATGCAATTCTTTCTTAGATATGATACTAAAAGCACAAGAAACACAGAAAAAAATAAATTATACTACACACACACTCACACATCTTGTGCTTCAAAGATACTGTCATAATACTGAATAGACAGCCTACAAAATGGGAAAAAATATTTGCAAATCACATATCTGGTAAGGACTAGTGTCCAGAATGTTTAAAGTACCCATTAACTAAACAATAAAAATTATGAATAATCGAATTTTTAAAATGGGCAAAGGATTTGAATAGACAGTGCTTTCAAAAACTACACAAATAGCCAAGTGCACATGAAAATTACTCAACTTTATTAGTCATTTGAGAAATGCATTTTAAATGATATATCACTTCATACCCATAATGTAGGTATATTTAAAACAATAAAACAAAAACAACAAACAAAGATATAGACAAGGATTAGTTGTTAGGTAGAAACGTAAAATGGTACAGCTACTTTGGAAAACTGTTCAGCATTCCTCACTTGCATAAATATAGAATTCCTTTGAGTCATAATTTCCATGTTTAGGCATATATATACCCAAGAGATTGAAAGGATATGTCTACAAAACAGTTGTTCATGAATGTCCATTGAAGCATTATTACATTATTCTTAGCCAAAAAGTGGAAACAGCCCAAATGTTTAACAGAAGAATGAATAAAGTACATCTGATATATATCCAGAAAATGAAATATTATTTAGCCATGGTACACCAGTATGAACCTCAAAAACAATATGTCAAGTTATAGAAGACAGTCACAAATGATCATAACATGCATGATTTCATTTATATGAGATATCTAAAATAGGCAAATACATGGAGAAAAAAATGAATTAGTGGTTTTCCTAGTGCTGTGAGCATTGCGGGAAGTGGGGATTGAATGCTAATGGGTTTCTTTTTGTGTTGATGAAAATATCCTAAAATTGATTGTGATGACGGTTACACATCTCCACAAATATACTAAAATCCACCGAATTGTACACTTCAAGTGAGTGGATTGTGTGGCATATGAATTATATCTCAATAAACTATTACTTTAAAAATGCAAAACATCATGATAACAAATAAACCAATTAAGAAAGGGACCAAAAATATGAACAGACTCTTTGCCAAAGACATACAGATGGTAAATTAACACATGAAAAATGCTGCACATCATTTGTCATTTAGAAAATGTAAATTAAAACAACAGTGAGATACCAATACCTATTAAAATGGCTAAAATTTAGAAAAATTTAAAACTTTGACAGTATCAGTTGTTCATGAGGCAGCTGTAACTGTTATATTGTAATCATAAAGAAAAAATCCTGTAGTAGATACATCAAAGATAAACAGAAGGGAATCAAAGCGTACCACCACAAAAAGTCATCCATTTGCAAAGGAGAACAGAAAGAAAGTACAAGCAACTACAAAACAGTCAAAACTCATTAACAAAGTGGCAATAGTAAGTCCTTTTCTATCAATAATTACTTATCTTTTGTGTCACAGATGTAAGAATTCTCCAAAAGACATACAGTGACTGAATAGATTAAAAAGTTCTAACTACATGCTTCCTACAAGAGACTCATTTTAGCTTTAAGTGCACACATATGCTGAAAGTTAAAAGATGGAGAAAGATATTACATGCTAATAGTAAAATAGAGAGAGAGAGCAGGGGTAGCTATACTTACATCAGAGAAAAACATTTTTAAGTCAAAAACTGTCAAAAGAGACTAAGAACATCATTATATAATAATAACAGGGCCAGTTAATCGAGAGAATATAATTAATTGCAAAAATGTATGTGTGAAACAATAGTCATGTAAGTAAATAAAGTATTAACTACATGGAAGAGAGAAGTATAAACAACACATTATAGTAGGGACATTTAATACTCCACTCTTAACAATGGATTGATCATCCAGATAGAAAAATCAACAAAGGAACAACTGACTGGATCATTATGGGGCAAATGGAGCCAACAGACATATACAGAACATCCCCTTCAACAGCAGCAGAATACACACTTTTCTTGAGTGCATGTAGAACATTCTCCATAGGTCATATGTTAGGCCCTAAAACAAATCTTAACAACTTCAGGAAGATTGAAATCATACCAAATCTCTAATGACTACAATGGTATGAAACTAGAAATCAATAACATTAGAAAAATAGGAAATTCACAAATAGGTGAAAATTAAACAATACACTCCTGAATAACAAATGGGTCTAAGAAAAAAAAATGTTAGGGAAATAAAACCTAAGGAGGGAAATAAAGTGGTGTCTTGAGACACACACACACACACACACACACACACACACACACACACACACACACACAAACAAATAGGAAAAAGTCTTAGGGAAATAAAGCCATACCTGGAGCCACACACACAAAAATAGACATGCAACATCAAAACTTATGAGTTCTTCAATAATAGGTGTTTTTCTTTTTTTATATCATGGTAGCCATTTTATTTTTGTTCACACTCCTATACATACAAGCATTTTTTTAATTGTACTTTAGGTTCTGGGGTACATGTGCCGATCATGCAGAATTGTTGCATAGGTACATACATGGCAAGGTGGTTTGCTGCCTCCATCCCCCCATCACCTATATCTGGCGTTTTTCCCCATGTTATCCCTCCCCAATAACAGTTCTAAGATGGAAGCTTGCAGCAATAAATACCTATATTGGCGGCGGGGGGGGGGGCGGGGGAAGAAAAGATCTCAAGCAACCTGTCTTTACACCTTAAGAAACTAGTAAAATAAGAACAGACTACTCCAAAAATTAGCAGGTCAGAAACAAAAGAGCAGAAATAAATAAAAAAGAGACTACCAAACCAATAGGAAAAATCAACAGAACTAACAGTAGTCGTTTTTTTTTTTTTTAAAGATAAAATCGACAAATCATTAGGTAGATTAACTATAAAAAGAAAGAAGACTCAAATTATAAATCAAAGAGGAAACATTAAAACTGATACCACAGAGAGACAAAGGGTCATGAGAGACTACTATGACCAATTATATGTTAACAAATTAGTTAATCTAGAAGGAATGGATACATTCTGAGAAACATACAACCTACCAATATTGAATCATAAAGAAATAGAAAATCAGAATATACCAACGGGTTAAGAAGATTGAATCAGTAATCTAAAACCTCCTAACAACAAAACCTAGGGCCAGATGGCTACACTGGTGAATTGTACAAAAGAGTGAATGAAAATTAATGTCAGTTCTCTAAAACACTTCCAAAAAATTTTTGGGGAAAGAAAACTTTCAAAACCATTTTATGGGTCCAACATTAATCTAATAAAACAGCAACACAAGAACAATACAAAAAAAATTTCAGGCCAACATCCCTGATGAAAATATTCACAGAAATCCTCCACAAAATGCCAGCAAACCAAATTCAATGGCACATTTATGGATAAATGAAAAGATATCCCGTGTTCATGCACTGAAAGTATTAACATTGTTAAAATGTCCATAATATCCAAATAAATCTATCAAAATCTAATGACATTTTTCACAGAAATAGAAAAAAATAGAAAAAAATTAGATGCACATCAAACCACAAAAGATCCCCAAAAACTAAAGTATTCATGGGAAAAAAACAAGACAAAACAAACAAAAAACTGGAGGCATCACACTATCTGACTTCAAAATACATTACAAAGCTATGGTAAACAAAACAGGATGGTACTGGCATAAAAGACACACACAGACCAATGAAACAGAAAGGAAAGCCCTAAATAAACCCACACATTTATAGTCAATTGATTTTCAGCAAAGGTGCCAAGAATACACAATGGAGAAAGTGTTTCTTCAATAAAGGATGCTGAGAAAACTGGATAATTACATGCAGGAGAATGAAATTAGATCTTTGTCTCACACCACATACAAAAATCAACTCAAAATAGATTAAAGACTTAAATGTAAGACCTGAAACTGTAAAACCATTAGAAGAAAACATGGGGGAAAGCTCCATGACATTGGTCTGGATAATGATTACTTGAAATATGACCCCCAAAACACAGGCAACAAAAGCAAAATTAGACAAATGGGATTATATTAAACTAAAAGCTTCTGCACAGCAAAAGAAACAACCAACAGAGTGAAGAGGCAATCTGAAGAATACGAGAAAGTATTTTCAAAGCATATGTTTGATAACAGGTGAATATCCAAAACGTATAAGGGCTTGTTGGCTCACACCTATAATCAAGGCCCCTGGGGAGAATGAAGTGAGAGGATCACTAGAAGCCCCAGCAGTTCAAGATCACCCAAGCCAAAATAATGAGATCTTATCTCCATAAAAAACATGAAAAAAATTATTAGCCAGGCATAGTGGTGTGTGCCTGTAGTAGTCTCAGCTACATAGGAGGCTAAGGTGGGAGGACTGCCTGACCTTGGGAGCTGGAGGCTACAGTGAGCTATGATCACAGCATTATACTCCAGCCTGGGCAACAGAGTGAGACTTCCTCTAAATATATATATATATATATATATATATATATATATATATATATATACACACACACACACACACACACATACACACACGTATATATTTATTATATATTATCCTCTATATATATATATGTGTGTGTGTGTGTGTGTGTGTGTGTGTGTATCTATATGTATATTTAACTGAGAAAACTCCCTAGCAAGAAAGCAAATAATTTAGAAATCAGCAAAGGACCTGAATAGATATTTCTCAAAAGAAGACATATAAATAGACAACAGGTATATGGAAAAGTGCTCAACATCAGTAATTACCAGAGAAATGCAAATTAAAATCACAAAAAGATATGACCTCACATTTCTTAAAATGGCTATTATAAAACAGATGAATGATAAAAAGTATTGACCAGGATGTGGAGAAAAGGAAACTCTTGCATACTGTTGGTGAGAGAATAAATTAGCACAATCATTATGGAAAACTCTATGGAATTTTTCAAAGAGGTAAAAATAAAAGCACCATAGGATTCAACAGTCTCACTACTGTGTATAGACACGCAAATGAAATGGAGTATGTCAAAGAGGTGTCTGCACTGCCATGTTCTTTGCAGCATTAGTCATAAGATATGGAACAAGCCAAGGTATGGAGCCATCCTAAATGTCATCAACAGAAGAATGGAATAAGAACATGTGGTATATACATATACAGCTAGTGCTCCACTTACGACCACGATTGGGTCCGACAGACGGGTCGTAACATGATTTGGTCGTAAGTTGAGTAGGCTATATGTACAGTACTGTGAAATGATATTATAAAAATCTTTAAGTCATATTTTATAATTTTCTTTCATTATTGTTATATATCATAATTTTCTTTGTTCATTTTATGCCATTTGTATCATTTCTACACTGTTTCTTATTTTGACGAATGTCAAAATTATGATATATTTTGAACAAAGAAAATCAGTGCTCGACTTACGACCATGATTGGGTCCGACAGACTGGTCGTAACATGATTTGGTTGTAAGTTGAGTAGGCTATATGTACAGTACTGTGAAATGATGTTATAAAAATCTTTAAGTCATATTTTATAATTTTCTTTCATTATTGTTGTATATCATAATTGAATGTCAAAATAAGAAACAAGATAGTGTAGAGATGATACAAATGGCATAAAATGAACAAAGAAAATTATGATATATTTTGAACAAAGAAAATTATGATATATTTAAGCAAAACACTACATTACTAGTTTGCAAAACATATAAAATTACAAAATACAGGTGTAAAAAATACCATAGGAAACATTTTCCCAGTTGCAAAACATATCAAAATATATAAACATGTACGAAACATTTTATTGGCCACTGGTGCTTGGCTGCAGATCGTTGATGTCGTCATCTGAGGCAGCAGTTGGGGTTACTGGAGTTGCTTTTTTCATAAACATGGTGAGCTTTGTCTGAATTGTATGTTTCTTTTTTTCTTCATAAATTTCACGATATGGACAAAACACATCGTGCGCCATCCGTTCAATCCTTGCAAATCATTCGATGTTTGGGTCCATTGCTTCAAAATGTATAAGAAGTTTATTCAGTAAAGATAAACCATCTGATAATCCCTTAGTGGTGAACTTTCTTTCTGGCTCCTCCTCTTCTTTCTCTGCTTCTCTTCTTTCTTCTTCCTCTACTCTTTCTTCTTCCAGTTCGATTAGCTCTTCATTTGTAAGTTCTCCAGATTCTTTGTCTAGCAACTCTCGACATCTTCCATTTCACACTCCAAAGAAAGATCTTTAGCGAGTTTTACTATTTTTTCACCCAAATCATTTCAAGTTCATGTTCACTGTCAAATCCGTCAAAATCATTAACATAGCGCTTAACACAATTTTTCCAGATGCCATTCATGCACTTTGTCATCACAGCCTCCCAGGCGGTAGCGATATTCTTGATACACATCAAAATATTGTAGTGTTTCCAAAAGTCTCGCAGTGTTAGTTCTGAGTCAGCATCTATAGCGGATATTGCTTGAGCGAAGGGGGTTCAGAGATAGTTGGCCTCCAATGTAGCAATCGAACCTTGGTCCATAGGCTGGATGAGTGGAGTCGTGTTTGGCAGAAGAAAAACAAATTTTACATCTGGATGGAGATCGCCTAGATGTGGTGGGTGTCCAGGTGCATTATCGAGTAGCAATAAAATCTTGAAAGGAATATCTTTCTCCAAACAATACTCTCGAACTTGAGGAATAAAACAGTTCATAAACCAGCCTTCAAACAATCCTTGTGTCATCCATGCTTTATGTTGAGAATGAAGTAGACGGGCAGTGTGTGCTTGTTAACATTCTTGAACGCACACAGGTTGTCTGAGTGATAAATTAAGAACGGCTTCAGCTTAAACCCTGCGATGTTCCCACCAAGCAGCAGAGTTAGCCTATCCTTAAATGCTTTAAATCCTGGCATGCGTTTTGCCTCTTTGTGAATATAAGTGTGTGCTGGCATCCGTTTCCAAAATACAGTAATCCAGTTTCATCAACATTGAAAATCTGTTCTCCTAGATATCCCTCATCTGTAATTAATTCATCCAGACTATCAACAAACTTACGTGCTCCTTCCTCATCCGCACTCGCTGCTTGTCCTGTCACTCAAACACTATGCATTTGGAATCTTTTCTTGAATCTCTGGAACCAGCCAGTGCTTGCTACAAATTCTTGACTGTAATCTTCTCCAGCACGCTCCTTCAGAGTCTGAAATAGACTTCTTGCCTTCATCTGCACAGTAAAAAGACTTAATGGTGTCCGTTTTTGAATTTGATCTTCCATCCAAATATATAGCAATATCTCCATTTCGTGGATGGGCCTGCTTCTTTGCTTTGTTATAACTGTTGATCGCATGGGTGCAGAACCTTTCACAGCTTCGCGAATTCTTTCTTTATCTTTCAAAATCATCGACACAGTCGAGTGTGATAACTTCGTATCACGTGTGATCACATTCACTTTCTTTCCTCCTTCGTACTGCTAAATTACCTTCATTTTTGTGTCGAGGTCGATGGCCTTTCTTTCCTTCTTGGCAAGCTGAGGCTTAGACAAAGACAATTTCCTCTTGATAGACATCTTGGGAGGGGTTTGATGAAAAATATCCAAGACACAAAACACAAATTGCTGTACCGAGTCTGGGATAACAGTTGAAATGGTGCACGCGGAGATGGTAGTGCTGCCGGAAGCTGGTCCGCACTGTCTTACACCCAGCTGGGCAATGTTTGTGCTGCCAGACGTGGAGCAGTTGTGGCTACCGATTGTGGTCGTAAAGTTGAATGGTCATAAGTTGCATAGGTTGTAAGTTGATCAATACCTGTACACATATTATATATAATAGAATACTATTTAGGCTTTTAAAAAAGCCTATCATTTGTGACATCGGATGAACCCAGAGGTAGTAATATTAAACATAAGCCACACACAGAAAAACAAATACTGCACAATCTCACTTATATATTTAAGTTTGCATTTGCTTTATTAACTGTAGAAAGAGGTGTGTTAAGGTCTACCAATATGACTGTAGTTTTTACCTTTTGCCTTTCTATTTTTGTTTATATATTTTGGGACCATATTATTTTTTGAATACAAATTTAGAGTTTTTATATCTTCTTCATGAATCTAATCTTTATTATTTACAGTAACTCTCTTTCTCTAAGACATAGATAGTGTTAAAGTCTATTTTAGTTTAAACGACTATAATTAACACCAGGGTTTTTTGGTTAGTATACTTTTCTGTAGTCTTTTAATGTTGCTGTGTTTCTATATGCTAAATGCATCTCTTGTGAGCATCATAAACCGGTATGATTATTTTCTTCTTCCAGGTTTCCAATCTTTGCCCTTTAACTGAAGGTTGTTTTGCTATCCATTCACCTTACACCGAGGCTGCAGTTGCTTAGAAATGCAGACTGAATGCAGTCTTTACTGTTAGACTCTCTGCTTAGGGTAAGTCGTGTACTTTTGTGCTTTGTTTTCACATCTTTGTAGCATCAAAGCAAAACTAAAGCCCACAGTTTATCAAGTGACGCCATGAAAAAATTTCTCTTTCACCTTGTTCTGTGCCTCACAGGATTTCTTACTTAGTCACAAACACAGTGCATTTTTAAAAGATTTCAAATATATTTATAATTTAGAATTTTAGTTCAAATGGTAGTTATATTTAGTCCACCATGTTACTAGGAACAGATCCATAGGTGTGGACATTAAATAATTTGTCTAAAATCATACACATAGCAAACAGCAGAATCAAGTTAAGACACTGGATGTGTTTGGTTGTTCACTAACATGTGTTGCCTACTACTATATTATTGGCTTTAATTTCTTCTAAAATTATATGTTTGCTGTTAGTCAAAGTTGATGAATTTGCTACAGGAGAGTCTTCCTTCAGTTTCACTATTTTACTTAGGGAGCAGTCAGTACCCAGCCAATTTCAACTCTTCAAAAATTCTTCATGACCCTCCACAAAATGTTAGTTAATTATACTTTCTCGAACACTTCTAAAGCCACAATTAGCCTTTCCTTCCATTTATATTTCAGAAAGAAAATATGAGTGTAGAGTCATACCTCAATTGTTTCTCAGAGAAACAGAATAGAAAATTGAGAGATTATTCCTAAAAAGCTTTGAGCTTCTTAGGAGAAATTTATGTCTGTCGTTTTATGAGTTCTTTTTGGCTCTAAGTTTATTAAATTCCATATTGTGAATTTATATGCAGTGGAATCTGGCCAACTTTGATTTTTAATAGGCTTCATTTTGTGACAAGAGTTTGTGATCAATGGATCAGAAAGGTGCTTTCTCAGAAAATATAGCACTGTGGTATGTCACATACAATTTAGGACTTGTTTATGTGGTGTCTTTTGTTGGTAGCATACAGACAAGTTTTTCTTGTCTATTTTTTTTATTTCTTTAAAGAATAATTTTGGTTTTCCTTATTCTCAGAAAACTTAGAACAGTGCTGGAAACACTAGAGATATTCCACAAGTACTTCTTGAATCTGGTTACATTTGCTTTGTAAGTCAGCTACTAAACTGGAAAATATATCCAGTGTTCATTCTTGACTATTCTGATTTTTTTCTGTCTCCTTTGCCGAGTAAGTTTGACTTGATGGAACTAGGTCTGACCTACCCAGCCTGAAAGCCAGGATCAATCATGCAGGTATAAGATGGGTGAAATCTCTAAAAGGGAAAATTGAAATACAAAAATAAGAATGAACAGACACAGTGGTGCCTGGGATGGGGCTCAGAGGACTAAAAGGGGCAAGTCAGACAGAGGACTGTTACAAACTTCCTATGTTCCATCTTGAGCTCAGCTTTTTGAAAATATGTTTGATTACTTTGGAGTACAGAGTATAATTCTGGAAGCAGCTATAAATTTAGAACATGTCAAAGCTTAAAAAGAGTGAAAGTAAAATTCATAGGAAGATGAAATATGATGCAAACATAAGCAAATTTCAGTTGGAATCCTGGATACCTCAATTCTGGTGCTGGCTCTAACACATTCAGTAAATAACTCCTCTCTGGGCTTTAGTGTGCTTCATTGTGAAATAAGCGGATTGAGCTCAGGTTCTTGACTCCTGTTTCAGTACGTATGCCATTAGACCACCCTGCAATCTTCTCTCCACTATTACTAAGGACTTTTGTACCAACACAGGCCAATACTGTGGCTCAGGTATTCCTTTTACATTTTCTTTCCTATTTCCAAAGTTTCAAAGTTTTTTACATACCTTTTTTCCAGTTTAAGCTCCCTGCCAACAATAGAGGTCTATAGTTTTATGTGTCTAGAGTCATTGGCTGTAAGCAACAGAGACGGTTTCCAAATTATTTAAGCAAGATGAGACTTTATTGGAAAGAAAGAGAATGGCTAAGGGATCCTAAAGAAAGGCTAAATAGCTGGGTGTGGTGGCTCACTCCTGTAATCCCAGCACTTTGGGAGGCCAACGCCGGTGGATCACTTGAAGTCAAGAGTTCAAGACCACCCTAGCTGAAATGGTGAAACTCCGTCTCTACTAAAAATACAAAAAAGTTAGGCAGACATGGTGGTGTACACCTGTAATCCTAACTGTTCTGGAAGCTGAGAAAGGAGAACTGCTTGAACCTAGAAGGCAGAGGTTCCAGTGAGCCGAGATCATGCCATTGCACTCCAGCCTGGGTGACAGAGGGAGAGTTTTTTTTTTTTTTTTTTTTTAAAAAGAAATAGGAAGGAAGGGAGAAAGGGAGGGAGGGTGAGTGGGCGGGCAGGCTAAGTAACCAGATTTTAGGAAAAACACGCTTCTGTAGTATTTCTTTCCCAGGAAATAGAGGCTGGTTGGCTGACCTTGGGTCACATGCCTAGGGCAGGTGGCAGGAAGAGCTCATTAATTACAAAGTTCCATCAGACTCAATGCAATGAGATAGAATATTATTTCTCCCCAAAAAGACAGACTGCCATTACCAAAAGAAGGTAAGCTGGGCAAGCAAAATCAGAAATATCCATGTAATAGTGCTATGATTTGGTGCCTGTCTTCTTTTTCCTTTTTTTTCCCCCCATTTTATGTGAAAAGTGAGTCAGAATCATTCCCTGTCTCGTCAGTGGATGGAATCAGGCTAATGTCATTGGATTCTGTGATACAGGAATTGTTTCTCTGCATGTGCTGTTTAGCATATGATCCTCTGTAAGGGATGTGAATCCAAGTAAAACACATCAGTTTAATGTCTTGCGTTGTCTCTGGCAATATGATTTTACAAGTTAATAAAGAGTTTACTCTTTTGTGTTAATCTGTTATAATCCACCAGCAATTTTCACACATGAATGGATCTTCAGGCCTCTATCAACAGCAGAGTCGAATGAATTACTCAGAGGGTTTGAATTATGATTTAATAAAATCTGGCTTTACGAATTGTAAATTGGTCAAAGCAAAGTGAGCCTTGCCTATTAGTTTACCTTCTCAACTTTGAAATTGCTTATGTTAACCCACAGCATTTACATATTCAGAACAGGGATTCCTTCTGAAGGGTTCAGAACACTTACAGAAATTTTGTCCATCTGCTTACTTTCTCTAAGAGATAAGTTGGTTGTCAATAATAACATTAAAGTTCTGAGAAAATTTCTCAGGAAATTTATGCGCGTAGAAAAAGTGGCAATTATCTACATTTTAATGATGTCATAGAAAAATCTAAATGTTTTACCAGTGTGAAAATTATAGCCATCATATTGCTAATTTGTTGGGCTCCTTATTTTCATCTATAAAGTAGCTCATAACTATTACCATAATCAAAATAATCTATTAAATACCTTCCTGCTTATGGCACTACTTGGAGCTTGTTAGGTATAACCTATAATCACCAAATATTGATCATTTACAAAAGAATTTTTTTTTTGACTCAGTAACCACACATTAGGGCCTACCCATGTGAGTGGTCTATATTTCACTTTAATATTAATTTTTCAAAAAGAAGATGGGATTCAGGGCAGTGATTTCTGAAGATATTAAGATATGTTTGTTTTTTTCTTGTGTGCGCTCCTTAGCATATTTGATTTTTAAGCTCCAAGCTCCAGTGCTATCAGCCTCTCAAAAGATAGGCAGATCTAGAATCACAGCTAGTCCTGCTTTTGTTCATATTGTATAGCTCCAAAAAACATTCTCCTCTTGTTGGTTTTATGAACAGTAGGCATAATTTCCATTCGCCTGCTTGAAGGACAAGTATTTAGTGTTCTTAAAGTGAATTTTACCCATAGGCATAATATTAAAACTTTGACTTTACATATGAATCCATCCAGGATGCTTTATAATTCTATACTCATGGTTCAGTTTCCATGTAGGATAAACACAGATTCCCTTCTACAATGCATTTTCAAAATGGGAATTGTGTCGTGGGATTTCTGCTGTTTCAAAATGGAGTAGATATATTTCAAACCCTAGGAACTACTTTCCTACGTCCAAGGCATCTCTAACCAGTAGCTCCCACTGGAGCTGAAACATTTGTTTGGAATAAAACAAAATGTAATGTCTATTATTTGGTGGTTCAATAACACACTTCAGGTATGTGAAAGAAGGCTCTGCACTGGGCATCATTTTCTGTAACAGAAGGGAGTCTAAGTATACTGTCAACAAGAAACTATAATGACAAAAATAACTTTCTGGCTGAAAGGCTGAAGACAGATTTGGACAGATAATTGGCTACTTCAGACAGAATTCACCATCCTTAGTAGCAATGTCTAAATGACAATGACCATATCTTAAATATATGTGTCCCCAAGTTGGTAGGTGGGGCTGTGGGGACTCGGTTTTATAGCCATGGGAAGTCTTATATAAACAGAATAATCTTAAAATCCTATAACAGAGTTGTTATTCATCTATACTTATGACAAGACAGGAAGGTGGTGTTGTAGGAGAAGTTTTGCTTTACTAGTGTTTCTTCAATTAGCCTCCCTCCCCCTCCAGCCTCCCCTCATTTTCCTTATATAGATTAGAGTTCTAAAATTGCTTTATTATCTTCTTGTCATTCCTCCTCTTCACATGAACAAATTTACTAATACAGTCTGTGATTAGCTTGGTCTCAATGATAAGACATGACTTTTAAAAAGGCTCTAATAACTTATTTCTTTAACATGGGGAGTAGAGTCTAATACAGAGTCTGGCACATGGTAAGTGCTCAATCAATATTTGGCGATTGATCATTTTGGTGAATTCCAATGAAACGTTAAACCAGGATCTGTCTATTGACTCCCTCTTTCCAATCAATGTAAAGTACTGTTACATTTTGATTACATAGAAAAAGGGGAAATTGAACTGCTCTTTTTATGGGTAAGATAAATTTTAAAAGGCTTGAAAATTGTCACAAATATTTATGAACAATAATTGCATATTTCAACATTTTTAATAATAGAAAAAATTGATAAACCTAAATGTACACCTAGGATTGGCTAAGTAAATTACAAGTTATACATACAGCCAATTGAAATCATGTTTATCAATAACGTTTTAGGACATGGAAAAACATGATAAAATCTTAAGCAAAATAAAACTGTACCACTAATATAAAATGGTCCCACTAAACACGGCTAAATTATAAAATGCATAAAAACCTGTGCTATGATTTGATTGTGGCAACCCCTCCAAAATTCATGTTGAAATTTAATCCTTACTGTGGTGATATTAGGAGATGAGGCCTTTTGGGACTTGATTAAGTCATGGGACTCTACCTTCACAAATGGATAAGTGCCCTTTTTTTTTAAAAAAAAAAAAAAAAAAAAAAAAAAAAAAAAAAAAGAGGCAGCTTGCCCCATTATGCCCTTTCACCTTTCACCATGTGAGAATGCCATCATTAGAAGACACCATTGGTGGTGCAGGCCCTCACCAGACACCAATCCTGGCGCCATGATATTGGACTTCCCAGCCTCCATAACTGTGAGAAAGAAATTTCTATCCTTTATAAATTACCCAGTCTGTGGTGTTTTGTTACAGCAGCACAAATAGACTAAGTCAATCTTGGATAAAGGCAAACTGTTGACACTGGTTATCTCTGGGATTGTGCTTTGCATTTCCTCAGTTACACTCAGTATATTTTTCTGTGGTTAAAGTTTCTTAAAGAGCACACATTGTGTGTGTGTGTGTTGGGGGTGGGTGGGTGTGTGTGTGTATGAGAGAGGGAGTATGCAAGTACGTATGTGTACAGTGTTTTTCACACTTGACTGATATAATGGTATCCAATAAATCAGAAGGATTATTTTTATTGAAATAACAAAATTGCAAAATATGAATGACTTTTGCCCTTAGCTCTTATGTAACTATAAAATAAAAGTATAAGTACAAATAAAGCTTAAAAACAGCAAAATTAATGTTATAATATGATATAAAGTATTAAAATGTATCTAAATACTTAATATTTAGCTGCATAAAAACTCAATTTAAGCTACTAAGTAGCTAAATAATATTGAGTTTCATAAAAAGGAACCTTTAAATACAGTCAATATTTTTCATTTTGACCTCATTAAATTTCAGTGAAGGTTATTTGTAAAACTGTATGTGTATTCCTATATCTATATACACACCACTCATGTAAACATATATGTTTATGCATGCATGTGTATGTGCAAATATATACATGTAGACATATAAAGTATATCTCATACAGTAAGTTCTCAATGTCATTGAGAGGTTCTTGGAAACTGACTTTAAGCAATGTGACATGTAACAAAACCAGTGTTTTTGTCATCAATGGTGTAACAAAACTATGTTGAATGAAACATTATTCAAGAACCTACTGTATATCATTTCACTTAGTCACAGTTTCCAAGAACATATCAATGATATTGAGAACTTACTATATATGTATTGTATTATATATTACATGTACTATTTACACACATGCTATAGAATATATACATACTAAGAGAATATATACATATTATCTGAGATCATCAGACTTCATGCATAACTGACACTCTGCTAATGAAGAAATGTCAAATGCACATTTTAATAAAGCATTATTTGATAAGTCTGAAAACTGCTGAATTTATTAAAAATAAATAAGGTAAATATTACAGGAGAAAGCTATAAAGTACATGGATATTAAATCTAGTATTTGTGGAATAAGGAACAGAACATTTTTTATGTTTTTACTATTCCTCTTACTGCTACTTAACATGTATTAAAAGTTGATGAGTATAATGTGTTAGTCCCTTCAGGCTGCTGTAACAAAATGCCATGGCTTATAAACAACAGAAATTTATTTCTCTTAGTTCAGGAGACTGGAAATACAAGATCAAGGCACCAGTGGATTCTGTGTCTCATGAGGTCCCACTTTCTGGCTCACGGATGGCTGTCTTCTCTCTCTGTCACCTTGTGGTGTGAGAGACGAGTGATCTCTCTGGGGACTCTTTTAGAAGGGTACTACTCTTATTCATGAGGGCTCTTCCTTCATGACTTAATCACCTTTCCAAAATCTCACCTCCTAATACCAATGCCTCAGAGGGTAGAGTTTCAGCATATGAATTGGGGGTTACATAAACATTCAGACCATAACATACAACTTTTAATGTGAAATACACCAGCTTAGTACATTAATATGACATTGACTGGTATGGATCCAACTCTTGAGTTTTTCATATATTTCCAACAATAATGTTAAGTGATAACTCAGTCCTGTCACATTTCTTAAAATTTCAATTTTTTATTTTATTTGTGTGTGTGTGTGTGTGTATTTTATTGCATTTTAGGTTCTGGGGTACATGTAAAGAACATGCAACATCGTTGCATAGGTACATACATGCAATGTGGTTTGCTGCCTCCATCCTAGTCACCTATATCTGGCATTTCTCCCCGTTACCCCTCCCCAACGCCCTACCCCACACTGTCCCTTCCCGAGTCCCCCCTCCTCAACAGACCTCAGTGTGTGATGCCTCCCTTCCTGTGTCCATGTGTTCTCATTGTTCAACACCTGCCTATGAGTGAGAACATGCGGTGTTTGATTTTCTGTTCTTGTGTCAGTTTGCTAAGAATGATGGTAATACAGACTCTTGTCATTTTGGGTGGTGTACTTTATGCAGTTCTCACCCTGATACCCTGATGAATATAACCATCACCCAGTTAAGACAAAAAACAACCTCACTCCCTCCATCAACCACTAAAGGTAGCCATTATTCTAATGTTTGTCATATAAATTTAATCCTACCTGTTCTTGAAATTTATATAAATTATATAGTGTTTACTGTTTTGTATCTGGTTTCTTGAACTCAGTGTAATGTTTTTGAGACTCATTCTCATAGTTACATTGATGAGCAATTTGTTCCTTTATATTAGTAAGTAATATTTCATTTTAGGAATACATACAACAACTTTCTCCTACTGATAGATATTTGATACTTTCAGGGTTTTAACTGTTTTGAATAAAACTTGTTATATAAGAACATTCTTGTACAAATATGCTTGTGGAAATAGGTGTGTCCATATCTTAGAAGTGTTAGGTCATTTTGTAGAAGCATATTAAACTTTATGAGAAAATGCCAAATCATTTTCCTTTCAACAGGTTTTTGGGGAACAGGTGGTGTTTGGTTACATGAATAAGTTCTTTAGTGATGATACCTGAGGTTTTGGTGCACCCATCACTTAAGCAGTGTACATTGTAACCAATGTGTACTCTTTAATTCCTCACCTCCCTCCCACCCTTCCCCCGAGTCTCCAGAATCCGTTATATCATTATTATATCTTTGAATCCTTATAGTTTAGCTCCAGTGTACAAGTGAGAACATATAATGTTTGGTTTTCCATTCCTGAGTTACTACAGTTAGAATACCTGTCTTCAATTCAATACAGGTTGCTGCAAAAGCCATTATTTCATTTCTTTTTATGGCTGAGTAGTATCCTATGCTATATAGGTCACATTTTCTGCATCCACTCATTGATTAATGAACATTTGGGCTGGTTCCATGTTTTTGCAATTGCAAATTGTGCTGCTCTAAACATGCATGTGCAAGAATCTTTTTCATATAATGACTTCTTTTTCTGTAGGTAGATACCCAGGAATGGTATTGCTGGATCAAATGGTAGATTCACTTTTAGTTATTTGAGGAATCTCCACACTGTTTTCCAGAGTGGTTGTACAAGTTTACATTTCTTCAAACTGTGTAAAACTGTTCCCTTTTTACCACATCTATGCCAACATCTAATTTTTTTTATTATGGCAGTTCTTGCAAAAGTAAGGTGGTATTGCATTGTGGTTTTGATTTGCATTTCCCTGATAAGTAGTAATGTTGAACATTTTTTCATCCATTTGTTGGCTGTTTGTATATCTTCTTTTGGGAATTGTCTATACATGTCCTTAGCTTGTTGATGGGGTCATTTTTTGTTTGTTTGCTTGTTTTGTTTTTGCTAATTTGCTTGAGTTCCTTGTAGATTCTGGATACTAGTCCTTGGCAGATATATAGATTGCAATGACTTTCTTCCACTCTGTTGGTTGTCTGTTTACTCTTCTGATTATTGCTTTTGCTGTGCAGAAGTTTTTTGGTTTAATTGTATCCCATGTATTTACCTTTGCTTTTAATGCATTTGGTTTGGGGTTCTTGATCATGAAGTCATTGTGTAAGCCAATGTCTAGAAGGATTTTTCCAATGTTATCTTCTAGAATTTTTATGGTTTCAGGTCTTAGATTTAAGCCTTTGATTCATGTTGAGTTTATTCTTGTATAAGGTAAAAAATGATAATACAGTTTCATTCTTCTGCATGTGGCTAGCCAATTATCCCAGCACCATTTGTTGAATAGGGTCTCCTTTCCCCACTTCATGTTTTTGTTTGCTTTGTCAAAGATCAGTTGATTGTAAGTATTTGGCTTTATTTCTGGCTTCTCTATTCTGTTTCTTTGGTTTATGTGCCTGTTTTTATACCACTACCATGCCATTTTGGTAACTATGGCCTTATAGTATAGTTTGAAGTTTGGTAATATGCCTCCAGATTTGTTCTTTTTGCTTAGTCTTGCTTTGGCTATGTGGGCTCTCTTTTGGTTCCATATGAATTTTAGGAATTTTTTCTAGTTCTGTGAAGAACAATGGTGATATTTGTTGGAAATTGCATTGAATTTGTAGATTGCTTTTGGAAATATTGATTCAATGACAATATTTATTCTACCCATCCATTAACATGGGATGTGTTTCCATTTGTTTATGTCATGTATGATTTCTTTCAGCAGTGTTTCGTAGTCTTCCTTGTAGAGGTCTTTCACCTCCTAGGTTAAGTATATTCCCAAATATTTTATTTTATTTTGCAATTATTTGAAAAGAGATTCAGTTCTTGACTTTATTCTCAGCATGGTCACTGTTGGTATGTAGAAGTGCTATTGACTTGTGTTCATCAGTTTTGTACCCCTAAACTTTGTTGAATTCATTTGCCAGTTCTGGGAGCTTTGTGGATGCAATTTTAGGGGTTTCTAGGCATACAATCATGTCATTGGCAAACAGCAACCATTTGACTTCCTCTTTACCAATTTGGATGCTCGTTATTTCTTTCTCTTATCTGATTACCCTGGCTAGGACATCGAGTACTATGTTGAATAGAAGTGGTAAAAGTGGGCATCCTTGTCTTGTTTCAGTACTGAGGGAGAACGCTTTCAACTTTTCCCTGTTCTGAATAATGTTGGCTCTGGATTTGTCATAGATGGCTTTTATTATTTTCAGGGTTGTTCTTTCTATACAGATATTGCTGAGGATTTTAATCATGCAGGAATGTTGGATTTTTTCAAATGCTTTTTCTGCATCTACTGAGATGATCATGTGATTTTTGTTTTTAATTCTGTTTATGTAGTGTATCACATTTATTGACTTGTGGATGTTAAACTATCTCTGCATCCCTGGTATGAAACTCACTGGAACATGGTATATTGTCTTTTTGATATGCTATTGGATTCTGTTAGCTAGTATTTTGTTAAGGATTTTTGTATCTATGTTAATCAGGAATATTGGTCTGTAGTTTTCTTTTTTTGTTATGGCCTTTCCTGGTTTCAGTATTAGGCTGATACTGGCTTCATAGAATGATTTAGGGACGATTATCTTCTTCTCTATCTTTTGGAATAGTGTTAATAGGATGGGTAATAATTATTGTTTGAATGTCTGATAGAATTCACTTGTGAATCCATCTGATCCTGGATTTTTTTTTGTTGGTAACTGTTTAATTACTATTTCAGTCTTGCTGCTTGTTACTGGTCTTTTAAGAGTCTTTATTTCTTCCTGGTTCAATCTAGGAAGGTTGTGTATATCCAAGAATTTATCTATTTTCTCTAGGTTTTTTTTAGTTTATATGCATAAAAGCATTAATAGTAGCCTTGAATGATCTTTTGCATTTTTGTGGTATCCATTGTAATATCTTCCATTTCATTTCTAATTGATCTTATTTGGAGCCTTCTCTCTTCTTTTCTTAGTTAACATAGCTAATGATCTATCAACTTTATTAATCTTTTCAAATAACCAGGTTTTCGTTTCATTTACTTTGTTTGTTGTTTTTTGTTTGTTTGTTTGAATTTTCTTTAGTTCTGCTCTGATCTTTGTTACTTATTTTCTTCTGCTGGGTTTGGGTTTGGTTTGTTGTAGTTTCTTTAGCTCCTTAAGGTGTGACCTTAGATTGGCTATTTGTGCTTTTTCAGACTTTTCAATGCAGGCATTTAATGCTGTGAACTTTTCTCTTAGCATTGCCTTTGCAGTATCCCATAGGTTTTGATAGGTTGTTTCACTGTTATTGTTCATTTCAAAGAATTTTTTAATTCCCATCTTGATTTTATTGTTGACCCAATGTTATCAGGAGAAAGTTATTTAATTTCCATGTATTTGTATGATTTTGAGGTTTTGTTTGGAGTTAATTTCCAGTTTTATTTCCACTGTGGTCTGACAGAGTGCTTGTTATAATTTCTATTTTCTTAAATTTGTTGAGACTTGTTTTTCAGCCTATCATATTGTCTGTCTTGGAGAATGTTCCATATGCTGAGAAATAGAATGTATATTCTGCAGTAGTCAGGTAGAATGTTCTGTAAATATATGTTAAGTCCATTTGTTCTAGGGTATAGTTTAAGTCCACTGTTTCTTTGTTGATTTTCTCTCTCAATGACCTGTCTAGTGCTGTCAGTGGAGTATTGAATTGCCCCACTATTATTGTGGTGCTATATCATTTCTTAGGCTTGGTAGTAACTGCTTTATAAATTTGGGAGCTCCAATGTGAAGTGCATATGTATTTAAGGTTGCAACATTTTCCTGTTGGACTAGTCCTTTTATCATTACAGAATGTCCTTCTTTGTCTTTTTTAACTGCTGTTGTTTTAAAGTTTGTTTTCTATGCTATAAGAAGAGCTACTCTTGCTCACTTTTGGTGCCCATTTGCATGAAATATTTTTCCCGCATTACTTTATGTGAGTTATTATGTGTTAGGTAAGTCTCTTGAAGACAGCAGATACTTGGTTGCTAAATTCTTCTTTATTCTGCCACTCTGTATGTTTTAAGTGGAGCATTTAGGCCATTTACATTGAATGTTAGTATTGAGATGTGAGCCACTCTTCTATTCATTCTGCTATTTGTTGCCTGAGTACCTCGTTGTTGTTGTTTTTTAATTGTGTTTTTGTTTTGTAGATCCTGTGAGATTAATGCTTTAAGGAGATTCTATATTGGTGTATTTCAAGGATTTATTTCAAGAGTTAGAGCTCCTTTTAGCAGTTCTTGTAGTGCTGGCTTGGTAGTGCCAAATTCTCTCATCATTTGTTTGTCCGAAAAAGACTGTCTCTTCTTCATTTGTGAAGCTTAGTTTCACTGGTACAAAATCCTTGGCTGATAATCATTTTGTTTTATAAGGCTAAACATAGGAACCCCAATCCCTGCTACCTTACAGGGTTTGTGCTTTAAATCTACTGTTAATCTGTAGGTTATTCTTTATAGGTTACCTGATGCTTTTTCCTCACAGCTCTTAAGATTCTTTCTTTCATCTTGACTTTAGATAACCTGATGACTATGTGCCTAGGCAATGATCTTCTTGTGATGTATTTCCCAGGTATTTTTTAAGCTTTTTGTATTTGGCTGTCTATATCTGTAGCAAGGCTGGGGAAGTTATCCTTAGTTATTCACTCAAATATGTTTTCCAAACTTTCGGATTACTCTTTTTACTCAGGAATACAAATTACTCTTAGGGTTGGTCATTTAACATAATCCCAGACTTCTTGGAGGCTTTATTAAAAAAAAAAATTTTGTCTTTGTCAAATTGGGTTAATTTGAAAGCCTTGTCTTTGTGCACTGAAGATTTTTCTTCTACTTGTTTGATCCTACCTATTGCTGAGACTTTTCAGTGCATTTGTAACTACCCAATGGGTTCACCTTGCCTGCTGCCAAAACAGAACCAATTTATCAAGACAGGGAAACTGCCTTGGAGAAAGGGAAACTCAGACCAGAGTTTTATTATTACTCAAATCAGTCTCCCCAAGCACTGGAGATTAGTGTTTTTAAAGATAATTTGGTTGGTAGTGGCCTGGGAAATGGGGAGTGCTGATTGGTCAGGTTGTAGATGGAATATAGGGGTCCAAGTGAGGTTTTCATGCTGTCTTTTGTTCCTGGGTGGTATGGCAGAACTGGTTGAGCCAGTTTACCAGTCTGGGTTTTTTCAGCTAAACCACTGAGTGCAGGGTCTGAAAAATAGTTCAACCACTGATCTTAGGTTTTACAATAGTGATGTTATCCCTATTCAGACTGTTGGAGCCAGAGGGTGGAAGACCCCTAAATTGTTATTAACCATGTAGCTAATTTGTTCGTTTTGCAAAGACAGACTGTTCCCCAGGGAAGAAGGGGATCTTTTCAGGAAAGAGCTGTTATTAACTATGTTTCGAAGTCAAACCTGAATTCCTTCCCAAAGTCAGTTCAGCCTATGTCCAGGAATGAATTAGGACAATTTAAAGGTTAAAAGCAAGATGGAGTTGATTAGGTTTCATTTCTTTCACTGTAATAATTTCCTAAGTGGTTTATAAAGGCGGTTTCACATTTTGCAATTCTCTAAGTGTGTCTTTCCTTTCCAGAAGTTGTGATTGTTTTTTATTTGTGCTATCTATTTCACTGAAGATCTTCCCCTTCATATCTTATATCATAGTTTTGATTTGAGTTGGACTTCACATTTCTTTGGTGCTTCCTTCATTGGCTCAATAGTTGACCTTTTGAATTTTTTTCTGGCAATTCTGAGATTTGGTCTTAGTTTGGATCTGTTGCTGGTGAGCTAGTGTGACCTTCTGGGGGCGTTAAAGTGCCTTGTTTTGTCGTATTACCAGAGTTGTTTTTCTGGTTCCTTCTCATTTGGGCAGACTATATCAGAGGGAAGATATGGGGCTCAAGGAATGCTGTTCAGATTCTTTTTTCCCATGGGATTCTGTCTTGATGTGCTCCCCTTTTCCCTAGGGATAGGGCTACCTGAGAGCCGATATTCCTGAGAGAGGAAATATCACTCCTTTCCTGGATTTAGCCATCAGCAGAGCTACCAGGCTCGTGGCTGGTACTGGGGAGTGTCTCCAGAGTCCTGTGATGTGATCCCTCTTCAGCTGTCAGTCGTGGATACCAGAACCTGCTCCGGTGGAGGTCACACGGGAGAAAAGTGGACTCTGTGAGGGTCTTTGGTTGTACTTTTCTTAAGTGTGCTGATTTTGTGTTGGTTGGCTTCCAGCCAGCAGGTGGCACTTTTAAGAGCACATCAACTGCACTAGTATAGGGAGAATCAGGCAGTGGGCAGGGCATAGATCACTCAAGAGATTAAGTCCTTTGTCTTTGGCCACCAGGACTGATAGAGAAATACTTAGGTCAGGGCAGGGTAAGGCCTGTCTGAACTCAGACTCTCCTTGGGTAAAGCTTGCTGCAGCTGCTCTGGGGATGAGAGTATGGTTCCCAGGCCAACGGACTTATGTTTCCAGAGGGATTGGGGCCATCTCTGCTATATCACACAGGTCACCAGAGAAGTGGGGGAAAGCCAGGAGCCACAGGCCTCACCCAGCTCCCCTGCAGCCCCCAGCCGGAAAGGCTGGTGTTGCTCCCAGCATGCCCTCTACAGCTGCACCAAGTTTATTTCCAGGCAGTCTTTGAGTTTGTCTAAGTACTTGTCTCAGGCTACAAGCTTCCCAGCTGAGAAAGCAAGCTGACTCACTGTTCCTCAGCTGTCCCACGAGCCTGCAACAGCAATCCACCTCCTTCAAAGGGTCTGTGGATTCTCTCGGCTTTCCTGGTATGTTCCTATGGTAGTTCTTGTAGCAAAAGTTCACAATATGGTTCTTCACATGCTGCTCTGTTCATCCTAGTGGGGACTGCAAGTTAGTCCTGCCTCCTAGCCACCTCCTATCCCAAATTATTTTTCAAAATGTCTGTACCATTTACATTCCAACCAGCAAAATATGAGAGTTCCAGTTACTTCACATCTTTGCCAAAACTTGATATTGTCATTTAAAAAAATATATTAGTCAATCTTGCACATAGAAAGTGATATTTCATGTTTTTAATTTATATTTACCTTAGGATTAATGATATAAAGCTTATTGTTTTTACTGACTACCTTTATCTTCTTTTGAGAAAAGTCTGTTCAAGTCTTTCAACTATTATTTTACTGGATAATTTGTCTTTTTATTACTACTTTGGAGAAGATGTCTATATATTCTGGATATGAGTTGTTATGTTATATACAAATATATCTTTCTGCAGCTTAGTCATTTGCATTTTTAGTTTTGTAACAATATTTTTGAATACCAAATAACTTTAATTTGAGAAAGTCCAATATATTATTTGTTTCTCTTAATTGTAATGCCTGTTGGGCCACTGGATATCTTTCCTATGCCAAGGTTGTCAAAATATTTACTATAATTTTTTACCAAATGTTGATGCTTTTAGTATTTATATTTATGGTTTATGATCTATCTTGAGTTAATTTTCCTGTATACCATAGCTGTGAGGTAGAGATCAAAGTTTATTTTTGTCTGTGTGAATAGCCAGTTCTCCCAAGACCACTTATTGAAAAGATTACCCTTTCAATATTGAATACCATGGTAGTCTTCCAAATAGAATTTTTGTATCTTTTTAGGATGTCTACTCTCTTCCATAGATCACTATATAGTTATATTTATGCTAATACCATAGTTCCTGGATTTTTGCATCTTTTTAAACAAGTCTTCAAATAAGGTATAATAAGTCTTCCAATTCTGTTGTTCTTTTTCAAAATTGTTTTGGCTATTCTAAGCCATTTGCAGTGCATATGAATTTTAAGAACAGGGTTTCAATTTTGATTGAAATGCCATTGAATCTAAAGACCAAATTGAGGAGAACTGACATCTTAACACTATTGAGTCTCCCAATCTCTTTGTATGGCATACCACTACATTTTATAAACATATTCTTTGTATTATATAGAATTTTTTCTCATTAAAAAAATTGACAACTAAAGCTTGTGTATATTTATGGTGTACAACATGATGCTTTGATATATGTATAAATTTTTGGAATGACTAAATCGCTCTATTTGACATGTGCATCACAGCACAGTTATTTTGTTGTGGTGAGAAAACCGAAAATCTACTCTTTCAGCAATTTTAAGTATATAGTATATTATCTATAGTCACCATAAGGTAGATCTTTTAAGCTTATTTCTACTGTCTGACTGAAATGTTTTGCCTTTTATAACATATGCCTAATTTTCTCTATCCCCAGCCTCTGATAACTACTATTCTACTCTCTGCTTCTATAAATTCATTTTTATATTCCATATATAAGTCAGACCATGTGGTATTTGTCAGTCTTTGCCTGGCTTATTTCACTTATCATAATGTCCTCCAGATTAATTTATGTTGTTGCAATCAATGGCATTTTCTTCTTTTTAAAGGGTGAATGGTATTCCATCATGTATATAAAGTATATCATATTTTCCTTATCCATTTATCTGTTAGACACTAGACTGATTATTTTTCTTGGCTATTGTGAATAATGCTGCATGGAAGTACATGTATTTTGCCAGCATATAGATTTTATTTTCTTTAGATATATAAAAGGTAGTAATATTTCTGAATTATACAGTACTTTCATTTTTGATTTTTTGAGCAACCTTCTACAGTTTTCTTTATTAGTGTGACTATACTAATTTACATTCTCACTAACAACGTACCAGGGTTCCTTTTTCTGCAAATCTTCACCAATCTTATCTTTTGTCTTTTTTATAATAGCCATTTTTAACTGGTGTGATGTGATAGCTCATTGTGGTTTTAATTTGCATTTCTCCAATGATTTGTGATGTTGAGCATTTTCTCATACACCTGTTGGCCATTGGTATGTCTTCTTTTGATGTCCATTCAAGTCCTTTGCTCATTTTAAAAAGTCAGTTATTTTCTATTGAACTGAAATCCTTATACAATATACTTTAGATATTAATCCCTTATTAGATGTGTCATTTGCAAGTACTTTCTCTCCCTACATTTTCTGATTAGTTGCATATGAGGAGTTTAATAAGGGGAAAGGAGGCTGGATAGAAAAGGTGGAAGAATTATTAATGGTTGGAAATGTGTAAAGTGGAAGGAATAGAAACGAGGTGGGTAAGGGTCTTCTTAAAATATTGGCATTTTTAGATTATAACTAATTACATAGAGGGAAAGCGTACAAAGAAATAGGAAAAGGGATGTTTGCTTCATTTGGGGCAGGAGCCATAGCTGAAGACCCTATTCAGTTTGTTGGGATGCATTTTGGGGTCTTGACAACAAGCTGAGGTAACCACAAATAGAAATCTCTGAGCTTCTGACATTGCGGAACAAGCAAACAAAACTCCGTAAACCTTGTTGAGTTGGGGCATTGGGGCAGAGGAAAAGAGTGAAAAAGACAGGAAGAGTAGGAGTTAGAGAGATTCTGCTGCTCTTGAGGTGACAATGAAACATGCAGTTGTAGATAATTATGTAAACTGGAACCAAAAAGCAAGATTTCAAATCAAGTTTGCAAATTGTGTGGGAGCAGCTCGTATTAAAAAACAACAACAACAACAAGAAAAACATAGACATTGGAGTCAGGTAGATCCAGTTTAAAACCCAATCCTTGTCATTTGTAAGTGCATGATACCAAGCACGTTTTTTAATTTTTAAAGATACTATAATAAGCTATATAAAATGGGTGCATTGTGCAACATGATGTTGTAAAGGTTAACTACGTCTATTACAGCACCTGCTAATAATGGTTTAGTCTATTTCTCTTCTAGAAGATCAAAGTTTTGGTCAGACTGATTTGTGTTGCTTTAAAACTTCAGAAGCCATTTGGCATTTTGTGCCAGAACCACATGTTCCTTCATCTTCAAAATAAAATAGAAAGCAGAGTTAACACTGTTGAGTCACCATATCAGTCAGGGTTCTGGCAGAAAATAGAGACTTTAATGAAGGAACAGTTACTGAAGTCTAAGCAGGGGTAAAGGACAAACAGCAGATGTTGAGTCACCAGTGATGAACAACTCCAGAAACCCATTACCAATCCTGAGCCTGTTGGGGTAGAGGGAAGAAATAGTGTTCCTGTAGCCCAGTGGGAAACAGAGCCATGGGGGAGAGTTTGCCAGCAGATAGTGCTCATAAAGAGATGTGTGCTAAAGCTGGATAAGAGTCCAGGGGAAATACTCAAAACCTTTTCTCCTCCCACCTTCTGATCTCCTGGCAATACTTTTCTTTCACTGAAATAATTTGGAAGCTAGAGAGAAAGCAGTTCAGATGATGCAGATGGTCAGAATCAGCCCCCGGTGAGAAAAGAATGCATCCAAGGACGAAACAAATGTGCACATAACCAGTACATTCACTATGGCAAAAATGTACCAAGGATGGGAGACTAGCTCCCAGTAAAGATCACTTACGCATCCCACAGCGACAGTCTCACTCTCACATTCGAGTGCTGTGAATCCTGAGAAATTAGACTTGATAAGACTAACTTCATCGACCAACCTAGGATGCCATACCTTGGCTGTGAATTTGCATTTCTCTGATGATTTGTGATGCTGAGCATTTTTTTTTTCTTATATCTATTGGCCATTTGTATGTCTTCTTTTGAGAAAAAAATTGCAAATGTAAAACTTCTACATCTCATCCAAGCTACCCATCTGCTAGAAACATGGGCCTAAATCCCTTAAGCTTTCCCCACCTGGATTTCTCACTGTTATCTTAAAATGAATAATGTAACTCCTAGTACAGTATCACTTTCAGAAGACTTATCTTTACTGATGTCTATATTCTCAATGGACATGAAATCCTTTCTACACATCTCTCAGGGTCAGAAGTCTGGAATTATTCCTGTCTCTTCTCTGACCCAGGTTCCATCACTGGGTATTGAGAAACATGCATTTGCTGTTGTCACTTCCTGGCTACTTCCACTTATTATTTAGGTCTGGCTTTGACATCGCCTCATCTAGGTGGATGACACATCCCTTCAGTTTATTCTCCAGGTATCCTATACTTCTCTGCTTATCACTTATTACCCAGATTTGATATTGTCTGATTTCATGTCAGTATCCACTCCCCAGGGGCTAAGCATTTAAGGAGTGACACAGTGACTCTCTAGGACTTTGAACAGTGCATGACGCTTAGCCAGGACTTGGTAAATATTTATGGAACTAGTGAATGCAGGAATATGTGACTGAATGAAGATCATAATGTAACTGTGCTTGCTTGATGGAGGTGCCCATGAATACTATGTGACATCTTTATGACCTTGTACTCAGTACAAATCTTCTGAAATTCGTCTTTAAACTTAACAAGGTTATCTATGATCTTTAAGATTCTCTTAAGTACTGAAATGAGATATCCGTGTTTTATGAAAAATGACAAATATGGCCATAGTTAATTTCTTTTGAGAAGAAAGATGGTGATATGGTTTGGATCTGTGTCCCCACCTGAATCTCATGTTGAAATGTAATCCCCAATGTTGGAGGTGGGACCTGGAATGATTGGATCATGGGGGTAGCATTCCCCTATGGAACTATCCTTGCAATAGTGAGTAGGTGCTTGCAAGGTTTAGTTTAAAAGTGTTTAGCACCTTCCCTCTTGCCCCTGCTCTGGCCTGCTCCCACTTTTGCCCTTTGATATGCCTGCTTCTCCTTCACCTTCCACTACAATTGTAAATTTCCTGAGGCCTCCCCAGAAGCAGAACCTGCTATGCCCCCTCTACAGCTTATAGAACATGAGCCAATTAAACCTTTTTAAAAATATATAAATTACCCAGTCTCAGATATTTCTTTATTATAGCAACATGAGAATGGACTAATACGGAACGGAATGTTTCTTTTCAGAGAATAGGGAGGTGGCATATAAATGTCACATTTCATGTGTCACATATTGCTTTTCTGTCCACCAATTAGGATTAGTTGCTGTGATCATAAAGCACTTTTGTTCTCCATTTTACCTATGAGTGTCCCAACACCAGTATTACTGAGTTTTGAAGAACATATACTATGATGTCTTATTAGGCATTTCAAAAAGTCTAATACTTCAGATCACTTTGATTTTTATAAGCAATTAAAATGTGTAGTACTAAAAGTAAGAAGAAAGCACAGGGAATATAGAGGGCCAAGGATCAGCATAGGCAGTCCAGGGAAGTAGGGGACTCTGTGGGGCTTAAAGTAAAGAGCAAGAGATGGTATGGCTTAAAGTTAAGAGCAATTAGACATGGGTTTAAAGGTCTAAGGAACACAGGCCTCTTCTGTGCTGTGTGATCTTGAGCAAACCTCTTACTTTCTCTTAACTTGTAGTTCTTCACCTGTAAAGTGGAAATTATAATTCTCAAAAATAGTGTGAGTAATAAACGAGGTATGAAACATAAAAGATCCAGTATTTCAATTCATTGAGCATTGTAAGTATTCAACAAATGGTAACTAGTGCTGTTATTATGGGCACAATATAGGTTCACAGGTGATAAGAAATTATTATAAATTATTCAGTTAATTCTGATGAATTAAATAACATGTCCCTAATATCAGTTTTATCATCGTTAGGGTTTATGGGGTGATTTCTTCTAGTACGAATAATAGTGCTCTACAATGCACTAACAAAGAAGTCTGCAATAACATTTTTTCAAAGCAGCATCAAATGAATTACCTCATTTTGTTCTCATTCCAGTGTACAAAGCAAGCAAAATGTTCCAAAAGCCCTCATACACTGAACCAATTGCCTGGATCAACTTTTTTTTTTAGGGTGAGGGTGTATATTAGGACTAGATCTGATTCCTTTCAAACGCACAGAACACTTTTCTAATTTTCCATTGACCTTAGAAAACAACTGCCAGTGACTTGATAAACTAATTAGTAAATTTGCATAGCTTCCTTGGATGTACACCACTCAGATGTGACAATCTGTGTCTCTGAATATTTTCCAACTATTCTACCTCTAGCATCAAGCGATTTCAACAGGCTTTAATTACTTTGCAGTCTTCCCGAAATCTTATTTTCTTTTGCTTAGGACAGATTTTGAAAAAAAAAAAAAAAAAAGTTCCCCATAAATTAATGAAATCGCAGCTAAGAAAAAAATGTTCTTTGGGTATAATTAGTGAGAGTTTATTATGCAACAGAAGTGTCACCAGCAATGGCACGAGCCAATAAAAGCATGTCAGCAGATAAATAGTCGTTCCTTCCCATGAAGTCTGTTCAGAACATACATCAATACACAGTACAGTGTTCCTATCCAGTCTAGCAGGTACCGCTGTTGCCCTGCTATATGAAGACAATTTGGACCTTTTCTGATGATGATAAATTTAATGTGGACAGAAACTATTTCATAACATGAATGAAAAAGTAAATCATAAACAAAGTAAATATTGAGGGACTGCTCTGTGCTAGGTACTCCAAGCCATTCAGGATTAATAAGGCAGAATCCTTTCTTCAGGGAGCTAACTTTCTAATTGCAAAAAAAAAAAAAAAAAAATCACATGCAAAATATTATAATATGAACAGCGAGGTAAAAAACATAAAAATAACTGAGATGTAGTTAATATTTATAATGTCTCAGCCATTATTTCAAGTAATCTACATGTCCTATCTCGGGTAATCTGTTTGACAGTTTTGAGAAAAGCACTGTTTCTATATTTTACAAATGGGGAAACTGAGGCACAGAGCAGTTAAGTAACTTGCTCAAGGCTGCTAGGCTATTAAGTGCTCAACTCAGGATTGAAATTCAGACCCCAAAACCCATGTTTTTAAACAATACCAAAAAATAGAGACCAAAAAAGTGCAAAAAGAATTTCTTGAATTTTCCATTCCAGTAAAGAGAGAAATTATTTTCAGATTTATCTCAGAGTCCTTGCTTATAAAACATGAATAACTATGATGCTTATTTATAAGGAAGTTATGATATTAACCAAGATAATAACTGCAAGGTACTTCACCTTGGGCTAAAGTTTAGACTCTAGCCATGTGGGATCCCCCAACCACAGAGTGGATATCAACTTCCCAGCACTAGATGAGCAGGCTTAACCCACTGGGAGCACTGCACCCACTATCCCTTGGCACTGAGTATGCTAGAACCCCACTGGACATACACAGATTTCAAGGGTAGTAAAGGTAGTCCACTCTGTGCCAGGCTGGTGTCCAGGAGAGCACTCAACATATTAGCTATCATTGATGTGCCAACTCCAATCCACCATTTGAGATGGTTTGTAGACACCTGAGTCCAAAATATGGCTCTAAAGAGTACTGGAAGCTTTTTTCAGTTCTGAACTGGAAGGTTTCAAGGAGAAGGGTTTGAAAGTGCCATTGAGATTTTTATAACAGATTTAGTTGCCCTGGACACATATTTCCAAATGAAAACAAAACAAAACAAAAACCAAATTTCATAAAGCTTTTTAAATAAAGCAGGATATAAATACAAGTCAATAGATGAATTTATTTCTCCTTGGAGAATAATAATTACCTCTAGGTATATGATGAAATGGCAGGAGACAGATGTTAAAAATATCAAACTTTTCAAACCACTGATATCAATTTTCCTAACTAAGTAGATCCTATTCTGTTCGGCAGAACACTATTAAATTGTTAACCTAGGATCAATGTAATCAATACATCCTTAAATCAGTATATCAGAGAGTCACAAACTCTAATACTAGGATTTAAAATAATCTTAAATTTTAGCAAGGAAATCAAGTTGAAACTGTGAACGTATGGCAGGAGTAATTATTTCAAGAACTCAAGAGAAAATTAAAATTCTCTGATATAAAAATCTACTAGAAGCAACCAGATGTTTAAGAAAATTGAAAAAATAAAGAAATAACATCATTCTAAATGTTCTGCCAGCTGGTGTCCTACAATTACCCAAAAGTATAGCCCTTTCTCAAAAGGACTAGAAATGTGATAGTCTGTTCACACCATGATCCCTATATCTGTAATTTGCATTTAGTGATATTTTTAGTTTCTTAGTATGAAACTAAAAGTGCAGAATCAGCTCTCAAATCTGACAGTCTCCTTCACACAGCAACACAGTCACATACGCACATTTCTTTAAAAAGAGACAACTTATTATGATTAAATTATTTATATATATAAATATATATATATATAAATAAATATATATATATATATATATATATAAATGTTACTATTACATTTGTTTTATTGTATCAGCTAAAAAAAACGGATACATTGGGTAATTCCAGAATGAGTATTTTTGGTGATACTGTTAATGACTGAAATAGGGTGAATAATGACTCCCCCCTCAAAAAATATATATAGATAAATGTCCACGTTCTAATCCCTGGAACCTGTGGAATACATTATCTTACATCTCAAAGGAAACTGTGCAGATGTGATTAAAATAAGTATCTTGAGATGGCATGATTATCCCGAATTACTCATGTGGTTTCCTTATTAGAGGAGGGCAGAAGGGTCAGAAAACAATGTGATAATGCCAGCAGACGTCAGAGTAAGTGAATTGCAAGGTGCTGTGATCCTTCCTCCTTTGAACAAGGAAACGCCCTGAGCAAGCAATGTAGGTGGTCTCCAGAAGCTGAAACAGGAAAGAAAATAGATTTTCGAGACTGAGGACTTCCACCAAGATGGCTGAATAGGAACAGCTCCTTGTTCCCTAACATCATGATTAAATAAATGAGAGAAGCAAGATCAAACAAACTCAAAAGCTAGCAGAAGACAAGAATTAACAAAGATCAGAGGAGAACTGAAGGAGACAGAGACACAAAAACCCTTAAAAAATCAACAAATCCAGGAGCTGGTTTTTTGAAAAGATGAACAAAATAGATAGACCACTAGACAGACTAATAAACAGGAAGAGAGAGAGGAATCAAATAGATGTAATAAAAAATGATAAAGGGGGATATCACCACCGATTTCAGAGAAATACAAACTACCATCAGAGATTACTACAAACACCTCTGTGCACATAAACTAGTAAATCAAGAAGAAATGGATAAATTTCTGGACACTTACATTCTCCCAAGACTAAACCAGGAAGAAGTTGAATCCCTGAACAGACCAAGATCTATCCCTCAATAACAAGATCTGAAGTTGAAGAAGCAATTAATAGCCTACCAACCAAAAAAAAGCCCAGGTCCAGATGGGTTCACAGCTGAATTCTACCAGACATACAAAGAGGAGCTGGGACCGTTCCTTCCGAAACTATTCCAAACAATACAAAAAGACAGGGAATCCTCCCTCACTCATTTTATGAGACCAACATCATCCTGATACCAAAACTTGTCAGAGACAACTAAAAAAGACAATTTCAGGCCAATATTCATGGAGAAAATTTATGTGATAATATTCAATAATATACTGGCAAATCAGATCCAATAGCACATCAAAAATCTTATCCATCACAATCAAGTATGCTTCATCCCTGGGATGCAAGACTGGTTCAACATATGCAAATCTATCAATGTAATCTATCACATAAACAGAACCAAAGATGAAAACCACATGATTATCTCAATAGATGCAGAGAAGGCCCTTGACAAAATTCAGCAGCCCTTTATGCTAAAAACTCAATAAACTAGGTATTGATGGAACATATCTCAAAATAATAAAAGTGATTTACAATAAACCCACAGCCAACATCATAGTTAATGGGCAAAAACTGGAAGCTTTCCCTTTGAAAACTGGCACTAGACAAGAATGCCGTCTCTCACCACTCCTATTCAACATAATATTGGAAGTTCTGGCCAGGGCAATCAGGTAAGAAAAAGAAATAAAAGGTATGCAGTTATGAAAAGAGGAAGCCAAGTTGTCTCTATTTGCAGATGACATGATTGTATATTTAGAAGACCCCATTGTCTCAGCTCAAAATCTCCTTAAGATGATAAGCAAGTTCAGTAAAGTCTCAGGATACAAAATCAATGTGCAAAAATCACAAGCATTCCTATACACCAATAACACATAAACAGCCAAATCATAAGTGAACTCCTATTCACATTTGCAACAAAGAGAGTGAAATACCTAGGAATACAACTAACAAGGGATGTGAAGGACTTCTTCAAGGAGAACTACAAACCATTGCTGAAGGAAATAAGAAAGGACACAAACAGATGGAAAAACATTCCATGCTTATGGTTAGGAAGAATCAACGTCATGAAAATGGCCATACTGCCCAAAGTAATTTATAAATTCAGTGGTGTTCCCATCAAGCTACTGTTGACCTTCTTCACAGAATTGGAAAAAACTACCTTAAACTTCATATGGAACCAAAAGAGAGCCTGCATTGCCAAGACAATCCTAAGTAAAAGAACAAAGCTAGAGGCATCATGCTACCTGACTTCAAACTATACTACAAGGCTACAGTAATCAAAACAGCATGGTACTGGTATCAAAACAGAGATATAGACCAATGGAACAGAATAGAGGCCTCAGAAGTAATACCACACATCTACAACCATTTGATCTTTGGCAAACTTGACAAAAACAAGCAATGGGAATACGATTCCCTATTTAATAAATGGTGTTGGGGGAACTGGCTAGCCATATGCAGAAAGCTGAAACTGGATCCCTTCCTTACACCTTATACAAAAATTAACTCTGATGGATTAAAGATTTAAACATGAGACCTAACACTATAAAAACCCTAGAAGAAAACCTAGGCAAAACCATTCAGGACATAGGCATGGGCAAGGACTTCATGACTAAAACACCGAAAGCAATGGCAACAAAAGCCAAAATAGATACATGGGATCTAATTAAACTTAAGAGCATCTGCACAGCAAAATAAACCATCATTAGAGTGAATCAGCAGCCAACAGAATGGGAAAAAATTGGGGGGATCTACCCATCTGACAAAGGGTTAATAACCAGAATCTACAAAGAACTTAAATTTACAAGAAAAACACAACCCCATCAAAAAGTTGGCAAAGGATATGAACAGGCACTTCTCAAAAAAAGACATTTATGCAGCCAACAAAAATGAAAAAAGAAACACTCATCATCACTGGTCATTAGAAAAATGCAAATCAAAACCACATTGAGATACCATTTCATGCCAGTTAGAATGGTGATTGTTAAAAAATCTGGAGACAACAGATGCTGGAGAGGATTTGGAGAAATAGGAATGCTTTTACACTGTTGGTGGAAGTGTAAATTAGCTCAACCATTGTGGAAGACAGTGTGGCAATTCCTCAAGGACCTAGAAATAGAAATTCCATTTGACCCAGCAATCCCATTACTGGGTATATACCCAAAGGATTATAGAACATCCAATTAAAGACACATGCACATGTATGTTTACTGTGGCACTGTTTACAACAGCAAAGACTTGGAACCAACCCACATGCCCATCAATGATAGACTGGATAAGGAAAATGTGGCACATATACACCATGGAATACTATGCAGCCATAAAAAAGGATGAGTTCATGTCCTTTGCAGGGACATGGATGAAGCTGGAAACCATCATTCTCAGCAAACTGACACAAGAACAGAAAATCAAACACCACATGTTCTCACTCATAAGTGGGTGTTGAACAATGAGAACACATGGACACAGGAAGGGGAATATTACACACCAGGGCTTGTGGAGGTGGGGGCATTGGGGAGGGCTAACAGGAGAAATACCTAATGTAGATTATGGGGGGGGGGGATGGATGCAACAAACTACCATGGCATGTGCCTACCTATGTAACAAAACTATTCTGCACATGTACCCCAGAACGTGAAGTATAATAAAGTAAATAAAAGAATGAGTGAAAGAAAATAGATTCTCCTCTGGTGCCTCTTGAAGGAACCGGCCCTGCGCACACCTTGGCATTAGCCTAGTAAAATGGATTTTCAACTTCTGATCTCTAGAACTGTAAGGTATAAATTTGTGACATTTCAATCTATTGTTTTGCAGTAATTTGGTACAGCAGCCATGGGAAACTACGACAATTACTATTACTGTTTTGTTTTTTGTTTTTCCCAGAGTAGAGCAGGGGACAAGCAGCAAACTTATTGACACAAAGGGGTTTCAATCCATTAAACATACACTTCTTTGTTGAATCCTACTGAACTGTCAAATACAATCTAAAAGTATGAGATGAAGTTCAGTTTATCATTTATTTCTTTTTATGGCTTATGTTTGTGGTGTCATATCAGGAACATTTTGCTTAACTCAAGTAGTAAAGATTTTATTCTAAAAAATTTTGTAATTTTACCTACCTTATTTATGTCTATGATCCCCTTTGGGGTATTTTTTTGCATATGGTGTGAGGTAAGGATCTACTTTAAGTTTTTCATTTGTGAATACCTAATTATCCCAGCAGTATCTGCAGAAGAGATTATTTATTCCCTCGGTGAATCCCTTTGGCACTTTTGCCAAAAACCAATTGACATCAAATACAAGGACTTATTTCTGAATTTTTATTCTTTTCTGTCAATCTTTATGTCTACCCTTGTGCCAGTATGGTACTGTTTTAAATACGGTAGTTTATAGTAAGTTTTGAAATTGAGAAGTGAGAGTCCTCTAACTTTATTCTTCTTTTAAAAGACTGTTTTATCTATTCTGGATCCTTTGCATCCTATATAAAATGTAGGATTTACTTCTTCGTTTCTGCTGCCATTTTGATAGGCTTTGTGTTGAACCATTTTCGGGAGAATTGTCTGCTTTCTTAAATCTGACTTTTCTAAGCTTTAGATAGCTATACATGTACTTAGTCATCTGATTAATATGTGGCCCCTCTTGGGTCTTATTATTGGTAGGACAGAGATGTGAAATATTTTCCTGGAAGGAAGTTCTGTGTTTCAATTACTGATTCAGCCTGCTTCAATCACGTACCCATTTGGCAGGAGCAGCTATCTATTTTGCTTTTTGCATTTCCAGCTGGTAGCTTTCCCATGTCCACTCAGCACTGTTCAATCTGTGATGGCCCTGTTCCCACTCAGCCATTCTCTCCTTTGGCCTCACGCCCCATTCACTTTCAGACACTCCACTCTGCTTTCCTCTCCCAAGAGAATGGTGTGGTTCCAAGTCCTGTGACCCAGAATCTCTTTATTACAATTTGAGCATTTGTCTCTTCCTGGTCCTATTCAAAGGATAAATGGGGCAATTGTGAAACAGTGGATCAGATTTCAGAAGATGTTATGAAGGCTTCTGTTCCTAAACATATCACATACAATCTATGTAATAATGGACTGGTTATTAACTCCCTGGATCAGCCCCTCATCCTTAAAATGGAGATATTAATAACTTTCCCATCAACCTTAACTTCCCATCAACTTTTGGTTGAAGATCAAAGTAGATAACATACAAGAAAGTTCATTAAAAGCAGAAACATACATTATATAAAATGCTATATTCATTAAACATTTAAAACTTACATATATATTTTTCTCCTCGATTAGATTATATCAATATATTTTTGTGATATTTAATATATTATAAAGTGCTTAGGATTCCCTTTATAATATTTAATATATTATAAAGTGCTTAGAAATAGCTTAGTTGAAATAATAAAAATCTATGAAGCAGTTAGAAATAGTATTTGTACCTGGGACAGAAGAAAGAGTGATAAAGAGACAGAGAAGGACAATGACAGAGAGAGAGAGAAGCAGAGATGACTTTCGATTAACATTGTAAGAGACTCTGGTGTCCTGTGGTCCTATGGAGCAAACATCAGTAGAGTCTTGAAAATGAGCATACGAAACTGAAGCTTTCTCCTGGACAGAGCCACATATTAAAATTCACATCAGTGGTACGTAGATAGACATGGTTAGGTACCATCACCCCCAGTCCCATAACCACAAAAGAAGTACAGTTTTCATAGAAAAGAGTAGAACTTTGCCTTCACTTCATAGTTCTTTAGAAACGCAAAGGGTATGGAAGGAGACAGACACAAAAGGTATAGCAAGACATCAGTTCTAACCGAAATCTCAGAACCCAGGTCTACTTGGCTTTAACTCACTACCATCATTAAATCTTAACTTTTAAAACTTCGTCAAAGATGACACCCAAGGGTAGGTGCATGCTCTCATATGCAGTTAATTTTGCTGAAATTTCTCAGGCCTTTCCCTGTTCTGTGTCATCCTTTCCTCATATCCTAACAGATGCGTTGTCCAGAGTTCTGCATGTCAGGGCTCATTTCCTACTTCTACCTCCAAGACATTGTTCAGTAAGTGCTGCCTGATTCATCTTTCTATGCTTTGACACTCCACATGTGGCTTGGACTGCACTAAATGCTTATTGAATTGACTCGTGGACAATCCTCCCTTCCTTATCTATACTAAATGCTTACTGTGTTGATTTGACTCCTGGACAGTCCTCTCTCCCTTACTTCATTTCCTCCAGCACAACTAAGTTTTCATTCATTCCTTCATCATATGCATGCTTACTCCATGCAGACATGGTGTAGGGGATTAAAATAATATTGATTAAATATATGACAATGTCTTAAGTAAAATCTGTATAGCACAGTTTACCACCTGACATTCTTGCTTTGTAAACTGTAAGCCACTGTTGTTCATCACCTTTGCTGGAATAAAGCAGTCTCTTGCAAAGAAGAGTTGTGATCTTAAATTTCAAAGAGCTCCCTTGGTCTTGGCACTGTGGTTGGGAGAAAGAGTATATGTTTCTTCTACTCAGGCTAACTCACATTCCAGTAGTACTTACTACATAAGGTTGTTATGGGGATTGAATACATACCCGCATGTAAAGTGCTTCGAACAGTTCCTACTGCAAAGTAGATGGTATATAGGGGTTTGTTGCTATTGTTATTCTGATTTAAATAGGAAATTAATTTGTTCATGTGTTGCAGTATACATTTTTGTCCTTCCTCATGTGATCAGTTACCTATTTAGATGGCAGCTTCTTTGAGAACAGTTGCTTCCTTTGTTAAATGCTTCGTGTGTGTGTGTACTCACATCATATCATACAGGATTCCTTTTAAAAAAAAAAAGTAAAAAGCCTACTCCTCTTTAATGAACTTTCTATATCATCATGCATCTTCATTGAAATAATACCAACTATTCTATGGTGTAGATGCAATGGAATCTGCAAGTACAAATTTAAATTATTTCCATCAAACCAATCCTGAAACATAGAAACTAAGGCCTCAACAAGCAGAGTAACCGAGCACATTGTAAATGCACATTTCCTTTGCTCTTTGCAGGTACCTCACTTCTGACAGTCTTCTAAAAAGCTTTTCCAAATCAAAGAAAAATTGGCTTAAAGAATATGGCCCTATTTGCCCAGAATGCTCAGGGATCACATACTGAAAAATATTGCCTTGAGAGTTTGAGGAAGATAATCCTTATACCACGACTACCAGGTTTTTAGAATAAAAACTTAAACAACTAGAACTCTGTCTCAAATAGAATTATACTGAGTAGAATCAGCAACGCTACATTTCCCCCCCATAAAAAATAAAATGACTAAGAAAAAGGTTTTTGTTCCCTAGATTCAGAAGTCCCTACTGCCCTATTCATGAGGACTTCTCTCTGAAAAACAAAGAGTTGCTGAAAGAAAAGCCAACTTTTATTCCCACTTTGTCCATTACACTAAAGAGCAAAATCAGGTTATTTTTTTCTCCAGTTTGTATCAATGAAAGAGCAAGAGGTAAGAAGGTTCAGTTCTCTCCCTCCCTTTACAAATTAGATCTTCCTTCATGGTATAACCTTGACATTGCTCTCAATTCTGAATTTATTCCTTTTGAGCACAGAAATCATATAATTGGCATTAACTAAAAAAAAAACATAGTTTTGCATAAAAGTAACTCATTTGGGAGACAATGTCCTTTGAAAATTCTTCTAGTCTTTTAATTTCATTTAAGGAACTCTAGTACATTGCTTTCAAATGCAATATATAGACCTGTTTCTGGGTTACTTGCTCAACCATGATTATTTTAAAAGTTAAAAAGATAAAACAATCATTTGTGTGGGTGAACGGAGAACCTTCCTTTATTCAATATTAAAAAATCCTCTTTTATTTCAACTCTTTAAAAAATTAACATGGTTAAAAGACCATTGAAATGTAGCCAAGAAACTAAACATAAGTCATTTATAATTGAAGAATGAAACACTTTGAATATTAAATAATGAAGGAAGATGAAATCAGATGCAAAAAATGCAAAATACTTAAAAACCTATCAATATGACAGTCTGTCTTCCCCAGAGAAAAGTATGAATATTAAAGTTTGGCTGAATTTCTTTCTTCCAGTTTTTGATATAAAATTCAAAATTCTTTCAATTGACAGAAATAAAATCTGTATTTAGAGTCTGTCATGAAGACTATGTTAAGAAGCCTAGGTTTTAAGGATAGACTTTATCTGTAGACTTTTGGATTTATTCTCAGGCTTCAATTTCCATTCAATTTCCTGCGGTATATCACCCTTTGTTCTCTACCTATCTCTCTTCCATTGCTCAAATTTGGAATCACTGTGCAATTGGGCTTATCATCTTTATGTTTGACTTCTAATATAAATGTTGCTTTATCTTAAGGCTGGCACATTATGGACGTTTTGGGGGGTAATAACAGGTAGAGGGGTTATATATTTGTCCCAATCAAAGAATCACAATGTAGTATCAACAAATTTCTCTCCTCTTTGTTTACTATTTTTATTCAAAGTGATGAAGATGGCTATAGTTATTGCTCTCTGTTCAGTCCTCTTGGCTCACAGATGTATAGCATGGAAGCAGAAACTGTCCAGGGAAGGAAGACGTGTATGGAGAAGTTATGTGTGGCATCAGCTTCCCTGGCTGCTGCTTACCTTGTACTGATGGGTGGTGTAACCCGGAAGATAGGGCAAATATAAGCCCTGGAGGGTTATGCCCTCAAGGAAATTAGCATATAGCTGGGGATCCTAAAGTGGAAACCATTAAGTCCAATATAAAACAGAATGGAAAGTAGTACCATATGAGAAGAAGATTAAAGGCAAACATGGGGAAAGAACTTAAACATGATTGAATGACTTGAAAAGGCTTCAAAAAGATGCCATTTAGCTTTAAGTTGGAAGATGGATACCATTTTGATATATAGAGAAGGAATGGCAGAACATTCTTACCGCAAAACCGCAAAGAAAACAGGAAGTGTATGTTGGGTTCTAGAAGATCAGCCAGGCTACTTGGTTGGAGGACATGGAGGAAGGAGGCAGGAGCATCTCCAGGACAAGGTGGCATGGGGTTTGAGTGCCCTGCGGAACACACGTTCTGCTGGGAAGGAGAGCTGTTGAATGTTACTCCTTCTCTTCATCCTTCTCTTTATGTTCCTCTTACTGCTACTCCTCCTGATAGTTTCATGATAACAGCTAAATGACATGGTGTACTTTCTATCTGCCATGTACTGTTTTAAACATTTTATATTTACTCAATCCTTGTAATACCTCTGAAATTAGGTACTATTAATATCATCTTAAATTCACCAGATGAAACAACTGAGGCACAGAAAGATTAAGTAGCTTGCCCACTATTGCAGCTAAACTTGACGGTAAGGACAATACCACGGTTACACTTTTATTCCCACCCTGTGCTGTCCCTGATGAAAATTTTTAAGATACATGGTTAGACCCAGCAAGCAGAGAGGAATGGGATGGGCCACTGTCACTGCTGGGAGCAGGTGTAGGCTCTGAGAGCCTCCCATCAAATTCTTCCTCATCCAGGGGGCAACAAAGAGACACCCCAAGTTGCCATTATCCAGAGTACTTCCAGCATGAAGACTTTTCCCTCGCCTCTCTCACGGAAGGATGTGCTCTGGGGATAGAGAAGATACATCATTAGGGAGACTCAGTGCTGGGGACCCCAGGAGCTATATAAAGAAGCATGGAATTAAGTCATCTATAGCCATTCGAATCTCACTTCTAGGGCCTCCTTTGAAGTTGGGAATACTCCTCAGTCACACGTGAGAAGACTGAAGATCAAAGAAGTGACTTGATACAGTTTTATAAATCAATAGTGACAAAGCCAGGACAATTAGCCAGGATTTTTTGCTCTTAGATCAGAGTTTTCTTTACTTGATATGATTGCCTCACTCATTATAGTCCATGAGACATACACCCAGGGAGTCAGACAAGATATCACAAAAAAGCCATGATGTTCCCTCACAGTGATACTGGGAAACAGCTAGTTAGGAAATACGTTTCAGAAAACATGGAAATAGGTATGGCCTAAAGCAGAGGAGTCAGATACTCTATTCACCATGCAACTTCAGCTCCAGGGATTTACAACAAGTGTGACAACTGAGATAACCTCTTTAAATAAAAACTGTCCATGCTTATAAACCCTGAAGATGCTATAAACAGATTATCCACTCTAGTTATTTGAAATCATTTCCTAGAATTTGATATTTTAATTTTGCACAAAAATTAAAGATACAGATGTACAAGTTGTTTTTTGTACTTCTCATACTATTTGTGAAGCATAAGAATCAACATAACATGTAACTTTTCTTTGCAAGTGGGCTAAGGGATTGTTAATATTTTTGTGAACTCATTTCAAACCAATATTTTATGGGTGTCTGCCATGGGCAAGTATGTAGTTAAGTGCTGCGTAGTGTGTACTAGACGATAGGGATGCTGCGTATACTAAAACAACACAAGATTGACCCTGAAAGATACCAGATAAAAATAAACAATTACAGGGATTGGTGTCTTACACTCTGCAAAGCCTCAAACCTAGTCCTCTCCCAGTGAATGGGAGAAAGAGACACCCCAAGTTGCCATTATCCAGAGTACTTCCAGCATGAAGACTTTTCCCTCTTGTGTTTCCTCAAAGTCCTCTACCACTTTGAGGAAAAAATAAAATTCTGATAGATAATATTGTGAGAAGCACATTTTTAGGAAAAGGAGTGGCATGAGAAGAGGTGAAGAAGGCGTGCTTGAGCATTTAGTTCACTAGTTTGGGAGAATAAATAGAGATACACTTAGAAAAGTAGAATTAATATAACAAAAGACTTACTAACACTCCAGCCTACAGAGGAGGCACTGTGTGTGGCAGGAATGTGGAAGAACTGAATGTTTCTAAGTAAGGCTGATGCTCTGTTAATGCAGTAAATAGTAATTATGGTAGATTGACTCTTTAGTCCATAAACTGATAGAACAAGTCCATGATCAAGTGGCAGGGGAAGAACATTAACCAAGTTGGATCACAAAGGATGAAAGAATCAGAAAGAGAGAAAACCATCAGGAGGCTATTACATTAGCTAAGTTATGAAATAATACAATTTAAAAAATCATTAACTGGGAATTAAAGGTGAAAGCCTGGGTGGGAATGTAAAGGTCATAATAAAAGCTATAGAGGATGTAAAGAGAGCATGCAGGTGTGTTCAAGACTAGACAACTTACTATATGTAAAAGGTCATATGTGAAAAGTCAAAGATAAACTGTCTTGTAAGCTCCTTAAGGTTAGGCCTCTCATCATGCTCTTTTGTTGAGTTAGTTTTCTACTGCTGCTGTGACAACTTCTCACAAAATTAGTGGCTTACAGCAACATAAATTTAATATCTTACTGATGGGGGATCAGAAATCTGAAATGGGTTTCACTGCAGTAACATTAAGGTGTTAACAGGACTGAGTTCTTTCTGGAGGCTCCAAGGTAGAGTTTGTTCTCATACCTTTTCCAGCTTCTGAGGCTGCCCTCACTCTTCGGCTTATGGCTCTGCATTCCTTCAACCTCTGATTCTGCTGTCAGATCATCTGCTTTTACTCTGATCTTCCTACCTACCTCTTATATGGACACCCTTGTAATTTCATTAGATCAACATGGAAAACCCAGGATAATCTCCCTATTGCAAAACACTTATCACACCTACAAAGTCTTCTTTGCCATGTGAGTAACATACGGGTTCTGAGATGAGAGTGTAGGCATTTTTCGGGTCATTATTTCCCCCACCACGATGCAGACGCTCCTAACTGCCCATCCCGATCTGTGTATCTGTCATAGAGAAGGGCTCAACAATTATTTGTGGTGTCTGAGATGATGAAGGTAAAAGTAAATTAGTGATTAGCTGATTCTTCAGAGAACTCAAGAGAAGATAAATTGTATAGCAGTATACAACCTAAGAAGGTGTGTGGAAAAGAGCAACTTGGTACACATTCAGTTAGAGGAGATACAGGTGAGTGGAGGAGCTTCCAGGAACTGCTAATATTTATAAGGGAACCAGGAACTTTGAATGATTTTTATTCTTTGGTTTAGAACCTCAGGTATCCAATGTGCATATCTTAGGCACACATGTAGAAACACCCCTGAAACATGTCACTGTCATGTAATAAACCATCAAAGCTCTGACCCATTGTTTCTTACTCTCAGTCCACACTTGGGTTTTCAGATTATGTGTCTGTACTCATTCAGTCATTGAAACATTTATCTATTCACAAATGTTTAAGAGGATGTTTCTATATTTCTGCTTCTATTCTCAGTGCTAGGAGATTTAAAATTGTACCTTTATGGCCACCATCATGAATGTCTTTGGCCATTAGTTGCTGTATTAGACATTCAGTTTAATATTTAATAACTTGTGTGTTCTGTACGCTGTAAGACAAGCTGATTTCCTGTTCCCAAAATAAGATAAACTTGCATTGTAGTGGAGGAGGTCTGCAGACCGTAAACAGAAAATAGCATAAGGTGGAACTACAACTAGAAATAGGCTTCATTCCCTAAAGGGTTAAGGAAGGCATCTGAGAAAGGAACAAGGAATGTGAACACTTAATAATATGGCACTTGTGAATTTGCCCTTCTGAGTTTATGATGCAAATACTTGAGCCTTATACTATAAATTTGAGAAGTAAGCATTTTCAATAAACAGGCTACCTTTATCAATCAATGCCTTATTCACAAAGCATGTAACTTGTACAGGTTCTCAATGAATTCAGTCACCCATTCACTTTCAAGGCAAAGCATTACAAATTCAGAACGCTTGTGCTTGTGCTCTAATAGAAGAATTTATGGCTACATTATCTTCAGCCCAGCCCTCTGATGTTTCCCACCAAATGATTCCAACTGACAGATTCTGGCTTACAATGTAATTTTCTGCAGGTCACATCTCCCCTAGTACATCCCCTCTCTGGTCTCTTCTAAGCTGAGCAGTTGCCCACCGAAGCATTTGAGCCAAACTTTTCTGGGAACATTAATAAAACTATTCATTAGCTAATGGATTTCTAAGATAATTGAATTGAATTTCCCTTTCTTCAATCCAACTACTAGAACAGCAAATTCTTCACATTTTTATTCCAGGACCCCTGGTCTCCACTCGAAATGAAATAAACTGCTTGTAAACATGGCCATTGCTCAAAATCATTTTTGTCCTTCAAATTTTTGGTTTAATCAGAAATATATGTGAGTCTGCATCAGACAGTGATCTGCTCGGGTAGCAGAGAAGGGGGAAAAGAAATAACAAAGAAAATGAGGAAGAAGGTAAGGATAATGGGGAGGGTAAAGGAAAGAAGAAAGCACCTGTTACATTCTGGAACTATCCACACAATATCTATGAAAGGTGTAGTATGTATCAATATTTAATTACCAGTATGCTTTCCTCAGAAGTTTAGATTCTCTTCTAGGACTGACAGCAGTATTATTGTTGAACCAGTCTACATTCATATAAACAGCAGGTAGAGAACACTTTACATCATGTATTTGAACAAAAGAAACAAATATTTATCTACCTCCTCATCCCCTTTTCTATAAAATCAAACAAGACAATGACATTTTTTGAAACAAACAGCAATTCCACTCTAATAAAAATTCTCCTCAGGAGAAATGTACATTTGCATGCTCTCTTAGCAACTTTAATAACTTATCAATGTTTAAGAAGGGCAAATACTTCCTGATACCACTTTATGAGGAATCAAAAATAGTCAAACTCAAAGAAGCAGAGAGTTGAATGGTCATTGCTAGGGTCTAGAAAGAGGGGGAAAATGGAGGAGTTAGTCAAAGTGTGTAAAGTTTCAGTTACACAAGATGCTTTAGTCCTAGACATCTATCGTACAGCATAGTGCCTATAGATAATACTGTCTTGTACACTTAAAATTTGCTAAGATGGGAGATCTTCTGTTCTTATCACATGCAAAAAATAATAACAAAGAGGATGGGGAGAAACTTGCAGAGCGGGTGGATGTTTATGATATAGAATTTGACGATGGTTTCCCAGGTGTATACATATCTCCAAACCCACCCAATCATGCACATTAAATATAGACAGCTTTGTGAATGTCAGTCATACTTCAATAAATCATTTTTTTTTCAAAAAATTGTGACCATTTCTGATTCCTGATAACATTTTTTCTTAAAGAAATTCCTTTAGGAGAATAAAGCAGATAGCAGCAAAGAATAAAAGGGCTGCTGCTTCTCCCTAAAGAAACCTTGGGTGGGATGAGGATGAGGAAGAAGGAGGAAGGTAAAATTGGATCTTTCAAGGACACTGTAGAGACTTCTCCAGGGCGGATGGGACCTGAGAGCCATCAAAGTAGCTTGTCCATGTAGTACTCATGCAGGTGGGGACCTGGTACCGGGAACTGCTAATAGCACAGAGGATCAGATTCAGGCACAACTTGTTAGTGTGTATTAGCAAAAAGGAAACAAGATGCATTTGCCAGCACACACTGAAAATACATGGAAAAGAAAATCTGAAAACGCTTCAAAGGACCAGACTACAGTAGACCTAAATTAATAGTACAACGTCTCCCATTACTAAAATGGAAACAACAGATCTGGTTGATGCCTGTGCCATCTTCACTTTCCTCTGGCTCTCCTGCTATCCTCTAAAGAAAGGTCATCCTTTGCCAGACAGGCTCTGTACCTAGAAAGGTGAACAAATGGTAAATGTGCAGCTTGATGAATATTCAAAAAGTGGATACACTCATGAAACTGCCACTTCCCATCACAGGAAATAGAATATTGGCAGCATTCTAGACAACCTCTGTATCCTCAGTCATGATTCTCTCCCTGCAGAGATCCACACCATCCTGTCTTCTATCACAACTGTTTATTTTAACCTTCTTTAAACTTTATGTAAATGGAATTATATAGTATATACTACGGTCATCTTTTGCCAAATGTATATAAGTGAAATCCATCCATACGCTAATAAATTATCATTGCTATATAATATTCTATTATATGATAGTGCCACTATGCTTTTACCATTGCATTTAGGTTGTTTCAGATTAGTGTTATTAAGACAATGCACTATAAACATGATTATATATTATTTATTGAACATACATACTTTTAGAAACCTATGTACACCTATCTAGAAATAAAATCACTGGATCATATGGCATCACACTTTCACTTTAGCGGAAACTGTCAAACACTTTTATACTCATAGTGTGTGAGAGTTCAAATTTGTGTATTGGTAATATTTGGTATTGTAAGTCTTCAATTTCAATCACTGTGGTGTGTGTTTAGCAAATAGTTGTGATAATAAGTTCTAGGTCCAGAATCACTAACAAGTTTAAGCACCTATTTTTTTTTTTTTCAAATTATACTTTAAGTTCTGGGATATATGTGCAGAACATGCAGGTTTGTTACATAGGTACACATGTGCCATGGTGGTTTGCTGTACGTATCAACCCATCATCCAGGTTTTAAGCTCCACATGCATTAGGTATTTGTTCTAATGCTATCCCTCCCCTTGCCCCCCAGCCCCCAACAGGCCCCGGTGTGTGATGTTCCCCTCCGTGTCCATGTGTTCTCATTGTTCAACTCCTACTGAGAATGATGGTTTCCAGCTTCATCCATGTCCCTGCAAAGGACAGGAACTCACTCTTTTTCATGGTTGCAGAGTATTCCATGGTGTATGTGTGCCCCATTTTCTTTATCCAGTCTATCACTGATGGGCATTTGGGTTGGTTCCAAGTATTTGCTATTATAAATAGTGCTGCAGTAAACACACATGTGCATGTGTCTTTATAGTAGAATGATCCTTTAGGTATATACCCAGTAATGGGATTGCTGAGTCAAATGGTATTTCTGGTTCAAGATCCTTGAAAAATCCCTACACTGTCTTCCAAAAGTGGCTCAACTAATTTACACTCCCACCAGCAGTGTAAACGCATTCCTATTTCTCCACAGCCTCTCTAGCATCTGTTGTTTCCTGACTGATAATCACCATATAAAACTGGCATGAAGTGGTATCTCATTGTGGTATTGATTTGCATTTCTCTAATGACCAGTGATGATGAGCTTTTCTTCATATGTTTGTTGGCTGCATAAATGTCTTCTTTTGAGAAGTGTCTGTTCATATCCTTCACCCACTTTTTGATGGGGTTGTTTATTTCTTGTAAATTTGTTTAAGTTTTTTGTGGATTCTGGATATTAGCCCTTTGTCAGATTGATAGATGGCAAAAATTTTCTCCCATTCTGTAGGTTGTCTGTTCACCTGATGATAGTTTCTTTTGCTGTGCAGAAGCTCTTCAGTTTATTAGATCCCATATGGCAATTTTGGCTTTTTTTGTTTTAGCCATGAAGTCTTTGCCTATGCCTATGTCCTGAATGGCATTGCCTAGGTTTTCTTCTAAGGATTTTATATTTTAGGTCTTACATTTAAGTCTTTAATCCATCTTGAATACAGAACAGAGGTCTCAGAAGTAACACCACACATCTACAACCATCCGATATTTGACAAATCCAAGAAAAACAAGCAATGGGGAAAGGATTTTCTATTTAATAAAGGGCGTTGGAAAAACTGGCTTGCCATATGTAGAAAACTGAAACTGGACCCCTTTCTTGCACCTTATGCAAAAATTAAGCACCCTTTCATATGCTTGTTAACTACTTGGATATTGTTTGGGAAAGTGTCTGTTCAACTTCTTTGCTCATTTTTCTAATGAGTTAATCTCCCCTCCCCTTCACCTTCCTTTTCCCTTCGTATTTTAAAAAATACATTTTAATTTTTTGAGCAGTTTCAAGTTTACAGAAAATGGTAAAAATTATTTTCTGTTAACATGTAGGAGTTCCTTGTATGTTCTGGAAACATGTTTTCTGCTATTTCTATGTATTGCAAGTATTTTCTCCAACTCCATGATTTGACTTTTTATTCTCTCAGATACTTTTGACAAGAGGTTCTCAATTCAAATGTAATTTACCAAACTTTTCCTTCAGTATTAGCACTTCCTGTTGTGACAAGATATCTTCCCCATCCCAAGGTCATGATAATATCTTGACCCCTACCTCATATCAAAAAATAAATTTCTGCTGACATATACACTCAAATTTTTGTCCACTTTGTAGTATATTGTTTGTTTTGAGTTATGAGAGTTCTTTATATATTAGATACAAATCCTTTGTCAAATACGTGTTTTGCAAATATTTTTCCCAATCTATGACTTGCCTTTTCTTCTTAACATTGTCTTTTGAAGAAGAAAATTTTATTAAAAATTAATAAACTTCATTTTGTTAATCTTTTATTCTATACTTTATGCTTTTTAATGCCATGTTTTAAAAAATCACTGCAAAGCCTAAGGTCACTAAGATTTTTCTCCTCGATGTGCCTCTGGATTTTATATCACTTTAATTTATATTTAATCCTGTGACGAGTTAACTTTTATATATTGTTCGAAGTAAATGTTGAGGTTCATATTTTTGCATACGAATATCTACTTTTATCAGCATAACTCTTTGAAAACATTCTTTGCCATTGAATTGCTTGGAGACATTTATTAAAAATCAATACAAAGACATATATATATGGCTTATTTCAGGATTCTCTATTCTGTTCCACTGATCTATTTGTCTACTTTTATACCAAACCTACCCTGTTTTTATTACTATAATTTTATAATAAATTTTGAATCAGATAGGTAAATATAGGTCTTGTTCTTTTTTAAAGTTGTTTTGGCTATTTTAGTATCTTTATAAATTTTAGAATCAGTTTGTTAGTTAAAAATATACCTGCTGGGATTTTGATTGGAATTGTATCAATGCTGTAGATGAATCTGGGAGAACTGATGTATTAACAACATGACTCTTCTGATCCATAAATACCTCTCCATTTGTATAGCTTTTCTTGTATTTCTCTCAGCAGTGTTTGTAGTTTACAGAAAATCTTGGATATTCCATGTTCATAAACTAGAAGAATCGATATTGTTAAAATATCCATAGTTCCCAAAGCAATCTACATAAACATGTATGTAGATGGTATGTATCTACTATAAACAGGTATGTATCTTTTTTGTATAATTTCTTTTTTTCCTCTGGGTAGATACCCAGAAGTGGGATTGCTGTATCTAATGGTAGTTCTGCTGTTAGTTCTTTAAGGATCTCCACACTGTTTTCCATAGCGGTTGTACTAGTTTACATTTCCATTAGCACCGTAAAAGTGTTCCTTTTTACCACATCCCTGCCAACAATATTTTTTTTTTTATTTTTTGATTATGGCCATTCTTGCAGGAGTTTGTATAAAACTCACTGAAACATGGTGGAATATCTTTATGATATGCTGTTGGATTCAGTTAGCTAGTATTTTGTTCAGGATTTTTGCATCTATATTCATCAGGGACATTTATCTGGGTTTTGTTTTTGTTGCAGTTTTGTTTTTGTTGTGTCTTTTCCTGGTTTTGCTATTAAGGTCATACTAGCTTCATAGAATGATTTAGGAGGGATTCCCTCCTTCTGTATATTTTGGGGTAGTTTCAATAAGATAGGTATCAGTTCTCTCTTGAGTGTCTGACAGAATTCAGCTGTAAATCCATTGAGTCCTAGATTTTTATTTTTGTTGTTGGCAATTTATTTATTACTATTTCAGTCTCGCTGCTTATTATTGGTCTGTTCAGAGTTTGTTTTTTCCTGTTTTAATCTAGGAGGGTTGAATATTTCCAGGAATTTACCATCTCCTATGCATTTTCTCGTTTGTATATATAAAGGCGTTCATAGTAGTTGCCTTGAATGATCTTTTGTATTTCTGTGTTATCAGCTGCAATATCTCCCATTTTGTTTTTAATTGAGCTTCTTTGGATATTTGTTCTTCCTTTCTTGGTTAATCTTGATAATAGACTATAAATTTTATTTATCTTTTCAAATAACCACATTTTTGTTTCATTTATCTTTTGTAGTTTTTTGTTCTGATTTCATTTAGTTCTGCTCTGATTTTTGTTATTTGTTTTCTTCTGCTTGGTTTGGTTTTGGTTTGTTCTTGTTTCTCTAGTTCCTTGAGGTGTGACCTTAGATTGTCTATTTGTGCTCTTTAAGACTTTTTGATGTAGGCATTTAATGCTATGGACTTTCCTCGTAGCATTGCCTTTGCTGTATCCCAGAGGTTTAGATAGGTTGTGTCACTATTATCATTCAGTTCAAATAATTTTTAAATTTCTATCTTGATTTCATTGTTGACTCAGTGATCATTCAGGAGCAGGTTATTTAATTTCCATGTATTTGCATTGTTTTGTAGGTTCCTTTTAGAGTTGATTTCCAATTCTATTCCACTGTGGTCTGAGAGAGTACTTGATATAATTTCAAATTTTAAAAATTTATCAACACCTGCTTTTCAGTCTGTCATATGGTCTATCTTGGAGAATGTTCCATGTACTTATGAATAGAATGTATATTCTGCATTTGTTGGGCCGAATGTTCTATAACTATCTGTTAAGTCCATTTTTTCTAGGGTATAGTTTAAGTCCATTGTTTCTTTCTTGACTTTCTGTGTTGATGACCTATCTAGTGCTGTCAGTGGAGTATTGAATTTTTCCACTATTATTGTGTTGCAATCTTTCTCATCTCTTAGGTCTAGTAGTAATTGTTTTATAAATGTGGAATCTCTAGTGTTAGGTGCATATGTATTTAAGATTGTGATATTTTCCTATTGGACAAGTCCTTTTATCATTATACAATGTCCCTCTTTGTCTTTTTTAACTGCTGTTCCTTTAAAGTTTATCTTTTCTGATATAAGAATAGCCACTCCTGCTTGCTTTTGGTATCCATTTCCATGAAATATCTTTTCCCACCTCCAAGAGACTCACCCAATACATAGGACTCAGTTTATGTGAGTCCTATCATGATCAAGAACATGATCTTATTCTTTTTTTATGGTTGCATAGTATTCTATGGTGAATATGTACTGCATTTTCTTTATCTAGTCTCCTGCTGATGGGTGCCTATCACATAAACTGAGTCCTATGTATTGGGTGAGTCTCTTGGAGGTGGGAAAAGATATTTCATGGAAATACCTTTGTGGTGAGCAGAGGTTGCGGTGAGCCGAGATTGTGCCATTGCATTCCAGCCTGGGCAACAAGAGTGAAACTTCATCTCAAAACAAACAAACAAAAAAACAAAAACTATTTCATAAACTGTGAATCCTATGCATTGGGTGTTATTTGGCTTTATTTCTGGGTTTTCTATTCTGTTCTATTGGTCTATGTGAAAAGAACTGTACTACCAAAAGCTATCAACAAATTCAGTGCCATTCCCATCAAAATGCCACCATTATTCTTCACAGAACTAAAACAATCCTAAAATTCATATATTAAAAAAAAAAGAGCTCAAATTGGTCTCACTGGCACTACAGGGTAGCAGTAGTGTTTGTTATTATCCAGTGTAGGTAAAAGTCCTGGCTTCACACTCAAGCTCCTCTATTCCATTGCCATGCCTTACCACGCACAAACCAGGTGAGGGTCAAGACTAAGATCCTCCACTTGGCTTTTGCTAACCAAGATGGGATATGGCCATGGTTTTTTATGTAGTGATTGCTTGAAGTAGGACAGTTACTGTCTAAAAGTTTTCTGTCTTGCTATGCTGCATCTCTCTTGCTCCTTTGACTAGAAAGAGTAGGCTTTTCTAGGTCCTTCTTGTCTAAACACATTTGTGTTTCCAGTATTTAAGCACCCAGTGGAACACATATGAAGCAGAAAGAAAACCCAGGAAACTAATTGTCATGTTGTCACTCAGGATCTGAAGTCCCTGGCCAGTGTGTGTTCTTCTTGTTATCTTTCAGAGCATTCTTATGTTTTTCTTAAATGCAATATCAGGAGTTTTCAGTGGTACATAGTGGGAGGAACATAGAGGAATTCATCTACTTTTTCAGAACAGAAAATCCAATCACATTTGAAAAATTGGATTGTTTGCCCTTTCATTAACTATTTTGGAAGAATTGACATCTTAAAAATATTTAACTTTTCAATCCATGAACATGGTTTATATCTTCATTTATTTATATGTTGTTGAATTTCTCTAAGTTTTTTTTTTATTTCTACCTTGAAAATCCCCATTTCTTTATCCAATATGTTCATTTTCCTTTAAATTAGCAAACATAATAGTTGTTTAAAATCCTTATCTGCTAATTCCAATATCTTGATCCTTTTAGTGTCTGCTTCTTGTTTGTTTCTTCTCTCAATAGATTATATTTTCTTTTTTAATATATCTTACCAGTTTTATCTATTTATTTATTTATTTGAGATACAGTCTTGTTCTGTCACCCAGGCTGGAGTTCAGTGGTGTGATCTTGGCTTACTGCAACCTCTGCCTCCCTGGTTCAAGCAATTCTCCTGCCTCAGCCTCCATGAAAGCTGGGATTATAGGCACGCACAACCACACGTGGCTAATTTCTGTATTTTTAATATAGATGGGGTTTCACCATTATGGCCAGGCTGGTCTTGAACTCCTGACCTCAGGTGATTTGTCCATCTTGGCCTCCCAAAGTACTATATTACCAGTTTTAAAACCTTATTTGGAATACTGTGTTTTAAGCAACAGTGGAGACTAAAGTAGGATTTTCTTTTGCTTTTATTTTGTTTTCACTAGAGATTACAATGCTGTCTTCTCTTTGACTGCTAGAACAGGGGCACTTATTCAGATTTCAAAAATGATCAATTTAACTGGTACTGGTTCACAGCTTTAACAGATTCAATTTAACTCTGGATAACATAGTTTTCAACCTCTTACATTGCTGCTATCATATTACCGAACTCTATATTCTCAGCAGTATTTGAGAGAATATAGAGTTGTGACTCAGTTTTAGATAGATTTGATTAACCTTTGGATTCAATCCCACCAGGGTCCCAGAATTCAAATACCATTAGGGTCACTAATTTTTCTGCTTTCTAGCATCTTCTTTACTGCTGCCTTCTCAGTAAAATTTTGTAGATAAAAGATAATTATTAAGCTGAGTGATTTTTTTTGTATTTAGGGATCATATAGATCTCTATTTTTCTATATAACCTTAAATCTCAAAGTTAAATGTATTTGACTTTCCCTTGCAATGTTATCTATTGTAGGTTTTCTTTCCTATCTGTTAAAACACAAACCAGGTGGTTGACTTCATGTATGAAAGTAGATATAGCTATTTGCTGAACTTTGAAGGGTTCTTCCTTTTCTAGATGTCAGTTCACCAACATTTCCTTGAGTCCACAGCTCTTTGATAACCCAGTAAAAAATATGATGTTAATTTTACCTTTATTTCCTTATTTGTTAACCTGAAGTTCATGAAAGTGTTGTTCACTTGCATAATTAGGTTAAACTGAGGTTAAGCTGCAGCAGAGAGACACTCTTATCCATATCTATTGTTGGGTTTATAGTAACTGGTAAAATATGTCTCCTAAAAATTATTTATACATATCAAAAACTTTAGTGTTCATACCTTTTGAATGATTTTTTTCGTCATAAGTACTTGAAAAATAATAATTATGGATAATTATGTCCCAACTGGTAATCACAGTATTTATAATAAGAAAAAATTGGAAATCCTGCAAATCTTCAACAAAAGAGGAATAACTAAATTATGGAGAATTCAAATAATAAAATATTACTCTGTAATTAAAATTTTTTTGAGTTTTTAATAATTTGGTAAATTATGATATGCTAATATAATTGAATGCATAAGTGCAAAGATAGAAATCTCTGTAGTTTAAATCAATTGTGTAAAAGTACATATTCACAGAGTATACATGTTTCTGTAAGGTACCTATTTTTACTATGACAACTGTAAGAATGAATGTTAGAACTGCCTAGAAACAAAGGTAAGAGTGGGTAGATGATTAGTTTGGGAAGGAATTAGCATGAAAACTGAGGAAGAAGGGATTGAACAAAATAACAGATACTTGAAAAGCTAATATAATTAAAGATATAGTGAAGCAGATGCAGTCCTTTCAATGAGACAGGTTATGTTTTTTTGAGAGAATGCAGCCATGAAAGGACATGTTTAGCTCATTAGTAAGTAATGACTGAGTTAATATTACATATATACTAGGCCAAAGCAAGAGCGGAGGAACTTGTACATTCATCACATAGCTTGCACAAGGAAACAAGCACAAGAAAAACAGATAGTGGCAAATGGCTTTTTAGGGTCTCACCTTCCTTGAATTTCACCTGGTTGCATATTGTAACCTAATATTATATCATAGGCAAGTGAATAGGATATTGAGGGGTATACCAGTCTCCTCCCAGGCTTTGTGGTTTTGAGTTTCATTCAACAGCTTATTTAATTCTTTCAGAATATTGTATTACACAATACAGATAGAGTTGCATAATAGACTTTTTTAAAGGAGTGGAAATCTAATTATTCTATTATGATATGTTACAGAAATTATATTTCTTCAATTATAAATAATATAATGACATAATAGACAAAGAGGCAATTAAAATATAATACAATTTAATAGTAATTAAATTGTGAAGACTGGAGCTAAATTTTAAGGGCCTGAAATCTAGCTGTACCACCTACTACCAATGTGACCTTGGACAGATCACTTGACCTTTCTTTGCCTTGGTTTCTTTGTCTGAAAAACGAGAGTAAGAGTGATTGCCTTTTAAAGTTAAAGTGATGATTAAATGACACGTAATAAGATGTATGTTGAGGTTAATAATTCTGTTGTTACACATCAATTATGGTTTTCTCTCTTCTTTGCACCAAGGATGGGGGCAGATCCCTGGGAACAAAAGATAGGAACACTGAACTGTATGTCAGCATCTCTGTGCCACTGATAAAACAAAATCTTAAAAGGGAACATCAGCTTCCACTTTCTCAGCTCCCTAAACCATGTGTGTCACTAGCTTTCCTCTTCATGGTGAGATTTTCCAGAATGTACTATTAGAATACAACCTGGGTTTGGATATTAAACACAGCAGCACACATACATGCACCTGGAGCTGATGTAAAACATCCTCATTAACACATACCAATCCAAAGAAACATTTTATTTAATGCAAAAGATGTAGGTGGAAAAGAGAAATTATTATTTTTTTTTTTTAGAATTAAAAACCACAAATGCAGCTCATATGTCAGTCATCAGCCTCCCACATTACATTTTCTTCTGATAGTTTATTCATATTTTTTGTCTCATTGCAAAACTTCTGTCCAATCTAGAAGGGTAGTAAAACTACTAAGTCATGTTTCCCCTGTTGGTCCAGTTAGAATAAACTTTTTGGTTTTGATTAAAAATATTTTTTGGATCTAAATTATACAACTTCTTTTATTTGCAAATAAGGTATGTTATAAAATGGGAACATTAATTTTAGATGTGGAATTTAATCAGTCTACTAAAAATATTCGCACCTTCTGTTTGTCAAGGTCTGCACTTGATGATGTGAACAATACAGTTAAATTATAGGGCATGAGTTCTTCCAAGAAGCTGACAGGATTCAGCCCACAGATGTCAGTAAGCCTGCAGTGTCAGTTTAAGTAGTTTTGGTCATTTATAAAACTGAGACTCAATTGAAAATGTATTATTTTAATTCAGGTGAAAAACAAGGCAAACTAACTAAAAAAATAGGCTCTCCTCTGCCATAGATGCTGGCCTTTTCACACTCCCATGCAAAGACACCAGGACCTACCATGAGCTGAGTTTGGGTTCCTGGAAAGGGAAGAGAAACATCTTTGTCTGTTTGTTTTGAGATGAAATTTTGCTCTTGTTGCCCAGGCTAGAGTGCAATGGCATCATCTCAGCTCACTGCAACCTCCACCTCTTGGGTTCAAGTGATTCTTGTGCCTCAGCCTCCTGAGTAGCTGGGATTGCAGGCATGTGTCACCACACCCAGATAATTTTTGTATTTTTAGTAGAGATGGGGTTTCACCATGTTGGCCAGGCTGGTCTTGAGCTCCTGACCTCAGGTGATCCACCTGCTTCAGCCTCCCAAAGTACTGGGATTGCAGGCATGAGCCACCACACCCAGCCGAGAAACATTTTGACACATTAGATAGACAGAGAGAGAGAGAGAGAGAGAGAGAGAGAGAGAGGTAGGTAGGTAGGTAGACAGATAACGGGGTAGCTATTGGGAAGGACAGTCTGAGACAAGCACTGATGATTTTGCATATATGGATGAAAAATACCCATGATTACAGGTAGAGAAATACAATGCCATCTTAAACTGTCTGTGTAAAGCATGTGATAGACATGCAGGTAATCCAGATGGAAATGCCTAGTGTCAAGCACATAGTAAATCCAATAATAAACGAAGGAAAGTTTGAAAAGTTGTGAAAAAATATTTGCCACAAATACTTGTCACTCAAGAAATAGAAGTCATCTGAAATAAGAATATATGAGTACCATGTGGCAAACAATGATGTAGGGAATAAAAACTGACGTCTATTAAATGTTTTGATATGCCAAGAATTGTCTCATGTAGCTCTCATAACAATCTCGTGAGTAGGTACTAGTATTCACATTCTATAGTTTAGGAAGCTGAGACCAGTAAATAATAAACCTGGAGTATGTGCCCAGATCTGGCAGGCTTCAGAGCTCATGCTTTTTACCATGAGCCTCTACTTTCTTACCAGAAGTTGAGGTCTGACTGCTTTCATCATATATTGCTTTTCAGACTAATGAGTATGATAATGTTTTAATACTGTAGTTTGGAACTTATAATGGAAATTTCATATTTCAACCAGGGCTTACTTCTACACCACAAGGGACTCAATTAAATATACTGGGAATATGAAGCAATCATATGTGTATTTTGCTAGATTCTTCCCAAGTAACAGGGTCTCTCTCAGGTCACGTGTCCACCAAGGATTAACAAGTAATTCCGATAAAGGTCACTTATTGAACATAATGTCAAACTACCTCTTCTCCCACAAGACTCATGAAACTGAGGCCTGTGACCCAGTGGGAGTGCCAAAGCAATGGATTTCCAGGATTACAGTCATCCACCTGACATGATGCAGTTGCCTTTGGCTTATCAAGAACACTGAAATATGTGTCCTGAGATGGGATGATTTTATATTTGTATATACATGTTTCCTAATTTCAGGGCCATCTTTGAAAACATGATTTGTAATAAAAAAATAATTTCACAAAGCTCCAATTAGCCTCCTTCCCTTCCAGGGAGCTCTCTACACTGTCCTTAGCTATTTTTGAAAGCACAGTTCTGATCATGGAGCTCCTCTGCTCAAATAGCCTAAATGCCTGTTCAACTCAGATTGGTTGTTAAGGTCTTTTACAATCTATGTCCAAACTATTTTTCAAACTTTGTCCTCAATAACACCTTCTTCTCTGTGCCCCAAACTGTGCCCTTTCCCAAACATTCTTACACTTTCAGATCTCAGAGCCTCTGCCCCTACCTTGCCTTTGCTAGGGTATCTTCTCCACTCCCAGTTTCCACCTGTCCAGTATTCCTGCTTATTGTTCAGGAAGTTACATTTTACATTTTCTACCAATTGTTGTTATCCTTTAGCCTTCCAATCAGAATTGCTTTCTGTTTCCTTTGAGCCCCATGGCTTGGTGCATATGCCTTTATCATAATTTAACATGTGATAATTGCCTATATTCGTATTTCCCCACTAGATTATGAGCTTCTTATATAAAAAGCAACGACAACAAAGGTTTCTTCATGTTGCTGTCTTGTTGCCTAGTCCAGAACATTTAGTGAACAAAGTTCAACCATTAGTTGATGTTAATCAACTGGTAATGACTGATTCACAAGATTCTTGAAGTCTAGAGAATAGAAGTTTTGAGATTAAATCTGATTCCCAGCTGGTCTTATTTTAATGGAATTCCCCCTTTTTTAGATGAATAAACAATGTAGAGCTCTCAGAATGCCTCTTTCACCTTCCAATTAATTTTTCCAGCAAACATTAGCAGCTTGTTTGTAACTTACAGAAAAGACTGGAGGGTCAAAGAAACATGCCAAATGCAATATTTTACGTGAGGAACACTGGCTTAAATAAAGAGAAGATAAACATACTTAACAGACATCCCGGTGTTTAGACCAGTTAAGGGAAAATTTAATCAAGAGGCCAGGAGAAAGCTTGATGACTCATGAATATTTAACATGAATTTCATTAAGTCTAACAACACTGAGAAATGCCGTCATACTTACAAAAGTACCTTTGGAAATGGTCTATAATACCCAAATGCCAACTATTGGATAGCCCTTCAATGTAAATTGTGTGTTTGAACATTAATTTATACCTTACCAGAATTAGGTATCACTGATACAGCCAAGTAAGGAACGTGATAAATACAATATTGTCCTTAATTTAAAAAGCCATTTTGTCAGGTTTGAATTGTTGAATATAGACAAACATAGAACAGTATTTTGGGAATAATAGCATGGTTGTGGTAATAGCAGCAAAGAACAATTTGCAGACTGGAAATGTGCCCCTAACTTTCCAAATGGCATTAATCTAGGGACTGGGCAATAGGAAAGGATGAAGGAGAAACATATTTTTAACCCAATTTTCATTGTACAAAATGTGGCACAAATCAATGGCTTGTTTCCTTTTCTCCTTGCTTCCTGTGGCTAGACATTCAGTGGTGATTGAAGTAGGGTATGATATCTTTTGCAGTTTTCATATTCATAACCTCTAAATTGATTTCCCCTATTTTTCACTTACTATATTTCCATCTTGATTTCAAAAACCCCCATCTTGGCTGGGCACAGTGGCTCATGCTAGTAATCCCAGCACTTTGGGAAGCCAAGGCAGGCAGATTGCCTAACGTCGGGAGTTCAAGAACAGCCTGTCCAGCATGGTGAAACCCTGTCTCTAGTAAAAATAGAAAAATTATCCAGGCATTGTGGCAGGCACCTGTAATCCCAGCTACTCAAGAAGCTGAGGCAGGAGAAGTGCTTGAACTCAGGAGGTGGAGGTTGCAATGAGCTGAGATTATACCAGCCTCGGCAACAGAGTGAGACTCCATCTCGAAATAAAAACAACCTCCGTCTCAGTCACACTAAGATTTCTGAGCCACAACCGCTTCAAGCTTTCATTCTGCTGTATCTTACATATCTAACATCAGTCTAACATCAGCATGACAAAGTGTTGGAAGGGCGATGTGACTGTAACAGTTGTCACCCCACCCATCAGACATATTTGGCTGATCCTTCAGGTGACCCCTTCTTCATTCATTTTCTGACATGCTTCCTTCACACCAGATGATTGATGGAGGAGAATGATACACCCAGAGAGAGGAAGGCCAGGTTTTGGTAGGGAATATGAGAAACTAGGGAAATATGGTGAATGAGAAAGGGAAGTTAGAAGATGATGGAATTTGTACCCCAGTTGCATTTTTATGTCTTCCTGGTTTAAGGATTACCCTCAATAAATTTTGTATATTTTTTGTTCTTTCTTATGTTCAGACCCAAATATTGAATTCCACTCTTCTAATAACTATGTGTATTGAATCAATCACAGGTTTTACATGTTTCACTTAATAGTTTATAAAGCTGAAGGTCTTTAAGTTTCAAAATGTTTTGTATTAAACAGGAATAGTTTGAAATCTTTTCTTCTATACCTAGAAAACCTCATACTTTTGACCCAAAAGCTCCATGATGTGATGCACAACCTCAGAAAAGTTTCAGGATACAAAATCAATGTCTAAAAATAAGTAGCATTCCTATACACCAACAATATCCAAGCTGAAAGCCAAATGAAGAATTCAATTCCATTCACAATAGCCACAAAAGAATAGAATACCTAGGAATACAGCTAACCAAGGAGGTGAAATATCTCTGCAATAAGAATTACAAACACTGCTCAAAGAAATCAGAGATGACACAAATGGAAAAACATTCCATGCTCCTCTATAGGAAAAATAAATACCATGAAAATGGTCATACTTCCCAAAGCAATTTACAGATTTAATGCTATTACTATCAAACTACCAACAACATTCTTCACAGAATTGAAAAGAACCATTAAAAAAAAACTATTTTAAAAATTTGAAAGATATTTTTAAAAGATTTCTTTTTTCTTTTTTTTTTTTTTTTTTTTTTTTTTTACATTTTAAGTTCTAGGATACATGTGAAGAATGTGCAGGTTTGTTACATAGGTATATATATGCCGTGGTGGTTTGCTGCACCTATTGACTGGTCCTCTAAGTTCCCTCCTCACACCCCGTACCCCTGGACAGGCTCTGGTGTGTGTTGTTTCTCTCCCTGTATCTGTGTGTTCTTACTGTTCAACCCCCACTTATGAGTGAGAACATGCAGTGTTTGGTTTTCTCTTCCTGTGTTAGTGTGCTGAAAATGATGGGTTCCAGCTTATTCCATGTCCCTGCAAAGAACATAATCTCATTCCTTTTTATGCTTGCATAATACTCCATACTGTCTATGTACCACATCTTCTTTATCCAATCTATCATTGATGGACATTTGGGTGGTTCCATGACTTTGCTATTGTAAATGGTGCTGCAATAAACATACATGTGCATGTGTCTCTATAGTAGAAAGATTTATATTCCTTTGGGTATATACCCAGTAATGGGATTGATGGGCCAAATGGTATTCTGGTTCTAGATCCTTGAGAAATTGCCATACTGTCTTTTACAATGGTTGAATGAATTTACATTCCCACCAGCAGGGTAAAAACATTCTGTTTTCTCCACATCCTCTCCAGCATCTATTGTTTCTTGACTTTTTAATAATCGCCATTCCAAGTAGGGTGAGATGGTATCTCATTGTGGTTTTGATTTGCATTTCTCCAATGATCATTAATGTTGAGCTTTTTTTCATGTTTGTTGGCCACAAAAATGTCTTCTTTTGAGAAATGTGAGAAATGTCTGTTCATATCCTTTGCTCACTTTTCGATGAAATCATATGTTTTTTTCTTGTAAACTTTAAGTTCCTTGTAAATTCTGGATATTAGACGTTTGTCAGATGGGTAGATTGCAAAATTTTTCTCCCATTCTGTAGGTTGTCTGCTCACTCTGATGATAGGTTCTTTTGCTGTGCAGAAGCTCTTTAATTAGATCCCATTTATAAGTTTTGGTCTTTCGTTGCAATTGTTTTTGGCATTTTTGTCATGAAGTCTTTGCCCATGCCTATGTCCTGAATGGCATTGTGTAGGTTTTCATCTAGGATTTTTGTGGTTTTGGGTTTTGCATTTAAGCCTTTAATCCATCTTGAGTTACTTTTTGTATAAGGTATAAGGAAGGCATCCAGTTTCAGTTTTCTGCATATGGCTAGCCAGTTTTCCCAGCCCCTTTTATTCGAATAGGAGATCCTTTTTTCGTTGTTTGTTTTCTGTCAGGTTTTTCAAAGATCACATGGTTGTAGACATGTATTATTTCTGAGGTCTCTGTTCTATTCAGCTGATCTAGCTATCTGTTTTGGTACCAGTACCATGGTGTTTTGGTCACTGTAGCCTTGCAGTATAGTTTGAAGTTAGGTAGAAAGATGCCTTCAGCTTTGCTCTTTTTTCTCAGAATTCTCTTGGCTATATGGGATCTTCTTTGATTCCATGTGCAGTTTATGGTAGATTTTTCTAATTCTGTGAAGAATGTCAATGGTAGTTGGATGGGAATAGCATTGGATATGTAAATTACTTTGGGCAATATGGCCATTTTCACAATATTGATTCTATCCATGAGGATGGAATGCTTTTGCATTTGTTTGTGTCCTTTCTTATTTCCCTGAGCAGTGGTTGATAGTTCTTCTAGAAGAGGTCCTTCACATTCCTTGTTAGCTGTATTTCTAAGTATTTTATTCTCTTTGTAGCAACTGTGGAAAATTATATATATAAGTTGGAGCTAAACATTGAGTACACATGGACACAAAGAAGGGAACAACAGAACCCAAAACCTACTTGAGGTTGGAGGAGGGTGAGGATCAAAAAACTATGATCGGGTACTATGCTTATTACCTGGGTGGCAAAATAATCTGTACACAGAACCCCAGTGAGACACAATTTACCTATATAATAAACTTTAACCTGTACTCCTGAACCTAAAATAAAAGTTTTAAAAAAGAATTGTATTAACAAAGATTATTTAAGATATTGTGGAAATGCTAATAATGATGAAAATAAGAAGCAAGCTGTTTTTCTGTACAATACCAAGGGTGACCAAGTGGTAATGGACAACAGGAAAGAGATGAGAATCTCTTCTGGCCATTGGGTGTTTACAAGCAAGATACTCTCTCGGTGTCTCTCTCTTCTAATGATGATGATGATGATGATTGTATTGCTTAAACTCTCTTGTTGAAAGTAAGTAAAGCCAAATTGACTTACATGGAAAAGGAAACTTTTGGAAGTACATACCGCATCCCAATTAGGCTTCAGGAGGAGAATCACTGCCTGGCATACGGTGGAAAACCAGGAAGTCCTCTAAATCATTCTCAGTCCTGCTCCTTACTACATATCTGCTTCAATCCTCCTGTCTGTTTCCTGGTCTCAGTGCTATAAAGTGTCTTCTGTTCATGGATCTAAAGTTTTATGTGTTAGTTTTAGTTACCCTGAAGGAAGTTAATCTCTCTGTCTGTGTCTGCCTCCTCTTCTTTATTCTCTCCTTCCTTCACTCCCCTTTCCTTTACTCTACAGTTCCCACATTTACCAAGGAAGGGACCAAGTGAACAAACTTATCCAAACAGGTCTTGATGTATTATATCTTAAATCTTCCAAGGAAAAGTCGCTATTTTCTAAAATTAAAATATATTTTAGGAAGTAGCTACTTTATCTGAATTATAAACTCTATCAATCTGTGCCCTGATTTTATACATTAATGGCCTCCAAGTACCCTAGAGTGCTCCCAACCAAACGGTGTAGCCGGCATTTTGAGATACTCATCTGGGAGAAGCGATTTGGAATCTGAATGGGAAGTATCTTAGAGCCAGAAGAAACTTCTTCTGTGGACAGTATTGTTACTTATATCTTTGGAAGCAGCAATATGACCTTTTGGCAGGAGTTTCTCTGCCTTAAGAGCATATTACTGCTATCCTTAGAGGCAGTGGATGAGTTAAGCTCCTTTGGACAATTGCTTCAGTTTCATAACTACAAAGTAATTTCTTTAATACTAATTAAGTAGGTTTGTTTCTTATACATGTATTGCAGGTAAGTTTTTGCCATAGTACTTTCTCTTAATTTGAAATGAAAATTTGAAATTAAATACTCTTCTCTTGAAAAAGAACCCCAATTTCAAAACAGAGTGAGTGACTATGAATTTTCATCGTGACTTCATCTAGGCTTTTTTTAAAAAAATAAGCATAGCATTAAAAATGAAAGAGAAAATCTGCCCATCAGGCTCAATGATAACTGTAATTTAAATTGTGTTTAAAAGCATTTTCTTCAGGGAAAAGCGTATCCCACAAACTCACAAACTGCTAAATATTATTAGTGGTAAGTACATATTACATATCATTTCTTGGAGTGTGGCGGTCCTTTTTTTTGGAGACAGAGTCTCACTCTGTCACCCAGGCTGGCATGATCTCAGCTCACTGCAACCTCTGCCTCCCAGGTTCAAGCAATTCTCCCTCAGCCTCCTGAGTAGCTGGGATTACAGGTGCACAACACCACACCTGGCTAAGTTTTGTATTTTTAGGAAGAAAATAGCCAAAACAAGGCAGGGGGACAAAAATCTGTGTAAGTTTCAGCCTGAGGAGTCTGTTCCAAGTTGACATATTGGGGACTGAGATTACTTGATTAAAGTAGAGACAGAGTTTCACCCTGTTGGTCAGGCTGGTCTTGAACTCCTAACCTCATGATCCACCAGCCTTAGCCTCCCAAAGTGCTGGGATTAGAGAGGTGAGCCACTGCACCCAGCACTTGAAATGCTTCATCTTCCATCTATCTACTGGTACTGTTTTACGTAGTTTCTCCCTAAGCACTTTGCTTACTTAATAGGAGGATGTCAAGTTGATAGTGATGTAATTCCTACCTGCGATAACTGCACTTAGGGAGAAAATAGACATAGCAAGGCCAGGGGAACAAAATCTTTGCAAGTTTTAGGCTGAGGAGTCTTCCTTAGAGTCTGTTCCAAGCTGACACATTGGGGACAGAGATTACTTGATTAAATAGAACTTGAAAGTCATATTTCATTCCAAAGGTGTATGTACCTCATTCACAGCTGATTGCGTAACTCGTCTCATAAAAAATGACTTTAATTTCTACTCAAACTTATCCATTTTTCAAGTAAGGGAGCTCTAACAGAGACTGATGTCATGGATACACAGGAGCTGCAAAGCCAAGGTCAACAATTCATATTTTCTAATGCTCATTGAGTATCTAATATTTTACCATGAGCTCTATGGCTTTCATACAAAGAGAAAAGGCTATTTATGCCTTGCAAAGATACAAAGAGCTTTTCCACTTATACTTCACATTCAATACTGGGACCACATCATCAGTTGATAGACCAGATGTCATCTGATTTAGCTGCATATGATTGAGAAAGATTCAGCCCAAACAAAAGGTAGGTGTCTTAGTAGGTGTTTAGCAACTTTTTGACTTATTAGAACCTCTTTTTAAACTAAATAAATATTCTTCTGAAAATTGGAATTTCATCTGTAGTTACCCCCTTCGTTTTTAAAATGCCATACTCATCCTCCAAAATTTATATTTCACACGCATATATGAAGTGCTTATTATGTGATAGGTATAATGCTGAATAAACATAGCCTTTGCTTTTAGAAGGTTTACAGACAAAAATAGCTGAATGCGATAAATTTCCATGTTAGAAATCACAACAGCATCTACATAGAGCATAAAATACAGGTTATAGATGTGTAAGGATTTTTAATCTGTCTAGAAAAGGTGATTGACACATATACTGTTGGCAGATCCTTTTATGAACCAGTCCCTACACCTCTACTCCTACAAAGAGAATTTGTCCTCTACTAGACAAATGGCTAATGCTAAGCAGCCTCTACAGGAAAAATTCTGTAGTCAAGTGATACAGAACCACTGACGTAAGCTTCCTCTTCTCTACCAGGAAGGGCAACTCAGCCTCCTTTTCAGAGACAATATAGTAGGGTATTTGTAAAAGCAGACTTTAGACCCGACTTTTGGCTCTATTACCAGCTGTGTGATCTTGGGCAAGTTACTGAACATCTCTGTGCCTCCATTCATTTCTTTAAAGCAGAGATGACGATAGTATCTATGCCATGGGGTTGTTGTGAGAATTAGTACATACACTTAGAAATAATGATTAAGTCGCTATTGTTATTACTACTACTGCTCTTTAGTGCTGTCAAAGTAGGTACTGCATGCTGCCTAGTTTAAGTCCAGCACTGACTGTGAAACACAGCCTAGCAGTCAATCATGCATGAGGGTGTGTCAAGATTAGCTGAAGCTGATTAAAACTTCCATTTAGAAAGCATTCCGTACTGTGGTTCTTTTGGCGTGGATATGGATGACTCAGGCCTGTTCATTGTTTGCTGAGTGGATATAGTCATTCTTGTTTAGTGCTTTATTGATCGGGACTGTGTGTAGGCACTCTGCTCAGGAGGCCTTCTTGGACAGTGTCTAGTAGTATTGATGTCTGATTGCCACGGAGACTCTGTGGGCTGTTTCTTTTCTTTGTAGGAGCTGCCTAATAGCATCAGGCAATTGATCCATTTACTGTAGTTGGCCCCCAGGCAATGGCTAATGCTAAGAAGCTCATGTAATGAAGTATTCTGCTTAGAGGGTTGGGAGAAAAAAATATATTTTCCTTGACTGAGGGAGGCAGGGGGAAGTTTTCAGACATCTCTTTGGCACATTTATGATAAGATCTATATGTGTGTCATAATCTATCATTTACATTTCTTTTAGCTTCAAGTATTGTGCCCCTAAATATGTTCTTTTTTTTATCTTTTTAGAGAATTTTAAATGCATCCTCAGAGGACTGTATGGAAGGTATAAGAAAATATGCTTCACTTCTGCTAAACTGAGAGCAATAGAAGAGTCATATTTTAGATTAGAGATAAGAATACTTTTTGGTCCTCAGGGAGAAATGTCACTCAAAGTAGATGCAGAGTCTCCTTTCTGACCTCATTATCTATAGGCAAAAGATTTTCTAATGCTATTTTAAGTTAAAATGTGGGGTAATGTAGAAAGCATGGCTTTTGCTTTTGGTAACCTGAAGTTCAAATGATAGCTCTAGCACTCACTGCCTTATGGCCTTGAATAAACCTCAAAAAATGTTTGACTCATCTATATAAACAGGATAATAGGAGCTACCCATATTGGCTTGTGTGAGAAATAAATGAAATAAACATAAAACAAGTGAAGCATAGTGGGCACAGGCATCCCACGAATGCTAGTTTGTCTGTCTGTCTGAAAAGTCTTGGTTGGCACTCAGGCAGGAACATTAGTTTGTAGTCTGAGTACTCAAATAAAACACGTGATGAGACCTCCTTTCAGCCTCAGTGGCAAAAATGATTTGGGGGGTGTTTACTTCTCTGGAGGACACCACACCAGGAAGGCTATTGCTTGGGTTATGGCTCTGCCAAAAGAAAGGCTTATCCCTGGGCAAATGAATGAGTTCTCGTCATCTCTTGATTTTCCATCTCTTCTTAAGGTCTTTAAAAACACTGCTATATAAGTGAATGTAGTAAATGTAAGTGATAGAGAAGGAAAGTGTTAAAAAAACAAACCATAATTCTATGGCAAATTTTTATATTAATTTTCATAAATATTCTCTGCTCTTTACTGGGGGAGGTTTATTTCATGCCTCTGATGGTAGGTGTCACTGTGTGCCTTCCCCTGAGCAAGGGACCTGTGAGAAAAGTGCCATGTGTCATTTCTAGGAAGAAGCTGTAAGAGCAGATTAATCTCATCTTCAGTCCTCTTCCATGAGACCCGTAATGTTTCAGATCATGGCTGCCCAGCAGCTTGGGTTACATGAAGGATTACCTGGAATAGTGCCACAGCCAACATAAGGGAGATGTAGCATGAATGAGAAATGAACCTTTGTTTTGGGGAGCCACTGGGATGTGGACGTTGTTTGCCACTATTGTATATGTGACCCATTCCTATTCCTGAAGTCCCAAAGCCAGATTTGTTCTTTGCTCTGCTACATGGGTCAACTTTCATGGCTAAGAATTTCTTCAACTCTGCCTTTTTTGAAGGCCCAGACCCCACCTTCTAAAGTTCGAGAGAGTATTGGGTTTCCAACACCCCAGTGCTGTTTTTAATTTTAATTTTAAAACTAAATCTCTAAACTGTGATAAGGTCTTTATCCATTCAAAAATGCACATGACATAAGATCTACTTGGAAGACGCTGGCTGTTGATATTGAATCACTTCAATCCTGTGGTCCCTCTGGCATAATGGGGGGTTTGCTTGTTGTTGGAATGTCACACTGGGCTGGAATGTTCCTGGAACTAAAGTTTGTTCCTTCACTCTGCCTCTAACTCACTGTGGGGAATTTATAGACCTCGGTTTTGTCTTACATGAGAGGAGTATAATTATTCCTACAAGTAGGCACAGAGTTATTTTGCAGAGCAAATGGATTAATGTACATGGAAGGACTTCGGTGAACTGTAAAGCATTACGCAAACACTGACTCCAATTTCTCCAGCATTTAGCTTCCTGAGCCATGGCTTCTTTACATTTGCCAGCACACAAACCAGTTTCCCCTGGTCAAGAGCACCTCAGCAAGCAGAGTGTGGTAAAAGATGTTCTGCCCACAGGACTTTGTGGTAATGGGAAGAGAGCCACAACTATCATCTATCAATCAAGAAGCCCCATGGTATGAGCCTTCAGCTCACAATGTCAAAGAAGTAGAAAAGAAGATACTTGCAGCTTTACATGTCCACATTAACACCTCTTTCTTTTTAAACATACACACAAATATACAATCATATCTACCTGTAGACACATGTGCAAAACTATGCATACTAGCATATACAAACATATGCACATATACAAACATACACTCATATACACACAAATATATACACAAGGCTGCCAGGTTATAAACGATGGCAAAGGGTGAGTCACAGTTCTGACTTTTCACTAGTCTGATATGAGTTGGGAATAGGGAAAGTCTGCCTGGGTAATTTTCTCACCATTACAAACTAAGGAAGTTAATGCTAGACACGATTGTGATACTTACTCTGCAATGGTTAATTTGAAGACTTGACTTGATCTCACAACATTTTACCCTTCATTTTTTCAGTGGTTTTGGAAACAAAAGCAATTCAGAGCCCTTGTGTTTGGGAGCCACTTTACACTCAGATGGGCAATCTGGAAAGCTCTGGTTTTGCAGTGTTGGAGGAGCCTCCAGTGTGCTTGGGAGACAGGATTTGATAAAAGGAGGCTGCACACTGTTTCCCGTGATTAGTTTTATCCTGAGTTAGAACCAGGGAACTATCCGTTCTTTCTGCTTGTGCAAACAGGCAAACTATATGTAAAGCCATGTCTCATGGTTGGAAATGTCTTCTAATCTTACAAATGGCCGCTTCTAATTCTCCAGGAATCGTTTCTGCCAGGCAAGCTGTAGTTGAATTAGGCTTTCTAGTTGGCAGTAATCAGAAATGTGACAATTTATCCCTCTGGCACACACACACACGCACAGAGTTCTGCATAAAACCAGAGTAATTTCCCATAGAGGCCAACTGGCTTTCTAATGGATGGTGTTGGTACGAACATGATCTATTTGTGCCTTCAGATCAGGGAAGTTGGGGTGGGCAGGCTGAAGCAAGGTCTTTCCCAAACTGGAAGCCTGGGTGGAAGGTCAAACGTCATTTGGATTTGTTTCATGTCCAAAAGCAAACAGCAATCTCATACACAAGTAAATCTTTAGTGACTGTTAATAGAAAAATATGAGGATTGATAAATTTGAGACATAAAATGAAATTTTTTTTAACATATGTGAGCCTCTCTCATAATTTAGTCTTTGGAGACATTTAATCTAGGCATTATATCTTCTTCCTGGAGACTTTTGGAAACAATTAGCATAAAGCCTGTATAAGCACCAAAAAATGTCTGGAAATGTCTGGGATCTCGTGACTGCTTTGTACCAGAGTTACTAGCTTGGGTTTTCTCCCTTTTTGGTATTAATATATCTGATAAATGCCAAGACTATATAGGTCAATGTTCTCAACCAGAAGAAAGGTAAATATTAAATACTTTAAGATAAAAAATCCTTTTTGTAATCAGCTAACCCTTTCCAATAGATTCATGCTGGGCCTGAGGGACCTTGAATTATAAAACATATAGAAATAGAAAATTGACAAAGCTGATTTTACTTTAGAATTCTATCCCTTAGGCATGAAGCTCCAAAATAACCCAATTTGAATTGCCTGTTGTAAGTGTTCTTCAACAATTATAACTGCTGTGTTTTTCCTCGTAGAAATGCTTGGTTTTGTTTGTGTGGTACATCTGAGAAACAAAAAATAGGAAAGTATCAAGCACTATCAGAGACACATGTAATTAATATCTCTACATGTACAATTTTTAATAACTTAAAGTATGTTCCTTAATGCTGTAAATGAATAAAATGAATTTGAGTGCCCTTTCCCACACCTTTCTTCACAGAAAGATATCTGCTATGGTAACTCAGGTGTGAATCTTTCCAAGTTCATTGTTATATACTTTTATATTGATACGGATATCGGCAAGAAATATAGTGATTTTTAGTGTATCAAAAATATTACATAAATGTTAAACCATATATCTCTCTCTGAAATCTGCTTTTTTCATTCGAAGTGATATTTTTCAGATCTGTGCATGTTGGTAAGATATATGCATATCTTAGTCTCTTCAACAGTTTCATCATCTTCTGTAGTGTGAATATGCCATATTTTATGCATCTATTCCTCTAAATACAGTAGTTTTTAGGATGATTTTCCCAATTATTCATTATTGTGAGTAATGCTATGTTGAATACCCTTTCATCTCTCTCTCGTGCACATGGGTAAAATTTCCTTCAGGGGATGTGTCCAAAAGTAGAATTGGCGGATGACAGGGTACATACATTTGCAACTTTAATAGGTACTGCTAATTTGCTGTCACTAATGTTATAACAGATTTACTCCCACCAACATTAGATGCTAGTTGTGTTTTTCCCATGGTTGCCAGTGAATAGCAGTCTAAGCATTTTTTAAATTCATTTCACATTAATGGATATAAGGTATCTAAATATCATTTTAATGTGTAGCTTCTTGGTTACAAATGAATGTTTTTTGAGATGTTTATTAGCTATTCTGCTTCCTTGTGACTTGCATGTCCATTTTCTTATATGTAAAATATATTTTATAACATAATTTAATAACTTCAGGACGTTACATTAGTCCATGGACAAAGATGGGAAATTCGATATTTTCATAAGCTTCTTTCTCCCTTTTAGTAAATAAAAGGCAGGGCAGAACTTCATTAAACGTAGAGGAAATCTTCCTTATTTATTTGGTCTTCCATCATGCTCTTTGTTAAGTACTCACCTATGGTCCCAGGAGTTTAATATCCTCTATTTTATGTTTCTTAGCTTTCTAAGAATTATATTTTGAGAATTTATAGTACTTATAGCATAATTATTTTCCAAGGTTTATTCTCAGAAAAACCACTGTGATTTAAAATGCTTCTTTTAATTTTAATGAATTAAATAATTGTATTTAAAATTTCTATTTCCTTCTAGCCTGCATTCTTTCCTTTGGTGATTTTTATACAGTTCAGTAATTTTAAATATCATTATATGTTGAGGACTTCCAAATTTGTAATCTTACTATTGGCTCCTACCTTTAATGCTATGCTCATATACCCAATTACCTTCTTGGCATATGGATGCTTCATAGGAAGCTCAAACAACACATTTAAGAACTCTTAAATATTTCTCTTCCTACCTGCACTGCCTTACTCATATAATCTCACTAAAGGGCACCAACATTCACTTAGCTGCTGAGATCAAAAATGGCAGATAATATTCTCCTCTGTCCTGTCACCGTATACATCCACTCTACTGGCCAGTCCTATGCTTTACCTTCAGAACACATTCTGGATTCAGCCACCTTTCAACTCCATCATTGTCATCCAAGTCCAAGTGGACTTAATCTTACATCTTCTAACTTCCCCTTCTTGCTACCTTTTATTCAATTTACACAGCAGCCATAATTATCTTTTAAAACATTTATAAACAATAGAAATTTAAAAAAAATATACATGGCCAAGAAGCATATAAAAAATCCTCGACATCACTACTCATTAGAGAAATGCACATCAAAACCATAATGACATACCATCTCATACTAGTCAGAATTGCTATTATAGAAAAGTCAAAAAAATAACAGATGCTACTGAGGTTGGAGGGAAAAGGAAATGCTTATACACTGCCAGTGGGAATGTAAATTAGTTCAGCCATTGAGGAAGGCAGTTTGGTGACTTCTCAAAGAACTCAAAACAGAGCTACCGCTGGACCCAGCAATCCCATTGTTGGGTATATACCCACAGAAATAGAAAAAGACACGTGCACTCATATGTTCATCGCAGCTCTCTTCACAATATCAAAGACAGGAATCAACCTAAATATCTACCTACCTGCGGTAGACTGGATGAAGAAAATGTGACACATATACACCATGGAATACTACACAACCATAAAAAAAAATGGGATCATGTCCCTTGCAAGCAACATGAATGACGCTGGAGACCATTATCCAAACTAACACAGGAAAAGAAAACCAAATCTGGTATGTTCCCACTTACAGGTGGGAGCTAAACACTGAGAACATATGGACACAAAGAAGGGACCAACAGAGGGTGGGGCTTATTTGAGGGCAGGAGGAGGGAGGAGGATGAGGACTGAAAAACTCCCTATCAGGTACTATGCTTATCACCTAGGCGATGAAATTATCGGTACGCCAAACCCCCATGACACAAAATTTACCTGTATTACAAGCCTGCACATGTACCCCTGAACCTGCAAGTTTTAAAAATAAATAGAAATGTAATTTTCCTAGTTAGATCAGGAAGTTCAAGATCATGGTTCCAGCAAGTTTGGTATCTAGTGAGGACATCTTTGCATGGCATTCTCACATGACAGAAAAGGCCAAAGAAGTGAAAGGCTCCTTAAGCCCTTTGGTAAGGGCGCTAGTTCAATTCGTGAGGGCTGAGCCCTCATTACCCAATCACCCTTCAAAGTCTCCACCTCTTAATACCTTCATCTTAAGGATTAAGTTCTAACATACTAATTTTAGAGGAACACATATATTCAAATCACAGCAGTAGCAAATAAGAATCAAGCTGTGAAACTGGGAATCATTTAGAAGCACTGCTTCTAAATGATTCATCCAAACACCTGCACACGAATTAGGTGACTGGCTGTTTACAATCCCTTTGGTTCTCACACAGGAGCTCCCAGCTCAATGTTTCTGGGAGTCAGCAGTCTAATCTTGGTTTTTATCAGTCTCCTTGGTGATTCTTGTCTACATTGATCAATCAGGTAATTCAGGCTAAATAATAAATGTGTACCTTTAGTGTCAAGAACAAAGAGAAGCAAAATTGGGGAAATGTCATAGCAGAGTCTAATTCCAGAGAGAACCAGAGTCTGTGTGTTCATAGCTGTTTGTTTTTGTCACCACTCACAAGGAGACAGAACACTGAGGTTGGGGAGCTGGGAAGAGTGAGCAGGGACTTTTCTTGGTGAGCTGACAATGATGCAGAGGAGGCAAAATGGGAAGTAGACGCCTTAAACTAATTGAGAGTGATTGAAAAGGAACTTAGTATTTTCTTTTTGATAGTTTTAAGCAGGTAAAGACGGGGACGTAAGTTTTTTGAGGTAAAATAGGCTTGAGCTAACCAGGCTGTAGCAACCACATGGGAACTCCAATGAACATTTATTTTTAATCACTTAAGAAATGTAAATTTCTCTTCAAGTCAGCATAAAGAAGATTAAAGTTAAATTTAGCAGTAATTAATAAGAACAGTGGAAAGTTAATCAAAAACTTATCAGACTATACCTAAATAGCCTACGTTAACTCTTGTTTTGTGTGTCTCCTTAAATGTGTGATGAAATATCTATTTTGAGGATATGATTATTTGTTTTTATTTTAATAACTAATATTAATTATTAATATTACAAGCCTTACCCTCCAAACACAATTTAGAAAAGGGATTAGGTGAGCAAACCATATGTATCTAGCTATATAGCAACCTAAGTCAGATCCATATCAGAAGAGACTTAGAACAACCAGATATAAAAGTAATAATTAATTATAGAGAGGAAGGCCAATAAGGGGAAACTAGTTCATTCATTATAAGGTCAAGGAACAAAGAAAAGGCTATATTTGACATTAATCCTTAAACAATTCTTAGAGCCAAATCATAGAAATTAAGAAATGCTGTCAGTTGGGGGGGACTAGGGGAGAGACAGCTGAGGGGTTGGGGAGGGATAACTTGGGGAGAAATGCCAGATATAGGTGACGGGGGGGAGGAAGGCAGCAAGTCACCTTGCCATGTATGCACCTATGCAACAATGCTGCATGATCTGCACATGTACCCCAGAACCTAAAGTACAATAAAAAAAATTGATAAATTCTTCCGTCATAAAACTTTCAACAAATAGATGAATTAGATGCATTAAATTAGTGTTAGACCTGCTAACAATAAACCATAAACAACTACAAAAAAGGGATTTGTTGCAACCTCCAGGTTTAAGCCATTAAAGCCTCAATTGGAAAACTGACCAGCTACAATCCAAGGACAGCATGTTGGTCAAAAAGATCTTGATAGAGGATCATATTAAAATAAGAGAAGCAAACAGGGAGGAATTAGATGCCATATATCCAAACACTCAATAAATACAAAATGCAAAATCAAATGGTAATCAGAAAAGCAAAGATGAGGAATACAAAAGACACTCACTTAAAATTTGTGCTTGAAGGGATGGGCGAGGTGTGTCATGCCTGTAATCCCAGCACTTTGGAAAGCTAAGGTGGGCAGGGGTCAGGAGATCGAGACCATCCTGGCTAACACGGTAAAACCCTGTCTCTACTAAAAATACAAAAAATTAGCTGAGCATGGTGGCAAGCACCTGTAATCCCAGCTAGCTACTTGGGAGGCTGAGGTAGGAGAATTGCTTGAACCCGAGAGATGGAGGTAGCAGTGAGCCAAGATCGTGCCATTGCACTCCAGCCTGGACAACAAGAGCGAAACTCCATCTCAAAAAAAAAAAAAAAATGTGCTTGAAAATGGCAAATTGAATTTATAGGCTATTATTGCTTGAAAGATGAGACTTACTGAATGTATATTTTCCTTTATCCTCTTATAAATCACGGAAAATGCATGTTTTTCTAATGAAAACTGCAGAAATCCTTTCAGTTGTCAACTAAAATCTTAGAAAATACAGATCACCAACCATTTTGATATTTCCCACATTTCTGGACCAAAAATGAAAAACCTATTTCTTATAAAATCTTTATGTCACTTTTTGTGGTTGCAGCAGGAGACAGAGATAGGGTTATCAACTCAGATAGGCCAGATGGCTAGAGAATTCTTTCCCGCACTCTCTTTATAAGCTGTGCAAATGTAGGCAAGACAGTCTTCTGCGGTCTGACTCTTACAACCTCGATGTTTTTTTTTTTCTATCTCACAAGAATTATGCTAACATATGATCATGTAATTAGCCATTTTTGAAAAGTTAAAAGCATTGTATAAATGGTATGTCTAACAAAGCCCTTGTATGAACGAACAGAAACTAAGAAATTAGAAAATTGGAAATTTCTGCCCCTGGCTGAGGGGCAGAAAACCTACCTACCCAGAACCCATTGACCGTGCAACAGAGGGCTGCCCACAGGTGCCCTACAAAGTGGTTTTTTTTTAGCCACATCTGAACTGTTTTCAATGGCTTGGCTCAGTCATCCACTTCTGGACCAAAAAAAAAAAAAAGGAGGAAAGATTCTTGATGCTTAGACATCAAGAGAAAAATAGTATAGAAGGTTAATCCTCAGTGCTGATATGTGGAAGGCCCTGGATAGAAATGAAAATCTACCTTTATGATAATCTTAATTTCTTGTGAATTGTAGGAAATAAAGACTTACAGGAAATGAGTAAGCAGGGCCATTTAAAGAATAATGGTCTTTGTTTTTCCTAAGCAGCAAAAATTAAAACTAGAGAAAAATCCGTAGGTGGACAGAATTATTCAGTGTCCAGATAAGTCTTCAGGTTAAAAGAGAAAAAGAGTAGGAGTTTCTTCCAAATATCAGGCCCATGTTGCATACGCACAAAAGCATCATTAAGTCAAAGTGAAGGATTTAACAATAAGCTCTGCCATGGCTCCCAGCCTGGTCCCTGGATAACAAACAGCAAGCACCTTCCACAAATGGCAGGCTGTTCTAGCTCAGCAAATAGAGCAAATGACTTAAAATTAAGAGACAAATTAATGAGTGTTAAAGTGCTTCTTTATAAGAGCTCTTAGTTCTCATTTGGCCCATGTGAAGGTTCTGCTGTAAGGCACACTTTAAGGGAGATAGACCAGCCAACCAATTCAATTACCAAACATTAGAAAAGCCAAAATAATGAAGATGGCTAGTTTGAGTAAGTGAAGGAAGAATGAAGAACATGGTCCTGCAACCTGGAAAGAAAGAGGCAGACACCCAGTTCTAAGAGAGACAGTCCAGGAAGGGGAGCTAGGTCATCCTGAAGCATGGGCAGACGGCGACCTAAAAGGAAGAGGCTGAAGCACAAAATATGAATTTTCTCGAGACAAAATGAGAACAGCCGCCCAGGAGACTCAAACCCAAATAAACTTAGAAATAACTCTGTTGGCTTTGGTTACAAGTAGGTTTTTAAAGATAAAAGCAAACAAGGAGTATGTTGACGCAAAGTAAAGTTGTTTAATAGGAATTTTCATTGAGTTAGAGAGATAACGTTGATTAGTGATTGGCTATACATTGTTGAAATATAGGGTGTGAGTTATGGTGTCCAGCATATGGCATTTTATGGCTACTTGGTGTGAGGTAGTCTAGAGCTTTCATAGCAAATGGCTTCACGAGATCATTGTTTCCCTCAAGGGAGAGTGACATAGTTGCTGTTTAATTACAGTGCCTCTATGGGCCTGATGATTTAAGGTACCTCTCATTCTTTAGATTAAAAAAAAACTTTCTTCTTTTTCTTTTCCCTACAGGTGTCTCCATGTGAGCTCCAATTGGTAGACTCTCCTTAAATGTATTTCCATATCTGTAGAAGAAAAGGGATTTCTTGAACTCATTAACAGAGTTTCTTCACCAACCAACTAGGCCTGGTTCTAAGTGTTAATGTAAATTAACCTGAAGGCCAGGCCTGAAGAACTCCTGGGCAGAGAAAGCCAGCCAGGCCTCTCTTACCCCAACTTGATTTGCAAACACAAGTGAACCTTAACTTGAGCTATTTCTTGTAAATGCCTATATTAATGGAAAACAGAAATTACGCTCAACCAATCATAAGTGGCCAATAAGCTTATAATTACATAACCAGGGATTTTCCAGCAGGACAGACCAAATAAGGCAATTTTATCACTCTATCCAATCAAACATTTTTGTTATATTGTTTTCATATTCACTCTATGAAAAACCTGTGCCTTATGTGCCTTCAGCACAACCCCCAAACCACTTCTCATTTAGAAGCTCCCTAATTCAAGAATTATTTGCTCAGATAAACTGTAAAACTTGCTTGCGTCTCAGCTTACCTTCCAACATATGAAAAACACTTTCTTCAGGTCCTGAGGTCCTCTGTAGGAGAAGACCATTACACAGAGCTGAAGGCGTCCAGAACTGGAGAGCAGTGTGTAGAATTTTAGTCCTGGCTCCTTGACACTTTCGGTACATCACACAACCCCTCTCTTTCCCTTTTATTTTCTCTACTTAGAAACATAGGCTACCTGGTTCTTCTGTAGCTCCCAGGGAATTTAGTCCATTAACTGGTGCTCATGAAGTGCTTGTTAAGTGATTAAAACTCATACTTGAGAAGAACATGTGGAGATGCACCTTTCAGTTGGAAAGGCATGATGGGCATCTTACCATCAAGTTTGGCCATAATGGCGACTATGTGTTTCACCAGACCACAGTAACAGAATAACATCTCCCCTGCTTAGACCTCATCAGATTGCTCTGCCTAGCTTAGAAAGGGCTCAGGCAGGCCTCATATGTTCTCTTTTGCAAAGGTCTTCTGATCACCAATGACATCTTTTTCTTCTTGGTCTCTTGGCGATGGCCAGATAGACCTTCAGGTTAAGAACTGCTAACACTACTGTGGATGGATATCAGTACCCTTTTCCTTTTTAATTCCTGGTGGTGACTTTAAGAGCCCTTGGCTCCCAGGCTGCCATCCTTTGAGGTGACTGGTTTTATTCTGATCCTCTTTCACTATCATGTCTCTGTTTCAAACTGTCATTTCAATGAAACAGAACAAAACCAATTCCTCTTTCCTAGGCTCCAAATCAAATTGCTGGAGGGAAAAAGCCAGGACAAAGAACAAAACTGGACAAGCATGTATCTGTTTACACAAAAACTAACTTCTCTCTAGGTTTAAGTCAAAGAAGATAACATTCCCTTAACACTTGCCAGCAACCCACTAATCCCCATGGGGTGCAGATGGGACTCAGCATTAAAACAGATCTTCTGAAGACACAACTCCACAAATCCTCCTGTTCTTCATTCTGCCAAGCTATATAACTGATTTGGCTGAGATCTGAAGTGGTGGAACATGTGTGCATATGTAATCTAGCTTTGGGTACTCTCAACTACTGTATTTGTTGATTAAAGCTAATTTTAACATCTTGGTACAATATTATTATACAATGATAATATTACATTATCTGACAGGCCTCATTATATCTAAGTTGAGAATATTGCTGAGAAATAAGAACATTTTATTGAACATGGTGAGAACCCTTGGAAGATAATGCTTCCAAGTGTTATTATCAGAATAACTATTTTTCTGTAGCACTTCCTTTCACTTTGACACTGTATATTGTGTTTATCATATTTTTCTCTGCAAAATTCAGCGCCTAGTTTATATCTTGCTGATGGCAAGTATATACGACTCTGTGTATTAAAATTTTTTGTAACTTCATACTAGCACCGGTTTGTTTGAATGACTGCCTTACTTTGATTTTTGTATTTGAGTACTGAAAGGCAATATAATGTATTCTTCAGAGCTAAATCTTTGGAGCAGGACACAAGTGGGTTTATATTCTGGCTTTACCATTTCTGTATGACCCTTTTATTCCCTAAGTCTCATTTTCTTATCTGGGAAATCGTGGTAAATATAGCACCTGCTCCTGAAGATGATTAGGGGAGCAATGCATATAAAGCATGTAGAACTCACATATAGGGAATGTTCAAGAACTAGGGGATACCATGATTATTATATTTATCTAAAATTCTGTTCTTTATATATTTGTAAGTTGCCCTAAATTCTTTCTGGCAGTAAGTGAAAAGTGAGTAAGTAAAATAAAATATTTACATTTGCATGGCACTTGTGTTGTGCAGATTACTTTAATACATTATTTCTTACCAAAAAAAATTAGCCCTTTTTCCTTGTGATATAAGCTTACTCAGAGAGGTGAAGTAGTTTTTCCAGGATCACATAATGTGTGAGCAAAATGGAAGTCCATGTCTTCTGAGCATTTCACTAGATCACCTATGTTTGATAACATGAACACCATCAAGTTTCAACCATTTCCTATTCAACAGTATATAGTGTGGGTAACCCCCCATATAGGCACCGAAGAATGAGAGCTAAGCAGAACCCTGGCACAGTTAGGGCTTGAGGAATATCTCACTTTATAGTGTTACTACTCAGCTATTTCCTTTTATATAATCCTTTACATAATCATATTTTAGTTTATAGAAATAGGGCTTGAAGTCTCCCTTTATATAATCCTCTATATATAATCATATAATAGTTGACAGTATGAGTGCCTAAAGAATATTTCCCTACATATATACCTATAATTATATCTTAGTTCATAATCGGAGGAATGCCTAGAGTGGACACAGTACAGAACATAAATTTAGGGACAAGCAGCTTATAATCGGAGGAATGCCTAGAGCAGACACAATGCAGAGCATGATTTAAGGGAAAAACAGTTATACCAGGACAAGAATCCATGGCCCAGGTGGCAGCATTCAGCATCATAAAGATACCCGCTATATGGCAGGCTTGGGGTGAGAGCGACTCCTCCTGATAAAGGAGTTGTAGGACCTTGCTCCAGTTCTTGTGGAAGGCTGCCCTCAGAACGGCAATCCACCTTGGTGACTGTGAACTTTATCAGCTCTTGCTACTGTGCTGCTTGAAAAGCATCTTCCCATAGAATCCATTGGAAGCTGCCAGAAGGTGGCGGTAACCTTGACAGCTCTGTCACTGCTATGTGACTTAAAGCATCCTCCCATAAATCTTCTTAGAAATAGTTTGCCCGTAGATGATAGAAGTATCGCACACTGCACCCTCTTCACTGCGCATGGCCCACCTTCAAGCCTCAGTCACCTAATGGGAGTGGACCCCTTACTGCACACAGCCCTTGCCTTGGTGGGAACAGACCCCTTGCTGTGCAACTGTCCACCTCCTGGCCTAGGTGACCTAATGGGGGTGGACCCTATGTTTTATTGCTCATGACCCTATCACTATCCTTAAAGATGATTTCACTCACTGCCCTGCCCCCGACCTATACACAATAAATACTCATGCTTCTGGACATTCGGGGCCTCGCCTGACTCTGCTTATAGGTGGCGTGGCCCCCCCACCCGAGTCCAACTGCGTTTTCTTTATACTTCTGTGTCCTGTCTTTTTATTTCTCGGATCCTGCGCCTCAGCACAGCATAAGGCTCACCCCACGACGCTGTGGGGCACTCAGCCTTACATCTGCCTCCCAACGTGCCCTACAACATAGCATCAGAATCTCAAATCTTCAAAGTAGATTGAAAATGTCCTACCCAACTGTATTTTTTATTAGTTCCTTCTCTTATAAGCTTTTGGTTATTTTCAAAAACTACCATCTTTTATTTCTTTGCTAAATACACTTCCTACCAACTGACCCTCCTCTATCAATTTTTACTCTGCCTCCAAGCCCTCTCCGTAGCCCCTCGTTCTTCACATCTAGATTTTCTAGCAGTCTTTTGTGTAATCTACCTGCCTTCACTCTCACCTGCCCAGCCTACCCTATCCTGCACATCATAACCAAACGCAAGACAGGATGCATTTCCTTTCTATTTAAAATACTTCATTTACAATATAGCCTGTGTGGGTTCTCTGTTAGCTTCCCTTTCAGCGTTCACATTCTCAGTCTGCCTTAAGGACCTTCCTGATATAGCTACCTCCATACTATTGACAGTATTAAAGTTTACCTGGGCCTAGTGCTCCCTGACAAGAGGAACAGTGACGAAAGCTCCTCACCCTTTCATGTTCTAACATTAAAGACCTCCCTGTTCTTGCATATGCTGAAATAAGACCCGCTTCTATTCTTTCTCAATGATGCTTTGTTTTATAAAATCTGTTTTTTTTCTCTCATCTTTGAATCATACCTCATTAATGAATGTTCTTATTGAAATAGTGGGGATAAAATCCTGTCTTAATTGTCTGGCACATTTAGTCTTTCATACCATCTGATATCTTTTGGATCTATGTCCCCACCCAAATAGCAGGTGAAATTGCAGTCCCCATTGTTGGAGGCGGGGCCCCGTGGGAGGTGATTGGGTATGGGGCGGTTTCTCCTGGTTGAACACCATCCCCTTTGGTGTAGCCATTGTGACGGTGAGTTCTCCTGAGAGCTGCTTGTTTGAAGTATGTGGCACCTCCCCTCTGCTCCCGCTCCCACCATGTGAGATGCTCCTGTCCCAGCTTTGCCTTCCACCATGAGTAAAAGCTCCCTGAGACCTTCCCAGAAACAGAAACCACTACGCGTCCTGTACAGCCTGCAGAACCATGAGCCAACTAAACCTCTTTTCTTTATAAATTACCCAGTCTCAGGTATTTCTTGATATCAATGCATGCACAGACTAACTCATCATCAAACCTATTTTCTACTCCGATGCAACAGAAAGCCTCAACTTTAGACAAGACAACCTTCTTTCTGACTACAAATCCATTATCTTTGTCCCTCTTTTTCACCTTTGTGCCTGTGGTTCTTAACCTTTTGTGGAGATTCTAGCCCTCCTCCTTCTCCAAGCCTTGAGAAGTTTTCTCATTCTGCCCCATTCCTTATATCCAGGTTCAAACATTTCCTACTCATGTTATCTTTTGTTCATCTCCCCCTTTAAACTGCTACAGTTTTAACAGTTCATATCTCCTTATTTACCACATTATAAATGTATTGGGTGCTGAAATATGTATTTCATACAATATTTGCAATTCTTTGTCTCATGCATTATTTTGGTCTTCATTTATGCTTTCTTCTTCTACTCCCAAGTTTTCCTCAGGGACAAGCATAGGAGTTGACAGGTAATCAGTACTCAGTAGACATTTGCAATTAACTCCCATCTGGGCTTTTCCTTGGAAAAACAAAACCTGACATTCTTTATATTACCTACCTAATTAAATAAAAATACAAAGGAATCATATAATATTGCTGGTGATACGTGCATTAAAGGTTTGCTTTTAGATATGCAGTGTATTTGTTGACACATTATTTTAATTAACTCTAATTGCTTATCATTAGCATTGCATAATATTGTTGCTGTTTACTCAAGAGTTTACTCTGGCTCTATAACAGGACTTTCCAAATAATGAATTAGCAGGTAATAGAATTCTTTTGTATAAATAAGAAAAGGTAATTATATTACATACAGTCTCGCTGCTAGGTGGCCTCTGGTTTGGAGGAAGGAAGTGAACATTTTTTCATGTGGCAGGTAACTTTAAAAGTTTTGTTTAACCTGCTTCTGTGAATTTAACCTCTGGGATCTACAGAAGTATGGAGTGCTTTGTAAGACTGCACTTGGACCCTGGTGACAGTGAATGTGACAGATAGGCAACACATAGCAAGAAGTCTTTGATATGAGGCAAACAAGAGTGGCCATAAAAAGCATTCCAATCCCAAATTCGCAAGGGAGACCGACTTCTAGCAAAGCCACTGATACCAACATATAAGGTTTAATCCTTTTTTCAGTCATGTGTTCATGGATGCATACACACACACACTTTGCCTTCTTCAAAAACATGCCTGGATTATGCCAATCTGGACAAGATTTAATAATGTATTCTCTAAGTATTAAAATAAAAGGTCTAATTACATTACTGATTCTTGATTTATATTCATAATTGAAACCTACATGATCTGAGTTCAGGCAGGATTCTCCTCTTTCCCTAGTTACTATTTCCCAATTACCATAATTATCATTATCTCCATTATTGCTAGGTTTGTGGTGACCCACAGCATTCACTCACAGTGCTCCATTCTACATCCAAATGTGAATCAGGGATGCTAACTGAGCCTAGAACACACAAGATCCTTTATTTGCACAGCTTTGTCAGCACTCTGAAGAAAACGAAGGAAACAAAAATATATACTTCTTGCTTCTACATTTTGTTTTACGTTTATGCAAACATACAAACCCCATGCACCTATAAACCGGAAGAACAGTTTTGTTTAGGAAAGTCAACACTTTGCAACTTTTTCATCCTTGCTTTTCTCCTACTTCTCATGTAAGGTGTGTAACAAGTTCAGCAAGGAGTCTCAATATGTTAGTCTATAAATGTAAATTTTAAAAAATAATAACCTTATTTTTAAAATAACCAAGTGATGGTTAATTTGATGTGTCATCTTAGCTATGCTAGAGCATCCAGTTGTTTGGTCACACACTAGCCCAGATGTTGTTGTGAAGGTATTTTTTAAATGTGAGATACACACACACGTACACACACACACACGAGCTCGGATGAGAGAATTTATGGTCTTTTCATACACTTGCCCCCTTCTTTCTCTCTTTACATTTCAACCTTCCATTCAGATTCTGGGTCCTTCCTCTTGCCCAGTGACAACCAGGGAAGCCTGTGCAGAGAGAAGATTCACTCCAAGAACTGCCCAGTGGTTGATTCTTAGAAGGGCAACCTGGCTGGCTGAGAGATTTATGGCCCCTGTTGGGATGTTGGCTTCCATATAAATGTTGTGCATGGTTTTTCTGGGGTTATTTTAAACCTAACCCTGGCCCACACGCTCCTGAAAATCCTTTTAAGAGAGACCAGCATGATTCCTTTGAACTCCAACACTGAAACCAACCCTCCCCAACCTCCCAAAGCTTCTCCTGGCTGAATACTCCTTCACTCCACTCACCAGCAACCACAATGGCTTCAGAGTTACTATCTCTCTGCTAACCTCTGTGTTCTTTTGTTTTGATCCTAGAATCAACCAATTCCCATCTCACATATTGTCAGTGAGAAATCAGAGAGTTGGGATGGGGGAGCTTTGACTCCACTTTCTTCCCAGAACCATTAATCCATAGTCCCTCAAACCAGTGAGACACAAGCAGGTCTTTCACTTCGGAAATGTCCAATCTAGAAGTGGGCCCAGCACTTTGGTCAGCTTTATCGCCAAAACTCCAGGGAACATATAACCAGTCTCTCCTTCACCACAGCAGGGAGGAAAAGAGCAATGACAAAGTGTTGCTCTGCTGAATGTCTACGATAGAAGCAGAGCGCCTAGAACCGTGGCCTCAAGCCCACACAAACTGCTTGACCCCATGGCAGCCCTGCTCCTGGGGCCCAGGACGTTCTCCCTGGAGCCCTCGTACCAGCTTGCACTCAGCTGGCAGATAAGTGTGTGCACGACTTTGGGTAGCTCAACAAGAATACAGCCAGAAAACAGATGCCAGTCTACCCTTCATTCTGTCAACTTGTTATGAGTTATTTGTTCAACGTCCATTCCCTGTGATTCTTTCTGCACACAATACCAGGAACAGCTTTTCTGTGAGCCGCGTGCTCACCATCACACAATGTCTTCCCTTCTCTGTCTCTTGCCATATTGCTGTACTGTGAGGTGGCTGTCATTTCTGATGTCTCACTGGCCAGTCTCACTAAAGGATCATGTAGCAGTTTTTATACTCAGTTTTGGGCCTTAGCTAAAATTCTGAGATAACAGTTGGTGTCCCACTGGACATCCAGTTACATATGAGAATATGCTTTGGACCTTATTCAGAAACATACTGTATTATTATTTTGATAAACCCTACTTTATCATCAAAATGCCATGCTGTCTCTGACTAGCAGGAGAAGCATCCTTTAGTTGTGATGTTGAGAGTTACTGTGGTGTGGTAAGAAGAACAGAAACAGGTCTTTGGGCCCTAATGCATGACCCTGGTCAACACAAACCTATAGGAATAACATGAAGTTAAGCTTTTGCAGCTGCCTCTGGTAATTCTGGTCTAAAAATGGAAAAAAAAATGGAGAGCTAGGAATGAATTATCTGGTATTGCTGTCTACATTGATCTTACTCACCAGATAATTGCTTGGCACCTTCACTCTGCCTTAGTGAACATCACGTAAGTAGCAGTTTCTGGCTGACTGCCTGTGTTCCTGTTTTTATGTTTCTCTGATATGGAGACAGCCAGCTACACCACCATTAAAGTTTCATGCTATGACCAGTAAATAAGTCGGGCAAGTAAGAAGAGATAAAACAAAATGCCATACAGCAAATGTGAATGTCATAGTGGGAGAAAAAAAAATGCCTTGCTATTTATTTTGGTCTTTAGCACTTCCATGAGAATTCATTGCCTTAGCAACACATTAAGTCTTCTTTCTTACATCTTTAATCAACATAAAGTGTCATAACCAATATCATGTATTGAAACTCATAAGAGGTATTAACAATGACATTGCATTTAACAAGGAACACAATAAACAGGTCCACCAACTAAATATAACTAATCAGCATTTGTTTTCCAGAAAGTGCAAAATACCTTTTAGAGTCTGTTCTCATTTCTGCTGATCCCATTGTAGGAAGTGTAATAATATTCAAGGCTCGGCTTTCTTTGTAAGAGTCAGATGATCTGCCTAGCATGTTGCAGAGGAAATCGGAATAAAAAAGCCAGGTTCTTTTCCTCTGACTCTCTTAATCAATCATTCTTCATTAAGCCTCTTTGTCTTTTCTGAGAAATTTATTTCCTTCCCTAAAATTAAATCAAAGAACTGCGGAATTTCCACACGTGAATTTTCAAAAATTCCACCTGGTATTGATTTCCAGCTTCATACCACAGTGGCCAAGAAAACAGTATTTGATATGATTTCAATCTTCTTAAAATGGCTAAGATGCATTTTGTGGCCTTGTGGCTTATATGATCTATCGTGGAACATGTTTTACGTGTATTTGAGAAGTGTATTCTACAGTTGTTGGATGAAATGATCTATATGTGTCTGTTGGGTCCATTTGGTCAAACATATAGCTCAAGTCAAATGTTTTCTTACTGATTTCCTGTCTGGACAACGCGTCCATTGTTGAAAGACGGATGTTGAAGTCCCCTACTATTGTTGTACTGCAGTCTATCTTTCTCTTTAGATTAATATTTTGCAAGATAACTAATCAGAGGAGAAATGCAAATTAAAACCTCAATGAGATATTACCCCACATTTGTTAGAATTGCTATCATCAAGGAGAAAATCAGGAGATGACAAGTGTTGGTGATAACAAGAGACAACAAATGTGGAGAAAAGGGAATCCTTCCACACTATTGGTGGAAATGTAAATTAGTATAGGCATTGTGGAAAATAGTATGGAGATTCTTCAAAAAACTAAAAATAGAACTGTTGTATGATCCAGCAATCCCACTTCTGGGTACATATCCAAACAAAATGAAAGCTCCACCTGGGATGTTTGAGCTCTGCAGGGGGAGGGGCGTCTGCCATTGCAGAGGCTTGGGTAAGTAGTTTTAACCTAGCTTGTGTAGACAAAGTTGCTGGAAGTTTACACAGAATCTGGGCAGAGCCCACAGCAGATCAGCAAGGCCACTCCAAGCAGACTGTGTCACTAGACTCCCTTCCTGCTGGGCAGAGCATCTCTGAAAAAAGGCAGCAGCCCATCAGAGACTTATCAATAAAGCCCCCACCTCCCTGGGGACTTTATTTTAAAACAGCTTGACTATGATCACATGGTTCTTTACAATTTATAGAGTATATTCACCTATACAGATATTCCTCATCTTATGATAGGGTTATATTCTGATAAACCATTGTAAGTGGAAAATATTGCTAAGTCAAAAGTGTCTAACCTATCAAACATCATAGCCTACCTTAAACATGCTCAGAACATTTAACTTATTAGCCTAGAGTTGGGCAAAATCACCTGGAAACATAGAAAATTGTAGGGTATCAGTTGTCTCACTTTCATCATGGTGAAGCTATGGCCTGTGGCTTCTGGCCAGCATTGTGAAAATGTATCTCACCCCTTTTGCACTATTGTAAAGTTGAAAAATCTGCATCATAAAACAAGGCCTGCCTGTTATTTTCACAAATTCTGTGAGGCTGGCATTAAAAATCCCCATTGACAGATGAAGGCAACTCAAGGGTCTGAGCTGTTTACTTGGTTTCCCAAAGTTTTAGATTGAATGGAGAATGGAGTCTGCAGTAGAACTCCAGAGCCTGGGTTCTACCGTAGACTATTCGCCATTCAATCTAAAACTGGAGGGAGTCCAGCTGTGTCTTTTCTCCATTATATGTTAGAGATTTCATATGACTCTTCCTGGCAGTTTGCTAGTGAGGTTGGTATATGATCTCCATAGAGTAGCACGTATTCACACCACAAGTCACCATCCTGCCTGACTGAGTCATACAGCTTCTCATGGAAATTAGAAAGGTCACAGGACTTGATCTACATGGTCCTAATCCCTCTGGGAAGGCAATGATTGGGTAAAACAATTGGAATTTTCAACTATAATAATAGAGTAACAAAATATGAGTAAAGGTATATAACACTAAAAATCTAGGCCAATTTCTCAAAACACTCTGAACATAAAAATAAGTGCTAAAATAAAGACAACCATGTCAAAACATAAACTTCAACTATTATTTAATCAAGTGCCTTCTTATGCAATTAGTTCTCATGTACAGTACATCATGTTTTAAATATATGCACACAATGGAAAAGTCGCAAATTGCAGCCGTTACTTAAATAAGCACCTGAGGGAGATTTGTTGGCTACTTTTTTTGCCTGTCCATGCATTTCCTCTGCACCCAAACCCCAGCAGCATCAGAAACAACCCCTCTGGTCGGCAAAGGAACATGAGCAGAACCTGGCCAATCACTGCTCTTTATTTATTCCTATGATGTAGACATTGGTCCAAGAATGGACATGTGACTCATGAAGGGCCAATTCAAGTTTTTATATAAGCTCTGTGGGAAAGGATGCTTTCCTTAGGTTGCAGTTAGTCAACTAAGAGGCAGCCAGACCGCATCTTCCCAGGAGCCTGTAGAAGCCCTCTGAGAAATGAAGCCACTCTGGAACAAGTAGGCAGGAGGCTGTTTGAAGAGAGGAAAATATTGGGGTGTGAGGCCTTGTTCTAGCCCTGCAGAAATTTCTTTCAACCTATGAACAACCTCAGAACAATTCTAGCCATTTATGCCAATAAGTTGTATCTTTTCCTCAAGGTGGTTTGTCTTGGGAGGGAGAATAACCTGTCTGCTCTGGAACAAAGAGAAAGTCAAGTTTCCTCCTTAGTTGTAGGTAATCTGAGATGACAGACATTCAGACTTCAGATATAAGTAGTGGAGGGACTCCATCAGGGCTTTGAACATTAGGTCTCATCTTTTCCTCTTGTTTGACATACAAGACTTTTCTATTTGGTAGGAAGATGAGATTTTCCTAAACTGAGGAGCCGATGGAGAGAAGTAAAGTGTCAGGATGAGTAAAAATGGAGAAAAACTTATAGCAGATGAAGGAAAGAAGTGCTATTTAGAGTTTAATTAAACACACTGAATTTTTCTAGACACTAGGGATATAGTAGCAGTACATAACAGAAAAAGTCACTTCCATCAAATCCATTTTTAAAGTATCAGAAGTGATGAGCTCTGTAAAGAAACTTCCTTTGCTGTTGGTTGAGGAAGGACTGTCTAAAGAGGTTGTATTTAAACTGACACCTGAATGACAAGGAGACAGCTAGGTAAAAATCTTGAGGAAAGAGCATTCCTGGGAGAGGAAACAGCATGTAAAAGTCCTCAGATGGGAGAAGTTAGGCATATTTTAAGAACAAAGAGAAGACTGGTGTAGCTGGAAGCGAGTATAGTGTACTGCAGGGGTTTCTTTAGCCTCAGAACTGCTGACATTTTAGAGTAGATAATTTAAAGAGGTTGTAAATTTATCAATAATCTAAGATAGTATTATATGCCATGAATTATTCAAGATAATTAACAGAAAATCAAGAAGTATATAAGGTCCATGAGAACAAAACTTTAATGCATTTTAATGTACTTTTTGAACAAAACTTTAATGCACTCCTCAAGGACAAAAGAAGTCATGAACAAATGCAAAGATGGGAAGTATGGAATAAGAAGGCTCAATATCGCAGAGACTCAAAAGAATGTAAATTCTCCAAAGTCAATCTATAGCTCTAACACAATTCCAATATTTTTGCCAATAGGATTTTATTCTTGTACGTGGACAAAATAGTTATCAATTCATATGAAAATATAAACAAGTCAAGAAAAATAAAAAATATTCTGAAAAATAAGAGTAATGAGGAAGAAAAAACCCTGTAAGATACTAAAACATATTACACAACCTAAATAATTACAGTATTGTGATACAGGCTCAAGAACAGGCAATGCTGTAATAAAACAGAATCCACTAATATAAACAAATGCCAAGGGTAATTTAATGAAAAATAAAAGCGGTATTTTAAATCAATGAGAAAAATAGTAAGAATTAAATAAATAATATTGGGTTAACTTGTTAGCCATGTAGAGAAATGTAACTTCGATCTAAACCAGCGCTTTTATAAGAATAAATTCTCAGTAGATCCATTATTTAAAGTACATGTAAAAATTTCTTAAAATTATGAAAATATAATATGGGAGAATTATTTATAATCACAAAGTATAGGAGATGTTTCTACTTCAGATCAATAACCTAAAGCCATAAAAGAAAAAAAAAACTGAAAAACTTGACTATATCAAAGTTTTAAGGAATTATTAATAGAAAATTGCTATAAAAAGATCAAAAGAAAACAGACAAACTGAGAAAATATATTTGCAGTCTTATTACAAAAGGCTCATTTGACATATTAAGAGCTTCTACCAATTGATAAAAGATCAGCAATGCAGTAGAAACTTTGGTCATTTATATACCATATCTCACTTTAATATTGAACCATCTGAATGTGTTACTTTTCAAAAGACGTAATAAAATATAAACTTAAAAATAGAGATTTTTCTGACTACCATTGTGTTATATCTTCAGTAAGGACTATCACACTTAGATATTGACTTGTATAAGTGAGTGTTCTTGTGGAAGCTGATAAATGTTGAGTTTCATAGCTGAGTTGACTTAGTTTGAACAATATCCAAAATCGATCTGTGACCTGAAGAAGCAGTTTGAAGGCAGAGGTAATTGTAAGAGCTTAAACCTGTTACACAACAATATTTCCCCATCCTCACCCACAACTGTTAAATTGACAGTAATGTTAGGAAAAATTTTAGACTTCTGTTAGGGGAGGGAGGGGCAAAATTAAATACTTCGAAAATCTTAGTTCTTAAGTGGTAGAGTAATCCCAGCTGACATTTGGGTTATTAAAGAGTACAGCAAAGAACTAGAAGCAAAAAAAAAAAAATCCAGATTCAAAATCAATCTGTGCTGGAATGATATGATGAATGGGCACAAAATCAAATTGTAGAAATATTTGATCTCCACAGTAACACAAGTATCTCGCACAGGGCTTGGAAGAGTGAAAAGACTCAATACTCATCCCTTCACTTACGTTTCTCATTTAGATATTGGTTTTCTTGACATGACTGTCTTACCCACCTTAGGAACAATCTGAAACAAGTGTATTAGTTGCTATTTGATGGAGAAAATCACATGGCTTAAACAAAAGAAAGTAGTATTTACCTCTCATGTTAAAAAAAAAAGTTTCAGATTTAAGAAATGCTGGGCTGGTAGAGATGCTCCATTGCTGTAACCAGGAACTCAGGTTCCCATCATTCTGCTTACCATGTAGAACATGGAAGCCATGTTTAAAGCCACTTCATAGTTCCAGGCAGTTGCTGGAGCTCCAGCTATCAAATGCAGTCTTCATATAATTACAAATGAAATAAGACAGGCACAAGTACATACTATGTGTGGCAGTTATCGATTTACTGCCTCTCAGCTCCAAATCTACTCTTTGCCCTGCTTTTATGATACTAGCACTTGATCCTATAAACATTCTCCTTTGCCAGTTTACTCAATATTAGGCCTGTCCAAAAATGGCTGTGGAGAGTCACTGCAAATCTGCAGCAAAAAACGGCATTCTTGATGGCTCCATGATACTATTTTTGGTGTGTCCAGCAGCCAGCAGATTGGCATTTGAGTTGCCCAGTAGTGCTCACTCCAGCAGCCCCCACAGTCCCATGCAGGGCTGTGCCCTCTGGCAAATTCCTCCATCAACAGGCAGGCCACTTCTATGGGCCAGTTCTAGTTTACACCTTCCAGAAAAGTTCTTGGCCACAGCAGGCTGCCTGTTCCTGTGACAACTAAACCCTCTCCCACCAGGTATAAATCCCAGGGGTGAGAGTAGAGCCTTCTTTAAATTCCTAGTTTCTTTATTGGCCATTCGCAGCTCTAAATACAGTTTGTTTAACTACTTTTCTATTCCTTATAATCCTCTTTTAACCATTTTAGTGATTAACTATTATTTCCTGTTTAATGATTCTTTATATGAATTTTTCCGTGTTCAAATTAATGATATTGTTTCTGTCTCTTGATGAGACCTTGGCTGATCAACTATATGATGCTGTTTACATGAAATCCAAAATCAAGCAAAACAAATCCAACTTTTTCTTTTGGGAATGTTATTGACAGGGGCAGTCATAAGGGAGGTTTCTGAGGTTCTGGAAATATTTTATATATTCATCTGGTAATGGTTTCCAAAGTATATGTATGTGAAAATCCACTGACTTATATGATTAATGTTTGTCCACCTTCTCTATGTAAATTATTAATATTTTTCAATGACAACAGTGAGTAACAATGTATATTGCAAGCTAGAAGAGGAAGTAAATAGATGGTCAAAAAGAGAACCTTGTGTGGCCGAACCAGCCCCTTTCAAGAAGTTCCTCAGTAGTATCACACTGCAGTTACTCTGAATGCCACAGACTTCAATAAAATCCCATGGCCATAACTAGCGGCAAGGAAGGTTAAGTGGCAGTATGCCTATCTAAAATCAGGGTTCTGTAAACTAGGGAAGAAGGAAAGAATAGATGCTGGTGTAAGCAACTAGCAATCTCTGCCACAATGGGTGTTATATTAAATTACCAAATGTTTATTCAGTGATAGCCGTAGTATTAAGCCCTGGGGATACAGCAATTAACTAAACTGGCAGGGTTCTTGCTTTCATGGAAGTTACATTTTAACACTTGGCCCTTAGAAGATGACTATAAAAAAAATTGGGGGGAATAAGTGGATGAATGATGAGGAAATGAATGAAGGGGTAAACAAGTAAATAAATGCACAAGCATATAAATATCATTGTTTCAATGGGACTAAATCACAAACACAACTATAATCTTGAGAAGAATATATGCCCCACAAGGATGATGTAAAGGGCTGGCAGGGCTGATTTATCATACCAGAGAAGCTTAAGCTATAAATCACCCCACAGAAGTGAATTCTCAGTGGAGGACAGAGCTGTGCTTCACTTATTGATTCTAGATCAAAGTGTCACCACCTTCAGAGGTCAGTTGGAGTTTGAGATCTCCCAAATAAATGCTTTAAAATATAATGATGAAGAAAGGCGTCAGCTAAAAGGCACATAACCAAATTCAAGAGAAACACATGCTGTCCCTGGGTGATAAGAAAGCATTTACAAACCAAAGTCTTCTTAGAAAACAGTTGACCTTGGCTGAGATTTTTTTGAGCCTCAAGCTTGGGTTTCACCACGGAAGGCTCTTGCCTTTTCCATCGTCTTCTGGGCCATTTTTTGGATGTTTATCCCTGCACAATACATACACAAAAATCTCCTTTAAAGCACTGAATTGGACAAGACCCACTAACTGCCTTGAGTGTAAGCAGTGCAAACCAAAATGGGGATACCAATAGAGAAGACAGAGCGGGGCAAGATTTTGAGAAACAAATGCTCACAGGATGATGAAAATGTCAGAGTAGCCAGGCAGGATGGCTCACACCTACAATCCCAGCATGTTGGGAGGCCCAGCTGAGGAATTGCTTCAGCCCAGGAGTTTATGACCAGCCTAGGCACCATGGTGAAACCCATCTCTTCAAAAAAATACAAAATGTAGCAGAGCATGGTAGTACACACCTGTAGCCCCAGCTATTCAGGAGGCAGAGGCGGAAGGATTGCTTGAGCCCAGGAGGGCTTCCGTGAGCCATGGCCATGCCACTACACTCCACCATGGGCAACAGAGCAAGACCTTGTCTTGATTTAAAAAAAAAAAAAAAAAAAAAAACTCAGAAGCACATAATTGAAGATAAAAGTCTGCATAGGTGGCCATGTCAAAGGTGGTAGAATGGAAACACACAGATATTGGCTGTCATGTTCTTTTTACAATGGCACTGAAATCCTGTATGGGGGCTGTTTTTCTAAATTAGACAGAGGATCTAATTATAAAAAATAGCCCAGGAGGACAATGCTTCTGCATCTTAATTTTGTAGCTATGAGCGATGACCTCTCCAAACCCGTTTTGTCAACCGTAAAATGGAGGATTGTAATACATAACATGAGTGGCTGCCAAAACATTAATACAATTCCTTTGAGAATAATTAAATATAATTAAATTTTATCTGCCAGATAGGTACCTATTCTTTAAAAGTTTGAAAATGAATCATAAATCGTTGCCATTTCCTGCCTGGAAATCAGAAGTTCTAATAGAAGCTATTTAATAGGTGCCTGGCATGTAATTTTTATTCATACCAGACATTCTGTATGTCTAGTCAATTCATTATATAATGAGATGGAAATGTTCCTATGATAATACCCAACTGTAATGGAAGGGTTTGTAACAGGATGCTATGGTATACAGAATACTGAATCATGCTCCTAGTTATTTATCTATTCACTTATTTACTTACGCCCTGACTCATTCTTTAAAAAAAAAAAGAATTTGAGATGATTGGAGCAGAAACACAATAACATGATCAAATATAAATGAAAAAGGGAAAAAAGAGTACCAGGGCAAAGATAAATTAGAAGACTGGGTCATGACACTGAGAGAAATAAGAAACGTATTCTGTAAAGGATTACATCGTTGCTATAATTTATTTCTGAATTTGTTTCTGAACTCTCCTGAAACAAAGACAAAATGAAGAGATAGACAGTTACATAGCTCTCTTTGTCTAAAGTGAAAAAGAAAATCATATAAAATTCTCAGAAGGATGAGAAACCCAATAATTTGAATTGTAGACGAGGCTCTATAATCTTGGGTAAGCCATCCAATGTTTCAGGACATCTTTGATTCTTCACAAGATGACTGACCAGATGACTGAGTTTTAACTAATGTTGTGCGTGGAAGTAATATGTGCTCCTTTCAGATCAAAACTATCCATGAATGACCTCCTCTGTCTTCTCCCTTTACCAGCTACTAATTAATTCTCAGTTTCTTAGGTTGCCTTATGTTATAAGCAGACACTGAAATGGAGGTTAGACTCTGAGTTAGATGTTGGTTAGGGAGGGTGTTGGGATAAATACCCATGGGAGAAAGAGGAAAAGCAGGATTAGGGAGAGGGACAAGCTGGGCTATAAAGCAGGCCTGATGACAGCCTTGGATGACCCTGTGGGCACTCAAGAGCTAAAACAGCCCATCGAAGCCAGCTCGCTAGTCTCTGGTTGTGAGCCACTCTAGAAAGTGACCACAGGTATGGCAGCTCTCTCTATTAAAGGCAGTCCTGATAAGAGATGACATCTGAAGGCATGCCCCACAGCTGGGGCAACAAGTCCTTTTTTGAAGGGCAATGGGTGGTGAATCTTTGTATCCACACCCAGGGTAACCTTGAAAGTCAAAAGCTAAGCATGGCCAAGTCCAGCACACAACCCCTACTCTCTACTCTGTTGCATTGAACCGCTGAAATTTTAAGGTTTAGCTGTAATAGCAGCTAGTATTATGTTAGGTAACACACAGAGACACGATCTTTAGGACATGCTCAGCCTCGGTACAAGAATGCATAGTTCTGCTTTGTTAAACTGAGTGTTAGTGTGGAGCCTAAACAGAGCTGTGCAGTTGACAAAAGTTGTCTCCATGCCACAACCTTTATGTTTCCAACCTTTAGCCTGTGGCGTTCCCACCTTTCTGTAATTTCCACTATCAGCCCCTCCGCAACGTATTTCATAAACTAAATTTATATCCTCATGCTCTTCAAATTGCTGTCTTAAAAAAGAACCTTGTATTATCTTCATAATCTCAGCACTACTTCTAATAAAAGTGACAATTTTTTTTAAAGAAAAAATAGATATTGAATCCCAGAAATGAAGGGATGTACATGCTGGGAGAGGTCAAGGAAATTTGAGGAATTGAAGAATCCGGTCAATTTACCGGGAGGGTATATGCTGTCTTGTAAGAGCAGCCCCCTTTTCAACTACTTAATTCCAAGCCTGTGTCCTCTCTGGTCTCAGGCTACACCACACGAGGAATTAAAATGTGGCCAGTTCATAATACTTATTCATGATTTGCTCATTCTTAGCCACAGCTCCTAACACACTTCTCAGAAAATTATCTCTGGGAATCTCTGAGGAGTCACATAGGAATTCTCAAGTGATCTTTTCATACTTCTGCTTTAATCTCCTCATCACTAAAGTCCATTGCCCAAGAACCCACCTGGTGTATGCATGTCTCATGCCTTCAGCCCCATTGTCACCATGGAATCTGGCGTTCTTGGCAAAGATGCTGTGTCTAGGAGCTGTCCGAGTGCCTCAAGGTCTCAGTGTGAAGCAAACAATCAGAATCATCTCTAGTTTGGAGCTGCTGCTCCACATGGAAGGAATGAGAAAGCCTCCTCAACTCTCAGGTTATCGAATGAACAGCGCTGTTTTACCCTCCTATCCAAAAGAATCGCAGTAAAAATAGTGCCTTATGAGAAATATAGCCCCTCTCTCCATAGATTTCAGTTCTCAATTCTTAGAATTGAGTCAGCTGGACTTGGCTGGGCTGGGCCAAGGAGGCGACCCTATAAACTGTGAGATGAAGACCCGGGAAGGGGACCCACTCCGAGCTGTCTCTTTTAGTCTACTTGTCAGCAGAGGAGAAAGCTCTCTAATCTTCCTTGCATTAAAAACGCCCATTCAAATGGACTCCCAGCAGTAGCCCTGCTAATTGAGGTACAATCATAACAAAATCCCAGTTAAGGGTTAAGTTGTGACTTCTATCACATATACAAGAAGTTTAAGAAACAGGGTAGCAATATGAGTAGCATTATACATATACTAATGACTAATATTTATTGAGGCTCTGCTAAATATTTCTTCAGTATTTTCTGATTTAAACACAATCAAACTCTGCAAAAGATATTCTTTTTCTACTTAATGAAAAAGAAAACTGAGGTAAAGAGAGTTAAATAACTGTTCAAATTCACATATCTAGGAACTGGCTGAGCCTGGAGTTTATGAAATAAATTGGGGAGGGGCTAATAGTGGAAATAATAATCTCCCTACAATCCAGATTACAATCTTTAATTTCTCTGACTGTGCCTACTCTCTGCTCTATCATTTCCCTTGGGACACAAATACAGTACAATTTATGCCAGCCTTACAAGTCCATCTCTCATCCCACGGCCTCCCATGACCATTATCTTTTAAAACAAAACTCTGTAGAAGAGTCTCCTAATTCCCTATCTCCTCTTCCATTATCACTTGAGTTACTGCAAGAATGCCATATTCTCACCTATCCCCAAACTACTCTATCAATCACTCCAAACTACTCTATCAATCACCAAGGGCCTGGAATCTCTGGATTTGAAACCCAGAGGTGAAGCTCACAGCCACTGTCTTTGGCACATGGTCACCAGAGACTGACCTTCAAGTTGCATGCCCTGCTTAAGGAATTTGAGTGTTATTTTATTATATGTGGCTAGGCAGAATAAATAGTTCTTGAATAATCCTTTTGATCTTGTACAATTTTAAACAGATATGAAAAAAAGACCAATTGAAGCCAAGGTAATAATAAGGAATTCTACCAAGGTAGAATATTTTTCCGGATAGGCAGCTGTGTGATTAGAGGCACCCATATCCACTCGCTCTTCACAGGGCCTAAACACCTTTTAGTCTCAAAGTCCTTTGAATCTCTGAGACCCTCATACAAAGGTCAGCTAACTATGTAACAAAGATTCTGTTTTTGAGGAATACCACGGGATGCTAGGATGGGAAAATACATGGGAAAAACCAGGTAACCTAAAGACAGAGAGTGTCCAAAATAAGCTTTATTGTCTAGCCCAAGGTAAGCCTTGACCCTGGGCTCATACCAGGCATGTGTTGCTGTTCACACTATTGGAACGTACCAAAGTCAGTTGCTTCTTTTCAATTTCCATGTTATTAACGTCACTGCATATTTGACACCCCCCTTTCCTTTACTCTTTTTCCCATAACTCCCTTAATGTCAGCTTTTGTTGCAGCTACAAAGAAAACCCCCAAATCAATGGCTTACAAAATCCAGTATTTATTTCTTGTTCACATTGCATGAAGCCTGCAGATTGGCTACAGCCTTGACAGGGGTCCATGTGTCTTCTCATTTTGAGCCCATGATGAAGGATCGGCCACCATCTGGCCCATGCTCTTCTCACAGGGGGTGATAGGAACAAAAGAAACAGAGACACTGCGTACAAACAATTAAAGCTTCTGCTCAGATGTGGGGTGTGTCATGACTGCTAAGCAGCCATTGGCTTAAGTGAGTACACTTCCCTCTGCAGGCGTCTGGAGAGGGGCATGAGCAGAATTAATGATGAGCAAATTGTAGGATCAACACTAACTGGCTCTTCTTCAATTTCTCCGACTGTGCCTACTGAGTCACAGAAGCTGTTTGTTCTCTGTCTCAGCCTCTCAAAATGCTGCATGCTCTCGAGTCCTGTCCTTGCTGCCTTTTCCTCTCCCTCTGCCTGCTTTCCTGAGTCCAGCCTGTCCATATCCGTAGTATCAGCTGCCAACACCTCTGCATTTACATCTTTAGCGCCACTTCTCTCCTTGACTTTAGGCCTACTTTCCCTACATAATGAATGCTTCTGTCTAAATATCTTTCCAATATCACAAACTGAAGTTATACAAAAACTAACTTATTATCTCCTTTTCTCTAAATTTCTGCTTTTCCTGAAAGTTCTGAATTGCCTACTACCACCTCATGAATAGAAAGTATTGACTCTTCTTTCTCCCTCTCTCCCTAAATCCAATCATCACAATGGCCTCATTTCAGTCTTCCCCACCACCCCCCATCTGCCATTCCAGTCCCTGAACGCCCTTATTGTCCTGTCAGTAGTAAGCCACGTATAGTGGGCTTCCAATTTGTCTCTCCTTCTCCAGATTCTCTCAATTTCAATTCCTACTCCATACACCTGTCAAAGTGATCATATTCCCAGTTGATAGTCCTTTGGCAACCCTGTGTCAGTGCAGTTCAAACTGCCAGAACCACAGGAGTCCACACAGGTGCCTCACAGAACAACAAGGGGAGAAAGGGTGGAAATTTATACTCTCCTGTCTCTTAGTTTAGCCAAGGAAGCTCTAATATAGGTGGATACGCTGTGCATGATTTGAATAAAGCGGTCTTGAAATATCAAGCCAATAGACAAACATAAATACTTTGACAATTCCTCACCTGCAAGATACATAAAAAAATTCTTAAAGGTGTACACTTCACAGTCAGGCTGCAGTCTCCTTCTCTAACCTCACCGTCCACCATGTTCTCCACCAATCTCATCTCATACGCACACCATCCCTGCCAGGACAGCAGCCACACTGAGACACTCAGTGTAGTTCTCTTGGCTGGAAGCGCTGTTCTCTTGGTCCCTTCAATTCCATCCACCAAGGTTACTGTTACTTATTCACCCTTTCAGACATCTATTTTACACCTTCTTTTTTCTCTTGAACGTCCATATCTCTCCTTCAGCAGCTCATCACTACGTTTTATATTTCACTGGGAAAATGTAAATTTGAAGAAGGGCTTCCACACACTACTAACCCAACATCTACCTACTGACCTGCACATATACCAGTGTGCTTTCCCTTCTGTTCTGCTTGGTTGGTACCAGTTCCTGCTCCTGTCTAAGGCCACCTCCTCCACTGTGTCCCTGATCCCACCACCTCTCATCACAAGCATCTTCTTCAGTAATTATCCTGACTCTCCTAAATTACCACATTTTCTTCTCTGCTCTATCATTTCCCTTGGGACACAAATACAGTACAATTTATGCCAGCTTTATAAGTCCATCTCTCCTCCCACGGCCTCCCATGACCATTATCTTTTAAAACAAAACTCTGTAGAAGAGTCTCCTGATTCACTGTCTCCTCCCCACCTTCCATCATCACTTGAGCTACTGCAAGAATGCCTTTATTCTCACCTATCCCCAAACTATCAATCACTCCAAACTACTCTATCAATCACCAAGGCTTTCACCTTGCAAAATCCAGCAGCGATTTATATCCCTCGTGTTGCTTGACCTATTAACGCTTACATTGATAACTTCTTTGTGTTGAAACATTTCTCACTTGGTTTCTGGCACATTATTCTCCTGCTCCTGCAGGATTAGCCCCTCTTTCACAGTCTCTTTTGTGGAGTCTTCCTCATTTTTCTGATATGTAAGTGTGTGGAGTGCCCAAACTGTCCCAGGTGATTGCATCTGATTTCACAGCTTTGAATAACACTTTTCAGCATCAAAAATGCCCAATATGGTCTGGCTCCCATTACCTTTCTAACTACAAACACTCCCCCAGATCTTCTGCCTCAGTTGTTCCCCAGGACAATCTTCAGTATTTTATGAACATGGCACTCAGCTCTCCCTTTAGGGCCTTTGGGCTTGTTGCTTCCTCAGTCTTAAAGGTCTTCCTCCAATATGCACATGGCTCACTTTTTTTCCAACCTATGATCAAATATTGTCTTACCGTGATGCTTTCCCTGAACACCCAATGTAAAATAGCAATAATCTCCCTACAATCCAGCATCCAGCTCATGATTTTCGTTGTCCTATTTTGGACCTTTCTATTGCATTAATCAATTTCTGACACATTATATATATTTATTTACTTGTGTATTTGTTAATTATCTTGTCTCCCTCCTTGAGGGTGGGGGATACATCTATTTTGTAACTCCTTTATACCCAGATCCCAGAATGGTGCTGGACATGCGAAATATTTATTAAATAAATGAACAAATAATATATTCTTTTTCTTCTTAAACATTCTTGAGTAGATTCTGATTTATGCTACTCTACAGGATGATAAACGCTGCTACTCTCCTGGAAATATCTATATCCTAGAAATTCAAGCTGCCATAGTTTCTAGGCCTGCGTTTGATTGTTTATGACCCTAGCCTTAAACTGATTTCATTACAGCTATTTCTAGGTGTTTTATTTAAAACAAGCGCCCTGAGATCTCTAAAGGGTGAGGAATCTTTTTTCAATAATAAATTCATGTGGATTCTTTGAAAACATTAAGTATTTAACTGCAACTCTTTTAAATAAAAAATAATAATTGAAATCAAAGCTATGTAGTTGACTTTCAAAAGTTAAAGCTTTAGTGCTGATCTTTATGGTGTTTGAGCTTTGGGCCACCTTCCAGAGAAATCTCACTAATCTCTTAAAGAAGAAAAGTTGAAGCTCAAAAGGATCATCTAGATATCTTTGGTTCAGGGCTCCTCTATAAAGTTCTGAGCACAACTCTACCTGTCCGACAAGCCAAGTAGTGAGGTGAGTTTTCTAGAAAGATGCTTGGAGTGACTTCCTGTCCATTCTCTTCTACAGCTGTCCAGCTTGCCTTAGAGTATAATGTCCTCTTGGTTCCCTACTACAGCATCTATATCTAGGATTCAGCTTTCCGTCCTCCCCTCTTAGAACATGTGCAGTTCCCTCTAAGCTGTCCAGTAGAATAGCCACCACTCGCCTGTGGCTACTTAAATTAAAATTAACTAAAATTAAAATAAGATTGAATATTCCATTTTTCAGTTGAACTAGTCACATTTCAAGTACTTGGTAACCACATGTGGCTAGTAGCTACAACATAGAATATTATAGAACATTTCTATCTTTGCAAAAATTTCCACTGGACACAACTTCTCTAAACTCTCAGGATCCAACTTCTGGAATCCTAACTGATTTTCCAATGTGCTCATTCTTCAGTCTTTCTGTCAGATCACAATTCTCACTCCAGCTTCAGCCCCTGAAGCCATAATACTGGACTTAGTCCTTAAGTCATAACAACGTAGTGAAAAGGCCAAGTCTGTTCTCAGGTCTCAGTATACATTTAAATGTGTGCATTTACATGTAAGCAAATGTAATCTCTATTTATATTTACATTAAGACTAGTGATGACGTTGAAGTCACAGGTTGCTAGAAGACAATGTGTGAGAAGAACCAATCAGAGGGGATCTACTGCCTAGGAGAAAGGGCAAAGCACCAGGACTGGAGGAAAGAGAAGGAAATTAGTACATTCCAGTTAACTATGCAGATGATAAAACCTCCAGGAAGGAGAGAGGTCAATCAAGGAAATAACGCATGTGGGAACATGGAACAGTCTGCATCCTTGTAATCATATGCAAGTCATAGGAAGCGGACTCTAAACAGAGGTAAGAGTTTTGCTTACATCTGGATTGTGCATAATTCATTCACTGAGCTATAGTAGTTAGGCCCCTAATTTATGGTAGCAGTGTTACTATGGGGAGAAAAACAAAAATAGTAACTGAAGACAGGGACATTCCTTGGGCCCAGCCTGGAGAGCAGTTTTGGCCAGATTTGTGCTTCTAAGCAAGTCATGAAAGGGAAGAATATGACTGATATATAACAAGATTTACTCCTTCCTGGGTTAGAGAGAGAGAGAGAGAGTTACTGGGTAAAGTTTGGAACTCCTGCTTAGAAAGAAAACCAAGACAGCCAGAAGCCCAGGCTGGGAGAGGGCTAATTGCTCAGTCTCCTCGAGAGGCACTGACCAGGTTTTCAGCGTGGTATTGGCAGCTTCACCTCAGATTATTCTCTTGACATTTAGTATTACTGAGATGGGAGGGCATGCCAGGGCCCAGGAATAGAACAGTGGTGCCAATCAAAGCGATTGCTTTAAAACAATAATAATAAAACAAGAAATAAAGCCTTGATGAAGGAGTAGGGTTTCTGTTGAGAATGCCAGGCATCATGAAGGACATGGAGGGGAGGAATTGGCAATTCTGACTCTGTGAAATCACATCACTAAGTCTACTTCTAAGCTCTAAGCTATCCACTTTTCTCCCAACCCCCAGAGAAGGAGAGAGCTGAGCAATTTTGCTGACCAATGAAGTCATTCTACTAGTGGGTGTTTTAAAAAATGAGTTGAGGCCATAAATATCCCAGTATGATTTAAATTCAAGCAATATGTTTCAATAAAGCTAAACTTTTATATCATTGCCAGTATTGAATCAGTAGACTAAATTCTGCAAATGGAATTCAAACTATTAAAAAAAATTAAAAAATATGTAGCTAAGCCTTCCTATGAAATAACTTAGAAATTCTTTTCAACATAATGTACAAGCCATTTTTGCTCTGGGCTGATATCTCTAATCTGTGCAGAATTTCTTTTTGAGACATATGGATACGAAGGCAAAAGAAAAGAGGAAAAAAGGTACACGCCTTAACATCTTCAATGCTCTGTTAGACTCAGTTTCTTTATTTCAAAAACCTGGCAAAAAATTACTGATTTTCTGAGAAACAAGCACGCAAGGATCAGCTAATTTCTTGAGGCAACTAATGGCTTTGTTATTTGACATTTCTGAAGGGCTTATCATGTGCTCAATATATAGAACACAGAAGGGAAGTGAAACATTCGTGTGGACTGAAGAACTTTGAATGTGTCCCAACTGGTTTGTGTGGATGAGGTAAATATATCATTCTGATTTCTGTCCTCCCTTTCTGGTCTCCAGGTGGACTTCCTGAGCCTTGAGAAGCCATCTGAATGAGAATAAAGGTATAAACTATTCACGTATGAAGAACCTACTATGCAGGTAATGTTGTACTAGCCTCCTATGAATCCTTTACAACAATCTAGAGGGGTAGGTATTATTTAGTATTCCCTATTTTCAGATGCAGAGAAGTTAGGTAATTCATGAAGGTTGCACAGCTTTATAGAGGGAGCCAGATTCAAACTCATGTTTCAAATTCTACATCCACATTTTTTTCCATGGAAATTAGAATGATCCTCTTTGTAAACAACATATAGGAACATATTTCTCAAACCCAAATCTCTGAATAATTCTAATTCTCACAAAATGCCACTCAAAAGAGTTTTGTAGTTAAAGAATGCGCTTCTATATATTGGCTTATAATGTGAACTTTTCCCAGACATTATGTAAAGGGAGGCAAATGAAGAATTAAATGGATTATTGTGCTGCACAAGACAGCCACATGTAATCTTCTTGGACCTCCCAAAGTCACAAGAATTCTTGGTCAAAAATTGTAGACTTTCTGGATGCTCAGGGAGTTAACCTAAAAGAAACCTGAATATTTTATTCCATAAAGGCATAAAAGCAAGTGAATGAAATGGGTCTGCACAATTCTGTACCTGTAGGCATAAAAACATGCTGCTTAGAATGTAGAATTGACTTAACTCCTAGTGATGCAAGAAAAAGCATTCCTTATAGCATTGCTTCTGAGAGTGATATCCCATATGTCATTGTGCCCTAATGGGAGAGACACAGACAGTCTGCTGTCTTCCACGTGCCAAAATGAGATCTTTGAGTTACTTTCAGAAAAAGAATGGTTGCAGAAGCATTTACTCTAATTGGATACTATTCAGTAAAAGTTTCCATAAAATGTCTTAGAAGAGGCAAAGAAAACAGCCTAAGAAAACAGTGGGAAATACACTGTGACGTGGCAAACTGCACTCACGACTCAATAACTTTTTATCTTTTCCTCAAGGCAAATAGTTCAAAAGATTGCTTGCTATTTATTTGTGCTGCTGGGATCTTGTTTTCTGCTTTGTGCTTCATCACAGGTAGTGACTGCTAAGAGGGAGAGTTAAATAAAATAACTTGTCACAAGCTAACGTATGACTTAAGTTCTAGGGAGTGAAATTCCAGAAACAGAAGATCTTCCCTTAAGGAAGGCATTTCCCATCAGATTTGCAGGGATGTGACCCAATATTAATTGAGTGCCTACCACATACTAGGTGCTTTATAAATAAAATTTTAGCCCCTTTAAATATAATTTAATCTCACAAGGGCCATGGGAGTTACCCATTATCATTATCTTCACTTTACATGTGAGAAAGCCAAGCTCAGAGGTTTTTACAAAATTGCTAAGGTCATGGAGCTAGTAAGCTACAGACATGTTTTCTTCTTTTTTTATTTTAAAATTTTTATTGAGGTATAATGTTCATATAATAAAGTGTGTATGTAAACTGCACTAATCTTAAATGTACAACCAGTGAATTTCTACATGTGTATATGCTCAAGTAGTCACCATCTAGTTCAAAAGTTATTTTCACACTGCAGGAAGTTCCTTTTTGCCCTTTTGTATTCAAAATGCACCCAAGAGGTACCATAAACATGGACTAATTTTGCTTTTTCTTAAGCTCTGTGTGAATGTAGCATGACTAGCCATTGCGGTTTGCCTGGAGCTGAGGGGTTTCTGGGATGTGGATTTCTCAGTGCTAAAACTAAAGCAATTGGTCACTATATAAATGGAATTGGACAGTGTGTGCTTCTTTTGCTCAACATAATGTCTGTGAGAGTCATCTAGGCTGAAGTAAGGTTTTGTTTTTATTACCATGTATCTTTCCACTGTATGACTATTCCACAATTTATCCATTATTCTATTGATATACATTTGAGATATTTCCAGTTTTTGGCTTTTATGAATAAATCTAGGACCATTCTCATAAAAGTCTTTTTGTGAATGTGATTTCTCAATTCTGCTGGGAGCAGAACTGTTAGGTCATAGATAAGTATATATTTAGCTTTAGTGGATACCACCAATGTTTCCCTACATGGCTGTACCAATTTACACTCCTATTAGCAATTTATGAGAGTTTTGGTAGTTCCACGTCTTCATCAACATTTAATATGTCATTACTTTTTAGTCATCCTTGCAGTGTGCCAGACTGCTGTCATAGACATTCATTCCTTTGTGTATCCCTTTCCCACATTGACTTGCCCTTGGCTGCATGATTCACTGTAGCCAATGAGACATTAGCAAGAGTGACACGAACAAAGGTTTGATAAACCCTTGGACATTGGGACTTGTTCTTGTGGAACACTCACTAAGGCAGACTTGAGTCACCATATAAAATATCTGGCTGTGCTTCTCAAAAGACCCCATGGAGAGGTAGAAGAGAGGTGGAAATATTAGCATGGACTGCTCAGCTGGGCCCAGGGGTTCCATGCATCCCAGTAGAGGCACCACATACGTGAGTGAAGAAGCCACCTTGGAAATCCCAACTCTTGTGGAAAAAACCACGACATATGAAATGAGAAAATACTTGCAAGACAAATGCCTGACAGAGGTTAACCTCCAAAATAGAAAATGAACTTCTATAACTTAATAGGACAACGTAAAACCTAATGAGATGATTACAAAGTGGGCTAAGGACTTGAGGAGACATTTTTTCAAATAAGATATACAAATGACCACTAGGTATATGAAAAGAAGTTCGATACTACTAAGCCACTGGGGAAATGCAAATTAAAACCAGGATGAGCTATTATCTCATACCTGTTAGGATTGCTATTATTTCTGAAAAACCATAAATATATATCTACTATGTACCAACAAAAATTAAAAGTTAAAACATGAAAGTATTGGTGAGGATGTGGAGAAATTGGAAGCTTTGCACACTGGTGATGAGAATACAAAATGTTGCAGCCACTATAGAAAACAGAATGAAGGTTTCTAAGAAAGTTAAAAATAGAATTTCTATAGGATCCAGCAATCTCACTTCTGGGCATTTATTTAAAAGAACTGAAATCAGTAACCGAAAGAAATATTATCTCTTTTATTATTATTGTGAATAATGCTGCAATAAACAGCAAAACAATTGCGCTCTATTACAGCTTTATTCACAATAGTCAAGATGTGGAAACAACCTACATGTCCATATAAAGGTGAATGGACAAAGAAAATGTGTTATTTGCATATAATGGAATTCTATTAAGCTTTAAAAAAAGAAGGAAAAGCTGCAACATATGATAATGGAATAAAACTTGGGAACATTATACTAAGTGAAATAAGCCAGTCATAGAAAGACAAATGCTGCATAATTCCACTTATATGAGACATCTAAAATAGTCAAACTCATAGAGACAAAGAATAGAATGGTGGTTGCCAGGAGCTGGAGGGAGGGAGAAATGGGAAGTTGCTAATGAACAGACATAAAATTATAGTCAAGCAAGATAAATAATCTACAACATCTGTTGTACAGCATTGTATCTACAATAACGTATTACATACTTTAAGAAGGTAAATCTCATGTGTTTGACCACAATTTTTAAAAGCTTCTTTTTTAAAGGAGATCAACAAAACTAATACTCTACACAAGCTAATCCAAAATAAAATAGAGAAGACATAAATTACTGATATCAGAAATGAAAGTGTCCCACAGATATTAAAAGGATAATAAAGGATATTACAAACAACTCTACACCCACAAATTTAATACCTCGGTTAAAAGTCCCTGAAAGACATGCTGTGCTAAAACTCACACAAGCAGAACATGTAACCTCAAGAGGCATGTATTAAATAAATGGAATCAATAGTGAACAGACACTTCTCAAAAGAAGACATTTATGCAGCCCACAAACATATATGAAAAAAAGCTCATCATCACTGGTCATTAGAGAAATGCAAATCAAAACCACATTGAGATACCAACTCACGCCAGTTAGAATGGCAAGTATTAAAAAGTCAGGAAACAACAGATGCTGGAGAAAATGTGGAGAAACAGGAACGCTTTTGCAGTGTTAGGAGTGTAAATTAGTTTAACCATTGTGGAAGACAGTGTGGTGATTCCTTGAGGATCTAGAACTAGAAATGCCGTTTGACCCAGGAATCCCATTACTGGGTATATACCCAAAGGATTGTAAATTATCTACTATAAAGACACATGCACACATATGTTTACTGCAGCACTATTCACAATAGCAAAGACTTGAAACCAACCGAAATGCCCATCAATGATAGACTGGATAAAGAAAATGTGGCATATATATATACCATGGAATATTATACAGCCATAAAAAAGGATGAGTTCATGTCCTTTGCAGGGACATGGATGAAGCATCATTCTCAGCAAACTAACACAGGAACAGAAAACTAAGCACTTGATGTTCTCACTCATAGGTGAGATCTGAACAATGAGAACAAATGCACCTAGGGAACATCACACACTGGAGCCTGTCAGAGGGTTGGAGAGCTAGGGGAGGGATAGCATTAGGAGAAATACCTAATGTAGGTGATGGGTTGATGGGTGCAGCAAACCACCATCGCATGTGTATACCTATGTAAGAAACCTGCATGTTCTGTACCTGTATTCCAGAACTCAAAGTATAATGTAAATAATAAAACAAAATAAATAATCTTCCAAAGAAGAAAGCACCACACCTACACAGTTTCACTGGTGAATTCTATGAAACAAAGAAATATTACTCTATAATTTCTCCCCAATATTTGAAGCAGAGGAAATACTTCTTAATTCATTTTATGAGGCCAGCATTCTCCTAACTACCAAAACTAGATAAAGACATTATAAGAAAAGAAAACTGAAGACCAATATTTTTCATCAAGGTAAACGCAAAAATCCTCAACAAAATAGCAGCAAATCATATTCAACAATATATTAAAATAATTATACACCACAACCCAAATGGGATTCACAAGTACACAAATTTACTTCAACATTTGTTAAGTCGATAGATGTAATCTATACACAGGTGGAGAAGAAAGAACTAAAATGATCTTTGTTTGCCACCAACATGATTGTCTATTCAGAAAATCCCAAAGAATTAACAAAAAGTACTCCTGAAACCAAGTAATGTAACAAAGTCACAAGACGCATTGTTAATATAGAAAAATCAGTGGATTTCCCATATACACACAATAAACAATTATAAATTTGAAATTAAAACCACAATACAATTTACAATAGCACAAAAAAACTAACAAAATATTTATAGAATCAGTACATATAAAATGATCAAATTCTAGAGAAATAAAGAAAATTTAGTAACTAGAGACGTAGTTAGTGTTCTATGTTCATGGACCTGAAGACTTGTAAAGTTGTAAAGTTGTCAGTTATTTCAATATAATCTGTAGATTCAACACAATTCCAATCAAAATCTCGGCATGTTATTTTATGATATTAATAAACTAATTCTGAAGTTCGTATGAAGAGAGAAAAAAGACCCAGAATAGAAGATGTAATGCTGATGAAGAAGAATAACATCAGAGGACTGACAGTTTGCAACTTTGGAACTTAGTATACAGCTACACTAATTAAGATAGCATGGTACTGGCAAAAGGATAGATAAATGGAACAGACTGAAGATCCTAGAAATAGATGCAAAAATATAGTCAACTAATCTTTGACAAAAGAGCAATGGCAATTTAATAGAAAAAAAGATAGTTTTTGTTTTCTTCAACAAATTGTGCTGGAACAACTGGACATCCTTATGCAAAAGGAAAAAAAAAAAACTAAATACAGACCTTATATCTTTCAGAAATAATAACTGAGAATGGATCACTCTTCTGAATATAAAACGCAAAACTATAAAATGTCTAAAAGGTAACACAGGAGAAAATCTAAGCAACCTTGGGCTTGAGTTTTTGTATACAACACCAAGCTCTTAAAAATAGATAAATTATACTTTATTGATATACAGAATTCTGTCACGTGAAAGACATTTGTTAAGAAAAAGACAATTCACAAACTGAGAGTAAATATTTGTAAAACACATATGTAATGAAGAACTCATATCCAAAATATACAGAGAATTCTTAAAACTCAATAAGAAGAAAACAAACACCTAATTAAAACTTGGAAAAACATTTGAACAGACACCTCACAAAAGAAGATATGCAGATGGCAAATAAGCATATGAAAAGATGGGCAATACATTTGTCATTAGGGAATTGCAGATTAAAGCAAAAATGAGTTACCACTATTAGAATTAGCCTATTAGAATGGCTAACATTAACAAAAAGTGACAATACCAATTGCCGGCAAGAGTGTAGAGCAACAGCAACTGTCATTCTTTGCTGGTGTGGATGCAAAATGGCCCAGCAAGTTTGGATGATAGTTTGAGAGCTTCTAGAAAATCTAAACACGGTCTTACAATTGTGCTAAGTATTTATACAATTTTACTGAAAACGTATGTTCACATTGAAACCAGCCCACTAATATTTATGGTAGCTTTATTTATAATCACTGAAATCTAGATGCAACCAAGATGTTTTCATTAGGTAAACAGATAAACTATAGTACATCAGTGCAATGGAATATTATTCAATGATAAAAATAAATTAGATAACATGCCATGAAAAGATGTAAAAGAATTCTAAATGCATAATTCTAAGTGAAAGAGATCTACTTTCATATAAAGGTATATACTGTATAATTCCAAATATATATATATATATATATATATATTATATATATTATATATATATCCAATTATATATTATATATATAATTATATATAATTATATATTATATTATATAATTATATATTATATAATTATATATTATATAATATTATTATATATTATATTATATATTATTATATATAATATATATCCAATTAAATATTATATATGTAATATATATCCAATTATATATTATATATATAATTCTACTTATATATAAAGGTATATATTGTATAATTCCAATTACATGATCGTTAAGAAAAGACAAGACTATAAAGATAGTAAAAGGATCCATGATGTTCTGGGAAAGGGAGGGATGAATAGGTGAAGGACAGGGGAATTTTATTATGGTGAAATTATTCTGTATGATGCTGTAAATGGTGGATCCGTGACATTATGCATTTGTCAAAACCCATAGAATTGTACAACTCAGAGTAAACCCAGAGTAAACTCCGAGTTTTAAACCCATAGAATTGTACAACTCAGAGTAAACTCAATGTATGCATGATTTTTTAAAAATCATGTAATAGAGGTTGAAGAATCCCTAAAAGGAACACAAACTATGAGAAGAGAATCTAACTCTGTTATAACTGTATGAAACAACTTCACTTAGAGGATGTAGGGAAGGGGTGCTGACTTTGGTAACTTTGGAAATGAATGGAAGCATTATACTCTAGTTGATAAAGTTATTTCCTTTGGGATTGCAACTTAACAATTCTCATAATGCTATATTTGTGTACTGGATTTGAATAAATCAGTAAATGGACAGCAGATGGTAGGAGTCAAACTTCTCACTGTTGGAGATTATGGATAAGCAAGGATAGGAGGTTAGAATGATCCATGCATGTGGTAATGGATTAGAATTGGAGATATCAGTAAGAACTTATGTTTAATTTAATACAGATACAGATGGTTACACACAGAAATATTTATAGGTATGTATACATATGGGAGTTATCAAATATATATGTATACATCTCTGTTCTGTCAGCTGAGAGGGTCAAAAGAAAATGATAGCCCCATAGCAATAAATACATTCAACATCCAGACAGATCTTGGTTTTCAATATGATTCTAAGATGAAAGGAACCAGGGCACCTTGAAGAAATTACTGATTTTAAGACTGGGAAGAAATACGCAAGATAAGGACAGGGGATTTTGTAGTGCCAGAAAGTAAGGACTTGTCAAAAACAGTAACAACAAAAGCCACAAATATTATTGATGTGGGTATGTCAAGAGCGTACAGGGGCCAAATGAAAGAGCTCCAAAAGGCCAAAGTGGGAACAGTTTAAGTAACAAAATTAAAAATCATATTGGATTATAAATTAGAGTATAAAATAAATATCCTGGGTCCATACTGAAGTAAATAAATTATTGAATAATTAATAAATGGAGAAGGAGAGAGAACTCTCTTACGCAGAAGTATTAGAAATAAATTATGTAGGCCGGGCGCGGTGGCTCACACCTGTAATCCCAGCACTTTGGGAGGCCGAGGTGGATGGATCACGAGGTCAAGAGATCGAGACCATCCTGGTCAACATGGTGAAACCCCATCTCTACTAAAACTACAAAAAATTAGCTGGGCATGGTGGCGTGTGCCTGTAGTCCCAGCCACTCAGGAGGCTGAGGCAGGAGAATTGCTTGAACCCAGGAGGCGGAGGTTGCGGTGAGCCGAGATCGCGCCATTGCATTCCAGCCTGGGTAACAAGAGCGAAGCTCCATCTCAATGAATGAATGAATGAATGAATAAATTATGTAGATTTTTCACCCTAAAGACGGGGAGAATAACTCCTCTCTCCTTATGTGTAGGCTGCAGATGAAAATGGCATGTTAGAGATAACCACTACACATCTATTAGAATGGCCAAAATCCAGAACACTAGCATCACCAAATGCAGGCAAGGATGTGGAGAAACAGGCACTTTTATTCATTGCTGGTGAGAATGCAAAATGGTAAATCTACTGTGGAAGACAGCAGTCACACTCCTTGCTATTTACCCCAAAGAGCTGGCAAAACTCTTTGTCCAACAAAAACCTACGCACAAATGTTCATAACAACTTTATTCTTAAATACCAAAGCTTGGAATACCATGATAATGACCTTCCATAGGTGAATGGATAAGTAAGCTGTACTACATTTAGAATATGAAATGGAATATTAATTAGCACTGAAGGGAAATGAGCTATCAAGCCATGAAAAAACACAGAAGGAATTTAAATTTGTATTACTAAGTGAAAGACAACTGTCTGAAAAGGATACATACTGCATGCTTCCGACCATATGATATTTTGGAAAAAACAAAACTATGAAGAAAGAAAAAGCATCCGTGGTTGCCAGGGGTTAGGAAGAAGGAATGATGAATAGCTGGATAACAGTGACTTTTTAGTGCAGTGCAGGTACTCTGTACGATACTATAATGGTAGATGCATATCATTACACTTTTGTCAAAACCCACAAAATGTGTAACACTAAAAATAAACCCTAATGTAAGTTGGGGACTTTGAGTGATAATCACGTATCAGTGTAGGTTCATCAGCTGTAACAAATGTACTATTCTGTTAGGGGACACTGATAATGGAGAAGCTATGCATGTGTGGGGCAGGGAGTACATGAGAAATCTCTAAGGTTTTCTATGACCCTAAAACTACTCAAAAAATAGTCTACCCACACCAAAACAAAAAGAGGCATTTTATCTCTGTAAGCTTCCTCCCCTAAAACTGTAACTTCAGTCTAATTATGAGCAAAACAAACTCCTAGAGAGTTTCTCCAATATTCTACAATATACCTGGCCCTAGGGCATGGTGCAGTGGTGATCACGCTCACCTCACACTATACCTGATCAGTTCTCCTTAAACTCATCAAAGTCATGAAAAATAAGAAAATCTGAGAAACCTTCATAGCCAAGAGGAGCTTAAGGAGACATGATTATTAAATGTAATGTGGTATTCTAGAGCAGAAAAAAAGACCTTAGGAAAACTCTAAGGAAATAAGAATAAATTATGGAGTTTAATTAACAATAATGTGTCAATTTGATTTATTCATTATAACAAATCCACGGTAATGATGTCACATGTTAATAATATGGGGGACTGTGGGGAGGTACATGAGAACTCTCTATCTGTTCAATTTTCATGTAAATTTGAAACTCTTCTTAAAAAACAATACCTATTAATTAAAAAGACCAATATGCCATAGACAAGTCACAGTGCCAATGTGTCTCCTTTCTGTAATCTTCTAAGTATTAGAGCTTTAATCCTTACTAGGTAAGACATACCAAATTATTAATCTCAAAGACATCAATGTATCCCAGAAATAAATTACAGATGGCTTTAGGTAAGAACTTGAATTAGACTGAGTGGGAACCTTGATATGTTTTCGGATATACGAATCTTGGGACATTAAGACTCTCATTAAGACTCATGTCACAGGATGAACACAGCTGCAGGAAATTGAGTTAGAGACTCAAGTAGAAGCAACCAAAACCACTCTATGTGCTGCAAGAGAATGTTAAAAATACCCAGGATCCATAATGCATATTTCAATCATAGCAATGTTAATACTGAACATTTAAAACATGTTCATCAAAAACCAAAATATTAATTAGATTTGGCCAGGTTTACCCTAGTAATGCATGCTAGGACCATTCACGTGCCACCTTAAACTGCTGAGGTGGTGTTGAGAAAATAATTTTTTATGAATATCACAGAGTTAAATGTCATCTTCCTAGTACAGATGTTCTAGTTCCCAAACTCAGAACAATTTTAGCAACTATTTATAATAGTTAAAATGAATCTTGGGAAATAAAATTCTGTTTTTTCATAAGTTTAGTTTTTTCAAATTGTTCATTATTTCGATTTCACTCTTTTATTGTTTATCATTTAGCCTTGACTCCAAAACTTGCAACTTTGTATGAAAATCCTCAGCCTCTCTGTCAAGGTATAAATGATGGAAACACCTAAAGATCACACTTTCTAAGGCAGAGGTCCCCAACTCCCAAGCCACAGACTGACTGGTGTCTGTCAATGGCCTGTTAGGAATGGGGCCACCCAGCGGGAGGTGAGTGGTGGGTGAGCCAGCATCACTGCCTGAGTTCCGCCTCCTGTCAGATAAGCGGCAGCACTCCATTCTCATAGGAGCAGGAACGCTGCTGTGAACTGCTCAAGGAGCAATCTAGGCTCTGTGCTCCTTATAAAAATCTAATGGCTGATAATCTAAGATAGAACAGTTTCCTCCGGAAAACATGCACTTCTCTCCCTCTCCCCTCCATCTGTGGAAAAATTATCCTCCACGAAACTGGTCCCTGGTGCCAAAAAGGTTGGGAACTGCAGTTCTAAGTTCAAAATGTTCCAGTTTTTCTTGCTTTATTAAGATAAAACTGATAAAAATTATATATAAACATATATATATATATATATGTATACACACAGTACACATTATACATATTATATATATATATATATATATATATATATATATATATATATATATGCTGTGCACGGTGGCTCAGGCGTGTAAACTAGCACTATGGGAGGCTGAGGTGGGGGGCTCAAGACCAGCCTTGAAGTCATGCGTTCAAGACAGGCCTGGGCAACAGAGTGAGACCCCATCTCTTAAAAGAAATACAAAAAAGAAGAGCCTTAAGCTTAGACCATCTTTTTCAGGTTAACTCAGCCTCATGTGATACTCGGTTAAAGTTCAGACTCCCAATCATTTGTCCTTTCCCATCAGAGTTTTCCTTCCTTCTCCTCATTTCTGAGTTGTGTCTGGATTCAGGATGAACCTTATTTATCCTCATGGACTTATGAAGAGAAGCTTCTGTGACATAGCTCTCCTTCCTGCTTTCCTTAGTGGCCTGTCTGCTTTGCTGTGGACTCTGCTGCTATCTACCTGGATGTTCCTACCGGCACTTGGACTTTTGGGCTTGTCCAGGCTCCTAATGCCAAAGTCTGCAGTGACTGTGATTTGTCGTATGAGGTCCCTGTGCTCTGTACCAGGGCTTAGCAAACTTCTATGCAGAGACAGAAAGTAAGTACCTTAGGCTTTGCATGCAGTCTCTGCCACATTACTTTTCTTCTTATTATTGTTCTGTTCCTCCTTTTCCTCTCATTTTCTTCCTTCTCTTACTTCACCATCATCTTTTCTATATTCCCTTAAAATTAAAAAAAAAAAAAGCAAACCCTTCTCAGGGCCATAAAAAGGTAGGCTGTGTCAGGAGTTGGCCTGCAGACCAAAGTCCGCCAAATCCTGCCCTGCAGGCTTTGTCTTCTGACCTTGGGCCCCTTCCTTTTCTCCTACATGGATCCAGGCTCCTGTAGGCAGTCTGTGGAAGACTGTAGACTATTACAGGTCCATCTATCAAGAAAATTCCCTCTGCCCACAGCTTCATTGCTTTTCCACCATTCTGACCCCAGAAACAGAGCAACAGCCAGCGTGTTCTTTCATTCCCCGACAACCTAGCTGGGTTTCGTTGGGATGTGATTGCTCAAGGACCCGTCGATACAAGGTGCTAGGTCTGCTTTCAGGGACCCTTGCAGCAACATTCCCATCCTAGAGACACGGTCTCTAAATTCCTCTCCTTTACCTCTCAGCAAAAGGTTTTCTACTTCTTTATGTTGGGTGGATCATGTCCTGTAATAAACTATGGTTTGCAGTAAAACTTTTCCACTATGTTATACCAGACTTGTGTTTTACTTCATAGAAGGGAGACTAGGGAATTGCGAAAATAACTTTCATTCTCAACCAAACTTAGCTTTATGTAAACTTCAAGATTGTTTTTTGTTTTGGAAATGGACAATTAAAAGCAGATCATTTTTCAATACATTCAATACAAATCATTTTTCAATACAACACATTTTCTGATACATTCCTGAAATAATTATCCTAAATCTCCATATTACATAATCAAATACGTTCTGATTTATCCATTACTCAGATGTACACAAGTTTTCTTAAGGGTGCACAAGTATGTATTTCAAGTTACCAGACATCTAAGCTGCTTACTGCTGACCATGAATTTGCCAGCCCTTGCAGAAAGCACTTAGCATCAAGGTAAAGCCAAGTATTCTAAAGTTACATATTATAATCAGCTATTTAAATATTGTAAGTGATCATTTATTCATAAGACAAGGCCCTACTTTTTCCTTTCCAAGATATTTGTCCTGATGCAACAGCAATTAAAAGGCACTCATAATCATAATCACAGCAGTTCTTATGTTTTCAGGCAGCTCTGCCCCACCCTTACATAGCAAGCCTCCTGAGATGTGCTCTGCCTCTGGAACAGAGAGCATCTGTCCTCAGCAGTGGCTCAGCCTGTGCTCCTGCCTGGATCACACACAACAGCCTCTGCAGTGACTCTGCCATACCCTAGGAACCATCGTCAGTGACCCAGTGGCACCCAGCAAATGAGAAGGCTGCTACAATGCTTAGCTGCTCTTTCCTCTCAGAAGATTCTTCACTCTTTGCTATCTGTAGGGTGAAATACAGCAGATTTAAAATTCCAAAAAGCATTCTACTTTAGATGCCCTGCAATATGGCTCAAGCTTTGATTACAGAACAGGTAAAATGTATAAGATGGTTCATTATGAATTTTAAAAGATTTTTTTTTAAAAAAAACCTTAATTTCATTCAGAAAGGCCAAAGCTGCGTGCCTGCTTCCTTGTGTCTGTGTTCTTGTCCCCTCTTTCTCTCCTCTCTTTCTCTCTCTCTCTCTGTGTATATATGTGTGTGTGTGTGTGTGTGTGTGTGTGTGTGTTGAGGAGGAGGAAGAAATATCCAGTCCCCATCACGAGCCTTCTTCCTGAAATCCTTGGAGAATATAAGGTGGGCACCACTGGGCTAGGCTGGTAAGGAATTGAACCTCCCACTTGCCTGGTCTGAAATTCCAGCATTAGAACCACCTCTTCTGGAGTATGTTCATTTGCCTTTTCAAGCAAAGTCATGAGTTGCCTCATCTATACTCCCACAGCTAAGGTGATTAAATGTCCCAGTTTGCCAGGAACTATACCATTTTTGAAAAAATGAAAGTCCCACATCCCAGAAAACCCAGGAGTTTGTCACCATACTGCTGTGTTTAAGGGTCAGTGTTTACACTGTTATAATCATCCAGTTAGCTTCTGCTTGTCCTCACTAAATGTAAACTTGAAGGTAGAAATTATCTCAAGCTGTAAAAAATTTGGTGTTGAAAGAATGAAGGAGCATTTGAGAGAATGAGTAAGCGAATGAATGTATGCATGGATAGATTAAACTCATTAGTATGATAAGATTATCTACAGTTTTGAGAGGTTTATTTATCATTTTTCCTGAGAGGAGAGAAGCAAGATACTTTCCTTCAGTAAATTTACTCAGATTAGTGCATTAAATCTAATAACATGCTGGATTGCATACTTGAAGGTACTACTGGGATCGACATCAGAAAAAGTAAGTATACATGAAAGATCTCAGGACATTGGGCTGCTGAAAGGGGTAAAGCAACCAGAGACCATGGCCAAAGCTGAACACAGGCTTCTTCTAGAAGAGAGCAAGTTCTATGGTTTAAATATATCCTGTAAAGTGTATGCGTTGGGAACTTAATTTCTTCTTCTTTTTTTTAAATTTTACTTTAAGTTCTGGGGTCCATGTTCAGATCTTGCAGGATTGTTACATAGGTACACACATGCCATGGTGGTTTGCTGCCTCCATCCCTCTGTCACCTACATTAGGAAGTCTGCTGCAGTGGAACTCATAACTGCCTCTTTTCCCAGGTGCTATGTCCCGGGAAGGTGAGGCTTTATTTATAAGTCCCTGACATGCTGCTGCCTTTTTTCAGAGATGCCCTGCCCAGCAAGGAGGGAATGTAGTCACAGTCTGCCTGCAGAGGTGTGGCTGAGCTGCTGCGGGCTCTGTCCAGCTGCTGTGTAAATGTCCTTGAGGTTTTGTTTATACAAGTTAAGTCTGAACTGCTTCAGTAACAGTGGACTGCCTCGGTAATGGCAGATTGTGTTGGTAACGATGGACAGACTGCCTTGGTAATGGCAGACTGCCTTGGGAATGGACAGACTGCCTTGGGAATGGCGGATGCCATACCTATCAGGGAGCTTGACCTTCCTAGGCTGAACTCACACTGCTGTGCTGGCTGTGAAACTCTCAAGCCAGTGCATTTCAGATTGCTGGTCTTTGTGTGGGTGGGACTTCTCGGGCCAGATCAGCTGGCTCCCTGCCTTCAGCCCCCTCTTTTTCAGGGGAATGTGTGGCTCTGTCTCCCAGGCATTCCAGGCGCCAGTTAAAATGGCCACCTAGATTTGTGTGGTTTTTTTTCTGCTGGCAACCCACGGCGCTCGTTGGCCAGTGGGAGTCTCCTGGTTTGTAGGCCGTAAGGACCACAGGAGAAGTGCAGTATATGAACCGGAGTGCCCAGTCACTGGAAAAGCCCCTGATGGCCTCCATTGGGTGGGAAGGCATGGTCCTGTGGTCAGCTGCACTTCCCAGGTGAGGCAGTGCCCCACCCTGCCTCGGCTTGCCCTCCTTGGGCTACACCCACTGTCCAACCAGTCCCATTGAGATGTGCCTGGTACCTTGGTTGGAAATGCCATGATCACTCGCCCTCTGAGTTGCTCTTGCTGGGAACTGCACTACGGAAGCTGTTCCTATTCAGCCGTCTTGGTGAAGCTCTCAAATGTGCATTTTTATAATTTGCTTGGCATAGGGTTAATGGAAGCTAACAGTACCTTGCCTTTTTCCTCACTGATACCCAAGGACCTGATCCCAACTCTAACAGGAATCTTGGGCATCCACAACTTCCCATGTTCAACAGCCTCAAAAGGAACATTTGTATGCTACATGTTATAAATTCATGGTGATGACTTTTCTTGGCTTATTACACACTGGATGTAAAGAATAAAGAGAAGTCTCTGGTATTGCTTCTATAAGAAAGAAGCATTTCTCAGAGCCCTGTGCCTTTATTTCACAGCAGACTTTTCAGTGGAAACCTCATAGCCCAGGAAATGGTGGCATGACACACTTAATGTGCCAGCCTAGGACATCAAGAGGCAAGGGGCAGCTTTGAGTTCATGAGGACCAACTCGACTTTGTCTCCAGAGAGCAAACCATTGATGGGTAAGACACTTCCAAGAATCTCATCAAAATTTGCCTTTTCTTTCACAAATTTAGGCAGCGATATGCTCAAATTCAGATTGCTCAAGTTAACTTCGTTGCTGCTCTGTGCACAGGCCACGGGTCTCAGTGCAACACAGAAGCCCTTCCTGAGGATCATGTCTGAGAGGCCAGACTTCTTTAGACGAAGTGTAGCTTTTCTTGACCCAGCTCTCCCTGCATATGTCAGATCGGCCTACTTGTAATAAAATTCACACAAAGAATTTCCAGTGGGAATCTCTCTGAACTGGATAGGCAGCTCTCTCCAGCACTGCCACCAGATGTTTCTACACCAGAGCATTTTCCAGCCTCTGAATGTTCTGGCGTCCTCCCTAGTGATCTCCCAGTACCTGCAGGTCACAGGATAACAGGGGCTGCGGTAGCCTCACCTAGGAGCTCCTGGAGCAGGGGAGACACAACAGTGGCAGAAACTTGATTTCTAATGGATCTGTGTTGGGAGGAGGGACCCAAAGGGGGATGTTTGAATCATGGGGACACTCCACTCATGAATGAATTAATTACATTATCACGAGAGTGGATCCCTTCTTAAAGGACAAATTTGTCTCCTCTTACTCTCTCTCATGCCCTATTTGCGCTTCAATCATGAGATGACACACCAAGAGGGTCCTCACAAAATGCCAGCCCATTGATCTTGGATTTTCCAGCCTCTAGAACTGTGAGCCAGTCCATTTCTGTTCATTATAGATTACCCAGTGTGCTGTATTCTGTTATAGCTGTGCAAAATGGACTAAAGCAGCAAGAGATCAGGATTTTGTTTCTGGTCCATCTTTTGTATTGGCAAATGAGCCGACTGTATAGTTTATGTCGTAAGAAGCTCAGATATAAAAAGATAATACATTCAGTGTTTTCTCTTTCATGTTCATTCAACTAAATGAGTTATGGCAAGTGTGAGAGGTGAGGGTGGGAAAAACACAAAGGTAAATGTGGCATATTAGGAGCTGGTATGAAGCCTTAATCTCAGAAGTTAGGAGGCCTGCATTTGTACGTCACCACTCCTATCTTCCAAATCTTGGGCAGGTTATACAGCGTAATTAATCCTCAACTGCCTTACCTGTGAAATAATACTAATGATGCCTATCTTATAAAATTATTTTGAAGATTAAAAAAAATTTGACTTAGCATTTGACACGTAATATCTTCTTCATAAATGGAAGTTACTGTTATTTTTTATTAAGATAGAGCCCTTGGCATGTGGAAGCCACAGTTTGGCTCTTATTATACTAAAGACTGTGATGAGAATAAAAAGTGCTATAATCTTCATATACACAAAATGTTATGGGGCATTTGGAGAAGAAAGACAGACAGTGAGAGAGACAGTGGGAAGAGGGAGAGAGGTTATTTCTACCTGGAAAATTTGGGAAGATATAATTTAAAGAGCTATTAGAGTATTATGTCAGACCACAGAACTAGCTGTGAACATAATGACCTCTGGAAATACTGAGATAATGGCTTTTCCTCAACTTCATAAACTGCTAATTTCTTGAGTTTTGGGACAGCCTTAAACCTTTGCATACTTTGAATACTCTGTAATTTTGTATAGATCAATCACTAAATATTTTTTATTAATGTTCATAAAATAGATTATAGCAAGTTGAAATATAATTTGTTAAATAACTAATATGCTTAAATGTTCATTAGTAATATGTAAGGACCAAAAGAAAATTTGTTCATCTTTCAAGGTTCTCTAAGTTTAAAAAATTTTTTTAATTTTTTATTATAATTTAAGTTCTGGGATACATGTGCAGAATGTGAAGGTTTGTTACATAGGTATACACACGCTATGGTGGTTTGCTGTACCCATTAACCTGTCATCTACATTAGGTATTTCTCCTAATGCTATCCCTCCCCTATGCCCCTACCCCCCCACAGGCCCTAGTGTGTGATGTTCCCCAGTCTGTGTCCATGTGTCTTATTGTTCAACTCCCACTTAGGAGTGAGAACATGCAGTGTTTGGTTTTCTGTTCCTGTGTTAGTTTGCTGAAAATGATGGTTTCCAGCTTCATCCATGTCCCTGCAGAGGACATGAATTAATCCTTTTTATGGCTGCATAGTATTCCAAAAGAGATAAAAGTATTGCTTACTTTTCCTTTTCTGATAGAAGTTAAAGAAAATTAAATGTGATAACCATTTTTTCTGGACAGCTCATCACTATAAACCTTCAGTCCTGCCAGGGACGAAGGATCAAATTAGATGAGAGCTAATTGCTCAGGCTTATTTCATTCCAAGTTTACCATAGGATGAGGACTTAGCTTTGACCCCGGGAAACACAGACCCTGGGAATTCTGCGTTTACTCTTCTCTTTTGAAACTTTGGTGGAAAGTTTGAATGCCTACTGTGATTATATTTTCCCACTAGCCAAACACAAATACAAGTTTCATGACTTTATGTTCTGAATTTACATGCATTTCTCTTGTCTTGCCAGTACTTAGGCATTCACAAAAGCAAACTCTAACTATAACAAATGTAGAAATCGTTTTGCCCTTCACTCCACCCCCAGGTTTTATACACTTATATTCTCTTTATAGCAAGAGGATTTTGTCCTTATGTTGTGCTTTTCCTTGAGGACTCAGAACTTCCCAAAATCATATATAACAGCTGGTGCTACTCTAAGATTCCCTACAAGGCAAAATGCAGATGGTGATGATAACCACCCACACATTGTCAGTTTGCCCAGACATTACCCTCAAGGGACAAAATTTGCACCAGTGAAATAAGGACATTTTTATGCCAGCAAAGATCAGGCTGCTAAAAGGTTTGGTGCTCTCCAGATTCTGCTCCCATCTACATAGGCTCCAAACAGAGAAAGATAATAGTGAAGAATCAAGGTGCCAGGATTAATTATGAAACACCAAAAGCCACTTTGACTTTTCCAGTGTAATTAATTGCTTTGTAAGTCAAGGAACAATAATGGTCTAGGTGTAATGGGTCTCAGACAGAGGACAGTGTGTGGACCATGAATTCACAGAAGGCCCAAACATTCATTCTCTTATCCCTTACACCTCTCATGGTTCCTTGCATGGGGTCTGAGCATCCAAATAAATGTCTGAAGTATAAATAACTAAGGAACAAATAGCTATCAGCAGAGTCTTAGTCCTAGAGAGACTGATGCCCAGGAAAGGCCTAATAGAATTAGTTCATCATGGGATGATGGTTATAATTCCAACCCGACCAACCAATGGTCTCATCCTGGGTAAGTTATTTGGACTTTCCAAGCCTCTGTTTTCCCATGCATAAAATAATATAATATTTACCTTAAAGAGTTGCTATGAGAAATAACATACAGAAAATAGCAAATGTACAATGAGTAATCAAGTGATCTTCACAAGTAGCCCTCTGAATAATGATATTCCTTCACAGGTAAGCAAAGCAATTCTGCCTCATCTGTGTTACAGAACTCAGGGTGGAAAGCAGAGAATAAAAAAATAGAACTCTTATCCACACAATGACAAAAACCAGTTAAGCTGAAGCAGAATACAACTAGGAGTCAGAGATATATTTGTTTTCTCTTGATTTTGCTAATTTGTAGGTGTACAGTGTTAAGAAAATCATTTAACCTGTTATTTCCAGTTATATCAGCCACAAATTATGACTATAATTTTTGCTCATCTGAACATTTCTATTTTGAGATCTATATAAGATATAACCATGCCTTATAAAGGGTGAAGCATTATACAAATATAAAACATTATTATCAATTGAGATATTTCAAGTTGTATAATAGAGAAAAATGGACTGGAAATTCGTTTGGCTTGGCTTGCAGGCAAGGTGTAAGTATGAAAGAGAGAGTCCCTAACATTAGATCCAATAAACTAAACAAGTCTCATCTTGCAAACTTGGAAAACCGTCTTGAGGAGACTTGTGAGGACATGTCTGGGCCCAATGACAAGGAATGCCATTGTACTGCAATCCTGGCTGCTAAGGATGCAGTAGGCAGGAATGTCAGCATGCATGCTGGGAACTTTCCATCCTAATATAACATGCCCTCTATACCCAAAATACCACCAACAGCCCACTTCTTAAAACTCTCTGTTCTGCAAACCCTGACTTGCTTTGTTTGCCAATTACTTTGAATGTTCTTTCTCCACTTCCTGGCACACCTTACTTCCTCCTACCATTTCTTTTTTTTATTATCACTCTAAACTCATTTCCTCAGGGGCCTCTTCAACTTCCATGGGAATTTCCATGTGAATCCAAAGTTATGATATCTTCTCACCCATACCCGTTTCTAATAAGTCATTATCGCCTCAATCCAAGATGGCTAAAAATTCATACATCATCAATCTTCCATTCCCCCCCACCAAAACAAACATTGCTTTCCTAAGATGCCATGTGTCTCAAGGGTGTGCGATGTTTTGCAACGTTTCTCTGCAATATGTAGAGAGTTATATAACTTAAATATATTGTATTGTATTGGAAGAAATGTACTCTCTTTAATTCAGGGATTTTCCTCTTTCACTATAGTGCATCTAAGTCCTGAGGGTTTTTGTTAAGTTATAGTGTCATACAGTGATTCGTTATGGCTAACAGCTTCTTAAATGAGGAGTAATAGCTAAAGGGCAAAAAGGGTAAAAGGAAAAATTATGAAAAGTACATTAACTCATGTTTCAAAATAAAAAATACTTTCTAAATTTACTTCCAAATACAGTGGAGTAACAAAATAGATTTACGCTTCCATCTGTGAAATGAACAACAACAAAGAAATGGACAAAATATATTTTTTTCTTTTTCTTCAGAGATTCCTGATCTGAAAAGATAACTTTAAAAACATTTCAAGGCATTGGATATGAGGCAATGAAAAATAGTGATCCCTGAGAGATAGGACGCAAACAAGGTGAGTGCAAGGTGAGTACTCCCTGCTTATTGCCTGGGAATTTCTACAATGCGCACAGGGGTTGGGGGTGTTGTAATTAAGCGAGCGAAATCACCACTGAGACAAAGACTAGGCCAAATTACAGGGGCTTTATTGCCAGCGGCCACGGAGGATTCGCGTCTCTCTAACCTGTGGCCCTGAAAGGAGGGTGTCAAGACTTTTTATGCCCGTAAACCACCTCCTGGGCAGGGGTGAAGGTGAGGGGCTTTGGACATTCCAAGGGCCAGTGGCCTCTGGACATTCCGATTGTTACTTAAGTGGTTAACAGAAGTCGAGATAAGAGTTAGTTTACACGTTGTCTGAGTAGGGTGGAAATTACAGACCTTAGTTACTTATTACAAGTCCTAGTTTTTCTTAAAATGGTGCAAGGGCCAAAATGGCGTTGGTATGGACTGCTTGCCTGTCAAATTAGGGTTACAGAGAGCAGAGCAGTTTCAATAGAAAGCCGAGGTATGGCCAAGGTATGCCATTTATGGGGCAATTACCATGTCACAGGGGAGCCAGGCAGAACCTGGGGTCTCCATAAGTTGCAGAGATGGAAGTGGGGTCCAGGGAAACCAAGGCAGCTAGAATTCACAGGTCAGAGTAGCAGAGAGGAGACAGCTACAGAAAGACAGAACTCCAGAGATCTGATCTTCAAAGGATCCACATTGAGTATTTTCAGAGAACTTAAAAAGCATATGTGAAAATACTACTTGAGATCAGAATTTTAAAAATATTCAGAATGATTAGAGGTCACAGAAGGGAAGGAATATTTCCTGTTTTTACCAGTTATAATAGAGTGCCTGAGTGGATAATAATTAACCCTACATGAAACATTGCTCTGATCTTGCTTAACAAAATCTAAGAGTAAGAACCAAAAGGACTGAACTTTCCCAAGTAACTTAATTGCATCCTAAAATAGAGGTCAAAAATATTTATAGGAATACAAAAATATCTAGCACTCAACAAGATAAAATGTATTTTTATCTGCCTGGCATTAAATTAAAAATTATCAGGCATGCAGAAAAGTAGAAAAATACAACCCATAATGAAGAGAAAAAAATCAAGTAGACACCAACCAAGAAACAACATGGCTAATAGAACTGCTAGGTGGAAAAACCCAATAAAACAACTGTAACTTACTTTAACATGTTCAAGAAGCTAGAGAAAAGACTGATTAAGTAGCAATATGGAATGTATCAAAGAGGTGCAAATTGAAGATCTAAAGATGAAAAATATACTTGACAAGATTAATGGTATATTAGACATTAGAGGAAAAAAAGATTAGTGAATTTGAAGAAAATAGAAAGTATCCAAAAAAGAACTAGAGAGAAAAATGACAATAAAAAAAGTAGAGTATTACTGAGTTGTTGGGCAATTTCAAGGAGACAAATATACATGTAATTGTAATCCCCAAGAAAGAGTGAAAGAGAAGAGAAAAAAAATTTTGAAAAAAATAATGGCTACATTTTTCTTCCAAATTTGATAAGAACTATCAGCCAACAGATTTTAGAAACTCACATACTCCAAGCACAAAAACATGAATAAAGTGACATCACAATACACTGTAATCAAATTGATTAAAGCCAGTAATAAAGGTAAACATCTTAAAAGTAGCCAAAGAAAAAAGACATATATGTACAGAAGAAAGGTAAGAATGACAGATGATTTCTTGCTGGAGACTATTCAAGCCAGAAAACTGTGAAGCAGCATTTTTCAAGTACTAAAACAAATAACAAACAAACAAGCAAACAATAAAAAAAAGTTCATCTAGAATCTATACCCAGTGGAAATAGCTTACCATAATGAAGGGGAAATAAATGTCTTCTCCCATAAAAAAGTGGAAAGAGGTTGGGCGGGGTGGCTCACATCTGCGATCCCAGCACTTTGGGATGCTGAAGTATGTGTATCACGAGGTGAGGAGTTCAAGACCAGCCTGGCCAAGATGGTGAAACCCTGTCTCTACTAAAAATACAAAAATTAGCTGGGCGCTGTGACACGCACATGTAATCCCAGCTATTCAGGAGGCTGAGGCAGGAAATCACCTGAACTCAAGTGGTAGAGGTTGCAGTAAGCTGAGATCACACTACTGCACTCCACCCTGAATGCTGAGTGACAGAGTAAGACTCTGTCTCAAAAAAAAAAAAAAAAAAAAAAAAAGAGAAAGAAAGAAAAAAGAAGGGTGAGCAGAGGAAGAATTTATCACCAGTATACCTGTGCTACTGTATAGAAGTAACCTAACGAGCATAGTGGGCACTTAATAGGAACTTTAAAGCGAGCAACTGCTAGGCATTAATTTCCTGATCCTGCTAAGGTAAGCAGTGATGTCTTTGAATAAAAAAATAAATAAAACTTGGTATATTACTTTCCTAGGGCTGCTGAACAAGCACCACAAACTGGATGGCTTAAAACAATTTATTGCCTCACAGTTCTGGAGAGCCAAAGTCTAAAACTGAAATATTGGCAGGCCCATGCTTCCTCTGAAATCTGTAGGATAATCTATGCCTCTTCTTGTGTTCTGGAGGTTTGTCAGGGATCTCTCATGTTCTTTGGTTTGGAGCTAATTATTCCAATCTCTGCCTCTGCTGTCACATGACATTCTCCCTGTGTCTCTGTCTTCACATCACAGTCTTTTTATAAGAGCACAAATCATATTGGAGTAGGGGCCCACCCACTCCACTTTGGCATCATTTTGACTTCTTTTTATCTCCAATAACCCTTTTCCAAAAAAGATCACATTCTGAGGTCCTGGGCATTAGGTTTTCAACATCTCTTTTTGTGGGGTCACAATTCAACCCGTAACAGTTGCGATTACTTAAAGGTTTTTGACAACCTTTTCAGATCTCTATATCATTAGAGTATATAAATGTACATAGACATTTTGTTGTGTTAATAAGTAAGTAAAGTAACTTGGGATAAGAGTTACTTATAAAGCTATTGATTTTTTTTTTCTTTTTAGCACTCTAGAGTAACAGGATTCAAGAGTAAGATTACTATTAAGGGCTCCTCTGAATTTCAAGATCCTCTGAATACTTTTTGACCAATCACTGTCCACAAACATCTTAACCTTAAAAATGTTGCATTCCACACAGAACTGCTCCACTTTCAGAAACAACAGACACACAGGCTTGGCCAGTCACAGCACTATTTTCCCATGACCACAGTAATTATTTGAGGGATAGAGATGAGACCTAAGTGAGACCAATTTGATCTGTCTCTGGGAATTTGCAAGAGCTATTGAGAAAAGAAACTCTCTCAGTGCTATGATAGCTAAACTGGTGGAATATAATCATAGAATTTATAATAGTCCTGTTATGGGAAGGATGAACCTGACAGTGAATCCAACAAAGAAGACAGAAACACTAACAAATATAGAAAAACATGTTGACTGTATGTGGAGTATTATGGAAGAGACAGTAATGATCAAGTATTCTATGAGTACCCCTACATTTCCCAGCTTCTCTCCAGTTATGTTGGAGCTAGATGCCATTTAATAGAATCTAAACAAAAATGATGTATGTCATTTATATGCCAAAGTACTTGAGAGCACATACGAATTCTTCATCCTTTCTCACTTCATTGACCACAGCAATGCTGGAAACCACATAATGAAATGGTAGCATCACAAATGGCACCATCCTTGAAAATATGTGAAACAGATATCTACTGACCTGCATTGAGAGCAGGACCAGAAATATTAAAGCTTCAAATTTCAGCTCAAGGATAAAAATAAACTGACCTCAGAAATAAGAGCTATCTGCATATGATCACAGAAAATAGGATATCTGGGCAGAATTGCCCTGCATGACCAAGATGAACAGAAATAACATGGCAATTGTGCAAACAATCCAGAGCCAAAGAAAGGTCAAACAAACATATCATGTAAAAGTCAAACAAAGCACTTAGCTTGGGAAAAATAATTGACCAAAATGGGAAAATGTTTTTTTCATAATTGGAGTAACAATAAAATTTCTTAGAATATTCAGTACAGCATAAGTTGCATGACAAGATTAACATCAATGAAATGAAAGCTCAAAGATGAGAGGATAATACAGGAAAATAAAACATAGTTTATAAACTTTATGAAATAAACTAAAGCATAAACAAATTAGAAACAGAAAGGATGAGAACCGATATTGCTAAAACTGTAATTACCAGCATGGAGAAAAATCTTGCAATCATCAGATAATAAGTGAATGAAAATTTTACAAAGACAAATGCAACTAAAGACAAGCTGATAGGTATAGAAAAAAAGATATAAAATGATCTAACATAAGGAATTTTGATGTTCCTGAAATAGAGCCATAATAAATGTAATACAAATTAAATTTAAATTATACCAGAAAATTTTCCTAAAATGAATGAAAAGCAAACCTTGATGCTTGTATATAAAAAAGAGCAAATTGTGTTACAGGAAAAATACAAAAACAGAACATTCCACACAAGACATAATCTAAATAAGATATTAAACTAAGGAAAAATAAATAATAATTCTGGTATCCATTAAGACAGAGCAGGAAGACATTCAAAAGGAAAAATAGTAGACTGAACTTAGATTTCTCTAAAGCTTCATTCAATTCCAGAAGACAATAACTTACACACGCACACACACACACACACACACACACACACACACACACATACACACACACACACATAAAATGAAGAAATAAAAGTATGACAGATTATTGTATACCGTAAAATATCCATCAAATATAGAGGAAACTAGCTAATGTTCCCAAACATGATAGAACCTGAGTTTTTTTTTTGAAAGAAACAAAAAACTTAGCAATGGAATACAGCCACTGAAGGGCTAAATCAAAGTTTAAAAATTAGGAATTAAGAGATATGCTAAAAGAATTGGTCATAAGCATGGATAAATTTAAAGATTAAATTAATTTATAGAACATAATAATTTTTACAATTAATGTTTTTTGAAATTTTCATGTTTGTACTTTCCTGCATTATGTGAATTCATTATGAGTATATGTGATTTTTCAAAACCAGTAAAGTGAGTTTTCTTAAAAATAGGCTAAATAAATTATAAAGCTGTTTAAACTTGTGGGACTGTGTGCCATTTTTTGTTGTTATTGTCATTGTTTAGTCCAGTGCTATGAAAATGTTTTTAATTTCTAAAAACTAATATGTATAAAATGAAATCATGAAAATCTATAAAAAGGACACAGCACTGACAAGTATTAAAAGCAAAATCTGGAAATGAGATAGGAGCCTTTGAAGAGTTCAGACATATTCCTAGGGATCAAGAAGTCCACACACATGTGCAGTGCTCTGTGGGTACCCAGAAAAAATCTTAACCTTTGACGTAGGCCCTAGATCTCTCAATGCCGGCTCATCTTGAGGCCCTGCACAAACAGGAAGTGAAGGCTAAGCAAAGTTGGAAACTGATGGAGTTTTAAGGCATACCCAACACACATAGAGCTTCTTAGCAAAGACTAGGAGATCTACTGGTTCAAAAGCTTTTAAGGAAACTGCAGTCCAGTGATTACATGACCACTAAGCTAACTGAGCAGAGATGTCATTTGCAGTCCATCAGGGATACAGACTTTACTGAATTAGTTCACAAAAGTTACAAAATAAACAACAGAAATAGTAAGAACAACAGTGATAATAACAAACACTAAGAAAAAGGGAATTTGATTTCCAAAGTTGTCACATGATATTATTTAACTGACTCCCAGTTTTGTTTTGTTTTTTGAGATAGGGTTTCCATCTGTTGCCCAAGGCTGGAGTGCTATGGTATGATCATAGCTCATTGCAGCCTCTACCTCTGGGGCTTAAGCAATCTTCCCACTTCAGCCTCCCAGGTAGCTGGGACTACAGGTACGCACCACTGCTCCTGGACAATTCTTTTTTTGTATTTGTAGAGACAGGGTTTTACCATGTTGCCTAGGCTGGTCTTGAACTCCTGAGCTCAAGTGATTTGCCTGCTTTGATCTCCCAAAGTGCCGGGATTACAGGCCTGAGCCACCACACCCAGCCTAACTGCCCAGTTTTTAAAAAAAAAAAAAAAAAAAAAAAAAAAAAAAAAAAAAAAAAAAAAAAAAAAAAAAAAAAAAAAAAAAAAAAAAAAAAAGAAACAGGAAAATATGGCCCATGCACAGGAAAAAGTAGAAAATAGTGCTCAAAACAATCCCGTATTTGAACTTACTGAACATAGACTTTAAATCAGCCATTAGACACTCATGCAATGAACAAAAGGAAAAAATGGTTAAAGAATTAAAGAAAGGTGTGAAAACACTGTCTTGCTAAATAAAGAACCTCAAGAGAGAAACAAAATTGTTTTTAAAAAATAGAAATTTTCAGATAAAAGTACAATTTTAGAAACCTGTTAGACTGATTCAACAGTAGCTTTGAAAAGGCAAAAGAATAAAAATCAGTCACCTTGAAGATGGGCCCATGGAGAATATTCAGTCTAAAGAACTAAAAGAAAAATAAATCAACAAAATTAACAGAGCCTTAGAAACCTGAAGAGCAACATCAAGTGTGCTAACATGCACACAGTGGGAATTTCAGAATGAGAGAGAGAAAGAGGCAGAAAAATATTTACAGAAATAAGGAATGAAATCTTCCCAAATCTGATTTTTAAAAACCCAGTAATATGTACCTACAAGTTCAGTAGTTCAATGAACTCTAAGAAAGACACACTAAAAGAAGATTCACATCTAGACACATCAAAGTGAAACATTTCAAAGCCAAACACACAAAAAGAAAATCTTGAAAGCATCTAGTATCTTAGAGAATACATACATCGTCTTAAATATAATGGCACTGGAATGTTTTTACACTGTTGGTATGAGTATAAATTAGTTCAACCATTGTGGAAGACAGAAATACCATTTGACCTAGCAATCCCATTACTGAGTATAAACCCAAGGGATTATAAATCATTCTGCTATAAAGACACATGGAGATGTATGTTTATTGAAGCACTGTTCACAATAGCAAAGACTTGAAACCAACCCAGATACCCATCAGTGATAGAGTGGATAAAGAAAATGTAGCATATATACAGCGTGGACTACTATGTCACCATAAAAATGGATGAGTTTATTTCCTTTGTAGGGACATGGATGAAGCTGGAAACCATCATTCTCAGCAAACTAACACAGGAACAGAAAACCAAACACCACATATTCTCATTCATAAGTGGAAGCTGAACAATGAGAACACGTGGACAGAGAGAGGAGAATATCACACACCGGGACCTGTCAAGGGGTAGGGGCTAGGAGAGGGATAACACTGGGAGAAATACCTAATGTAGATGACAGGTTGATGGGTGCAGCAAACCACCATGGCACATGTATACCTATGTAACAAGTTTGCACGTTCTGCATATGTATCCTGAAAATTAAAGTATAATAATAATAAAAACATATCCTCATTTAAAAAAAGTGCTTCTGCTGGTGTCTCAGAAATTACCAAAATATTATTGGACACTGGAAAAACCGTAATCTTTGTTAACAAGTGGCAGAGAATTAGGTTCTACTGTTGAGTAGAAAATAAAACTTGTAAGTGATGACTTTGGACATCCAGCTGAGATTACCAAGTGAGATGTGGAAAAGGCAGAGTTGCTCCCCCTCGCTGCTTAGAGTAAAACATGAGGGAAAATAGATACATTGAGTAATGGATCAAGGTAAAAAGGAAATAGCACTTGATGATTTGGAAAATGTTAAGCTTATCTGGATAGTGTGCTCTGAAAGTAGAGCCAAGGCTGTGGCTGACCAATCATTTGCTGAAGAAATTAGACGTGTCACTCATGAATCCAACCAGCCACCTCAACAGAGGCCAGAAAGAGAGAGGTGATTATCCATCATGCATGAGAGATATGTGGAGGGCTCTCTTGTCTCATGGCTTGGAGTCTTGTGAATTGCACAAGAGAACAATATAATTTTTGAGAGTTTTATACCAGGAGAAACCTTGTTGACTTGGACTGAAAGGGACAGAGACAGGGTGAAATGCAGGAAGAATTACCCTGAGGAAAAAGCCACAGATGCAGAGGGCTGTTCAATATTACCTCCTTGGACTGAGAGAGTGGTGCTGCCATCCCAGCGGGCTGAGAGGGTACATCTGCCAACCCTGCAAGCCACCAAGATAGAGCATTTAACCAAGAAGGATTATTAACAATCAAGGAGGATTATTCTCAGTCCTTGAAACCTAATGTAATTTACCCTGCTGGATTCCAGACTTGTTTGGGACCTGTGACTCTTTTCTCCCTTCCCATTTCTCCCTTTTGGAATGAGAATGTCTTTCCTACTTTGGTCCTACCATTGTATTTTGGAAGCAGATAATTTATTTGATTCTAAAATTCACAAATGGAGAGCAGTTTTGCTCCAGGATGGATCATATCAAAAGTCTCATCCACAACTGCTTTAGATGGCTTATATCATGAGAGTTGGGACTGTGAGTTGATGTTATTTAGATTTCGTTTTGGACTTTGAGTTGATGCTGGAATAGTTAAGACTTTTGGGGACATTGGGTTTGAGTGACTCTATGTTTCTCATGAGAAAGACATGAAGTTAGGGAAGGCAGAGAGCAGACAGTTATGGGTTGTATTGTGTCCCCCCAAAAGGATGTGTTAAAGTCATAGCCCTCAGTACCACAGAACATCTATTTATTTGGAAATAGAGTCATTGTAAATGTCATTAGTTAGTATGAGGTCACACTGGAATAGAATGGGTTCTAATCCAGTGTCCCAATATGAAAAGACAGCTTGGTGTCAGCAGAGAGAGATTGGAGGGGTGCATCTCTATGACAAGGGACACCAAGGATTGCCAGCAAGGACCAGAAGCTGGAAGAAGCCAGAAAAAATTTTCTCCAGCAGGTTTCAGAGGAAGCATGACTCTGCCAACACCTTGGTTTCAGACTTCTAGCCTACAGGATGGAAAAACAATAAACTGCTATCATTTTAAGCCAACAACATTGTGGTATTTTTGTTATGGCAGCTTTAAGAAAGTAATATATGGCCAGATGTAGTGGCTCACACCTGTAATCCCAACACTTTGGGAAGCCAAGGCAAAAAGATTACTTGAGCTCAGGAGTTTGAGACCAGCCTGGGTAACATACTGCAGCATCATCTCTACAAAAAAAAAAAAAATTTTTTTTTGAGATGGAATCTGTCACCAGACTGGAGTGCAGTGGTATGATCTTGGCTCACTGCAACCTCTGCCTTCTGGGTTCAAGCTATTCTCCTGCCCCAGCCTCCTGAACAGCTGGGACTGCAGGTGCGCACAACCACGCCCAGCTAATTTTTGTATTTTTAGTAGAGATGGTCTTGATCTCTTGACCTCTTCATTCACCCGCCTTGCCCTCCCAAAGTGTTGGGATTACAGGTGTGAGCCACTGTACCCAGCCAAAAAAAGAAATATTTTTTTAGTTGGGCTTAGTGGTGTGTACCTGTATTCCCATAATCCCAGCTACTCAGAAGGCTGAGACAGGAGGATCATTTGAGCCTAGAAGGTCAAGGCTGCAGTGAGCCATGATTTTACCACTACAGTCCAGCCTGAGTGACAGAGTGAGACCCTGTCTCAAAAAGAACAACAACAAAAAAAAGATAGAGAAACAAACCCATAAGTCAGTTTGGAAAACACATGCGTTTCAACAAATGATTTGAGAAATTTGGATATTTACATGTGAAATAATGAAATTGCACCCTAGCCCACTCCATAGACAAAAATTAATTCAAAATGCATCATAGACCTAAATTTAAGAGCCATAGACTATAAATCTCTTAGAAGAAAACACACGTATAAATCTTCATGACCTTGGATTAGGCAATGGTTTCTTAGATGTAACATGAAAAGCACAAGCAACAAATGAAACTTCGTCATAATTTCAAAATTATTTCTTTCCTTAAAAATACCTTCAAGAATGTGAAAAGGCAGCCCATATATTGGGAGAGAATATTTATAAATCATGTATCTGATAAGGAACTTGTATCTAGTATATATAAAGCTCCTACAACTCGACAATAAAAGGCAACCCAATTCTAAAACTCAGCAATCATTTGAATAGACATTTCTCCAAACAAGTTAATCAAATAGCCAACAAGTACATGAAAGATGCTCATCATTATTAGTCATTAGACATGCAAGCCCAGACCATAATGAGATACTACCTCACAATAATAATAATAATAATGAAAATAACAGTGTGTAGGGATGTGGAGAAATCAGAACCCTCATACACTGCTGGTGGGACTATAAAATGCCACTTTGGAAATCAGTCTGGCAGTTCTTCAGAAAGTTAAACATAGTTTTACCCTGCGACCCCCAGCAATTACACCCCTAAATGTGTACCCAAAGGAAGAGAAAACAGATGCCCACACAAAAAGATGTGTATGTGAATGCTTATAGCAGTATTATTCTTAATAGCCAACAAGTGGAATTATCAAAAGATGAATGGGTAGATAAATGTAGTATTATCTATATAATAGAATATTATTTGGCAATATAAAAGAATGAAGTATTGATATGCATTACGATATGGATGAACCTTGAAAACCTTATGCTAAGTGAAAGAAGACAGTTAAAAAAGACTGTATCTTGTATGAATCCATTTATACGAAATGTCTAGAATAGGCCAATTCATAAAGAATGGAAGTAGGTTAGTGTTTACCAGGAGCTTGGGCAAAAGGGGTATAGAGAGTGACTGCTGTTATTGTTGGTATAGGCTTTCTTTTCGGGAAGATTTAATGTTCTAAAGTGAGATTTTGGTGATGGTTTCACAGCTATAAATATACTACAAAGCACTTACTTTTATACTTGAATAGGTGAATTTTAAGGTATATGATTATATCACAATGTGGCCATTGTAAAAAATGCTATAATGGCACATGTACCTGTTCTGTATTTTTAATATGACTACTTATGTATGAATTACACTGTTTCTCAGTTGAGTATAAGATAAAGGCAGTTCTGGTGACATTAAATACAAGTCACATCTGTGTGTTCTTTGTTTCTCATCCTGTGTCTGTGTAGTGGCAGTACTATTGGATATTAGTATTATTTAAGAAATATAATCAATAGATTAAAGGTCACACAGTCAAAAGTTTGGGGAAAGCTAGGTTAAGACGAGTCAGGGTTGGCCGGGTGCGGTGACTCATGCCTGTAATCCCAGCACTTTGGGAGGCTGTGGTAGGCAGATCGCCTGAGGTCAGGAGTTGGAGAAAGCCTGACCAACATGGTAAAACCCTGTCTCTACTAAGAAAAATACAAAATTAGCTGGGCATGGTGGTGCATGCCTGTAATATCAACTACTTGGGAGACTGAGGCAGGAGAAGTGCTTGAATCTGGGATGTGGAAGTTGCAATGAGCCGAGATCTCACCATTGCACTCCAGCCTGGGCAAGGAGAGTAAAACTCCATCGCAAAAAAAAAAAAAGAGTCAGGGTTTTTCTGCAGAGCTTTTCAGACTCTTTCTCATCATGATATGTCTGTGACTTTCCAATGGTAACTACATATTATGTTTGTTTCTAAATTGATCACTCTGGGCAATGATTCTCCATCATGAGAAAACAGATTTGAAATTATCCCTGCTCTCTTCATTCCCTGTGATCGTAGATGATCAAGGTAAATGACTGTAAAGTCTGCTCCCTATAACTTAGTAGTCAAGTTTATCATGCAGCTTTCCTAAAACCAAAGAAAACCATTATTCACTCCATCAAATGAGTGAAATAAGAGGGAGATTTAACTGGTGGAATGTTAAAAGTAAGCTCCTAGTCTCCTGAGGCAGCAACATGTTAGAGCGAAGTTTCTGGCCAGATGTAACCATGTCTGCTACTTAGAGGCTCTGCATAGGAAAGAATTTCTTAACATTTCTGAACTTTCACTCATTCATCTATAAAGTATAGATTCAAAAGATACCAAGCTCCTAGAGCTGTTGTTAGGATTTCATCAGATAGTATATGCAAGCTTCAAAAGGACTCCTACACTTGACAAATCTTGTTCTTGATCTTGTTGTTGATGTTGTTATCATTCTGAACCAATAGATCCTGAAAAAATAGCTTTGATATCAACATGAGGATGTCAACTACTATATCCCATTATCCTATGCAGCATGCAATTCCTGTCCAATTTAAAAGAGCTCCTGAGAAGACAATTAAAAAAATAATGTGAAATTAAATACAGTTTGGTCATATTGCCCCGAATTAACAGCATTATATCTTTTACACTGAAAATTCAATCCAGAGTGTCATTCTAGCAACTTGTCTGTTTCTTTTAAATGATGTTAAGCAATTGATCAATCAAACATGCTTAGGGAGATAGCTGATTCATCCTGACAACTAAAGGACAGGACAGTTTGTGTTAGAGAACAAAGTTTCCTCCTGTCAATAAATGACAAATAGATAATTCAAACTCTGAACTTATGTTTACTAAGTCTCTTACAAAGCCTTGCTTTGGGGCTTATTGGTAATGCCTACACAGTAACCTGGCAAAGATATATTGTCTTGCATCTACACCTGCTGATTTCTCTTTCAAGCAGAACAATCATGTGCTTGTGGCAGGCAGAATCACTTTCTTGTCGTCTTAGAATGTCTGTCTGTCACCTGAGCCTCCAGCTAATTTAACAGAATGACTCTCAGATACAACGATGTTCACTAATGGGAACCAACAATGATAATCTTCCTTTTAACGTTGAGTTTATAATTATCTTCATCAGATTGTCTTAAGTATACATTAGTCACACCATTTGTTTCCAAAAGTGTTTTATCTTTTTGGGGGGGATGGGGTTTGCTGATTTTGTTTTCTAAGTTAGGTAGGTATGACAAAAAAAGCAAGATACCACATCTTTGCTGATAAGGATATGCTTCTGAGTGTCTTGTACAAGAACTTTTCTCACAAAAAAACACCAAAATCTAATTGGGGAAAAGTTAAAAAACCAAAGACGTTTTAGATGCCAAACCACAGCCTTGGGCACAAGGCAGAGGCCATATGATCCTTGGGCAGCAGCTGCCCCAGTGAAACAAGCCTCCAAACATCTACTGCTACAATGAGTCAATTGGTAACTATTCAAAGAAGTCAAGTCCCTGTAGGGAATGTCTTACTGGCCAATCAAACTCCATCAGGTTCCATAAGAGGGGCAGCAGTAGGAGGTGATGATAAGAGGCTGGTGGTGATAACTACCCTCCTCTAAGACTTACACTTAATGGAGTGTTCTCTTCAGAGGGAAATTGGCAGGCTATTATTACAGAAGGGAGGAACAAAGGTAAATGCTAGACACCCCCCAAAATCATAAATATTTGCTATGAGTAGTGATAGTGATACTAACAGTGATCCCTTTTTACAGGATTTTATAACTTTATAAAATACTTTAAAACAATCTTATTAGTTATGTCCACAAACCATATCATCATACCCCTTCACCAGTGATGTATCAGATGATGTTTGGATAGGTTAAGTTTCTTTTCCATGGTCACATGGCTTCAGTATGATTGACCGAAGACTAGTATACTATGCATGTTCACTCACTAAAGAGTTGTTGAATAAACAAATGAATGAATGACCTTTAAAGAATCATGTAAGCATCACCTCTTTGAAATGGCTTCACAAATGAAAGAATTATTTGAGAACATTTATTCCAACACCTTTATTTTAAAAACAGGAAACAAACCATGAGTTAAAAGGATAAATACTCAAGGCGACAGATATCCCATTTACCCTGATGTGATTATTACACATTGTATGCCTGTATTAAAATATCTCAAATACCCCATAAATATATATGTACCTACTATGTACCCCAAAACATTAAATATTTTAAAATTGATTCAAATAAGACAAAACAATTAAGGTTAGAATTCTGGTTTACTGAAATTCAGTAACTTGCTTTTATTCCTTATTTGTCAACATCCGTGAGCCCCCTCCTGTCCTCTGTTGGGTATCACTGTTTTCAACCTATGAAAGGAAATAAGTATAATGTAGTCCATGCTTTTGGGAGCTCGTGTGCAACTTAGAAGTCAGTGTGTCTTGTGTATCATCCCAGCCTTGAAGGACTTTTAGGGTGTTCCTGATGCTGCTTGAGCGATCCAGGGCTCTTCAAACTCCTGCTACCTCCTGTCTATAAACCCTGCATCCTGGATGCCACCAACCTTAGAGGGTTCTTTCTCCCACATAGATCCTCCTTTTATTACCTTATTACACATTCACCAGAGCCCACAATGGGACAGTTACCAAAAGCTCTATTCCTAAAGCCTTTGGCTATCAGGCCAGTCTAGAATGGAAAGTCCCAACCGAATGAGACAACTTTGAATACACTTTCTCTGTTGGTAGTGTGAGACATGTGTCTCCAGTTGGAATGTATTCCATAGCGGCAAGCATCTAGGGTAACTATTCAATTATTTGATCTATACTTAAGTACAGTACAGATAAGCTTTTCAAGGCAATTCTGGTGCATTAATTAGCGTACTTCCAATTGCAAGTACCACAGCATACAACTAAAAGTGAATTAAATATTAGGAATATATTCTATCCAGTGATCGACTGATAAATATTTAACAATTGACTCTCCAGTGAATTAAAATACTTGATTTGTAGCATTTGCAAGTTCCGTGTTGTGAATACACCCAACATGGATAATTTTATGCAACCAACACAGTTACTAAAAACAGAAGTGGAAAGAGATGCAGGGAATCATTTCTCACCGTAAGAGCTAACTCCATCACATCACATGACGAGAAATCAACAGATGGGGCATCAATTCAGTGAGTGCACAATACCATCAGGGACCCAAGTCTTTCTGCTTTGCTCTTCTGCCATCCCCAGCATATTGCCTGTTAACTTCAGGCATGGCTCTTCGTGATGGCAGCCTCTGCCCAGACAACCTGTTCTTACACAACTGCTTCCCAAGGCAGAAAGGACAGTTTCTCCTACCAGTCTCTCATTTGTTTATCTCAGTAAGCCATCCTGCTCACCTTTTCCTCTAGGGTAAGAGTGAACAGTTTCTACTTTCTGTCAAAATTTGCTGGTTTTATAAGCTAGTAGGATCCTTGATAATTTTCTATAATTTTTAAAGGGAATTCTTATATACTGTCTGGTCATGTGCCCTATAATTGGATATCCACATTTGCAGCTAGATTCCTTCTTCATACCCATTAAAGTAGATCATTCCATGCTAAGTAAAACAGCTATTTGGAAATTCTGAAATGTGTGAGTTGAATGTATATGAGGTAATATGAGCAGAACTATGGACTAAATGACTGGAGACCCCCCCTCTAGCTGTAGCCCTGCCACCAATTAGCTGTGTGACTTTGGGCTCATTACTTAACCTTTGCAATCTTTGCTTACTTATCTCCAAACAGAAGGAATTTTAGAAAATGGTCTCCTGGTCCTTTTCATGTCAAAAGGGCTGTTGTTCAAATTAATAGTAAAGCTGAAATAAAGATGCTATCTCCCTAGGTAACATTGGTCAGGCTAATGAACCTGTCTGGATCTTAGTTCTTTATTCATAATGTGCCTAATACAATGAGATACATTAGCACCTGCCTCCAGAGATGAATTACATAAGACTGGGTTAAAAAGGAAGAATTCGCTGAGCAAAAGCAATGACCTGATACTAGTAGGTTGGTGCAAAAGTAATTGCGGTTTTTGCCATTACTTTTAATGTAAAAACCACAATAACTTTTACACCAGGCTAATAAAATATACAGATACAACGCTTTGTACTGATGATGGGCAGCTGCTGTCATATATCATCCAAAGATAGGTCTGAATCAGGCAAGAAGTAATCCAGTGAAGCAGAATGAAATCAGGCAGACCTAATCTTCTATAAACCTTTTTCCAAGAGATGATATGCTTCAGTATTAAAAGGAAGAATCCAAAAAGGTTTAGTATAAAAGAAAAAAAATACAGTTTGTGCATGTACAATAGTTAGTTCATTGCAACCTCACTTTACAAATGGTTTGTTCCATATAGCAAGGTGTTTGAAACTCAGAAGTTAATGTTATACGTGGGATTGGTTTTCCTGGATGACCATAATTTGTTTTAAGCCATAAGGTATTTATAGGAGAGTTTGGCACTTCTGAATATAAGTAAGGGTGGAGAGAAGACTAAAGATAGATGGCACAGAAATCAAACTTGGTTGCCACAGCAGCAGGGAAACCAGGGACACTGCAGGCAAATATAACCTCTGGATTTGGGGTTAGTGCTCCTATTTCTAAATCATGACATATTCTCATAACGTGTGAACTGAACTGGTTCCTGTGCCCACTTCAAGATTCCCTCTATCTCCATCAGTTAAGCCAACCCAGAGTCACCCGTTCTTCCTGGCACCGCCTTCTGTCCTTACCTTAATCAATCATTCATAGCAGGGATGACTTCCAAAGCTGAAGCATCCCCTGCTCCATCTTCCTACACCAGCTACAGGCAAGGAAAGATGATTCTGCACACAGCTCCCCCATCCTACCACCAAGAGCACCATAATCTACCAGAACTCCTCCTGAGAGGAAGTGTCCTATTTCCTTCTTCCCTCTGTTTCTAACCTTTGTATGTCATGCAGCTATGCCCTATTGCAAATTGAGTTCCCAAGAGTTAGAATAAGGAGGGCAATTTTGCAGATGTCACCAGGGCAGCTATTCAGTCAATGATAGCATCCGCTGGAAATAACATGGGCAAAAACTGGGTAATTGTAAATTGAGGTTGTCCTGTGGAGGTCTTTCCAGGTGTAGCCATGTATAATGCTTCTATTCTTCCTTAGTCTCTTAAAGGATGAATGAAATATTCAAACAGAATCCTCCAGAGTGGGTATGTTAATCAACTGAACATTCAGATAGACATAAATTAAACCAAATACAGTTTGTTTGGTTTTGTTTTTAATTTCAGAAGTTAAAAAGCAAAAAAAAACAAAAAACAAACAAAAATCCTTCAATTTATCATTCTATAGTCCTGTCTCAATGTATAGAGTATAAAAAGATAAACTGAATGTTCTTTTCTTACAGGAGTTCTTGCTGATCCCCAGGGGTTGTTCTAACCTTTGGTTGTTAAAATTCTCTGTGATAAACCCTAGAGATGTGGAGAAGGCTGTGTGTAATCTGTATTACTCCTTGGATTTTCTGGGAATTTCTGTTTGTACTAAATCTCTCCTGTGCGATTGCTCTGCAAGAGACATGCACAAGGAGTTCCAACAAATCGAGATTTTACCACACAACCAGATTTCTCCAAACTGCAGATAGAGATTTTTAAGGACTACAGCTGTCCAGACCTTACATCTCTTTGTGCAGTCCTCTTCAGTGTTGATTAAACAGAAGTATTTCAGTAAAACTCTTCCATTCTGTTTTAGCACCAAACGAAGACAGTGCAATTCTAGGGCAGGCTTGCTTGTTCAATGTGTGTCTCCACTTCTGGAAATTTTCTTTCCTGATTTAGGATTGGTAAATAAAATTCAAGATGATGTGTGTGTCCTTGCTGTCCAATTAAAGTCACAGGAAAAACAGAATCTACTCAGGGATGTCTTCTTTTAATGTTTGCCAAGTACAAATAGCTTAGAAATGTTACCTACTCAGTCGAGACGTTTAATTTACAATGCAACATCCGGTTTCTGATGGCAGAGTTTGTGCTGCTGTTACCATCCAAACACCTAAAATGACAGACTAGTGAGTCAGAGGTTGAAATTAAGGGATGCAGCACAGGTAGCGTTTGTCTTTTCCTTCTTCCTGCCCTGATCACTTTCTACCTGAGCCCATCTTGGTTTTATCTCTCCAGTGGTTGTCCCGTTTATTCATCCCATGATAGCACCATTCGCCTCTCAGGGCTTCTTATTTCCTCTATCTTCCTACCTCTGCCTCCAGCAGCCCAGGGGCCTCCTGGGGCTTATTCTTTAGGCATCCTGAAGAGTTGAAATTGATTCCAGTGATAACATCCACTGGAAGTAACCATGGCAAAAAGAAAACTGGGTAATTTTAAATTGAGGTTATCCTGTGACGGTCTTTCCGAGTATAGTCACATACAACACTTCCGTTCTTCCTCAACCTCTTCTAAGAAGAGTGAAACATTCAAAGCGAATACTCAGGAGTGGGTGTCATTTGTTGTTTTTGTTGTTGTGTGTTTATGTGCATGCACACATGCATATACCCATGACTACACACATACTAATATTTATTGAACATTTACTAGTTTCCAGTGTAGAAAGCTCATCTAATCCTCACATGAACCTATTTACATTTTACAAACAAGGAAATAAGCTCTGGGAAAGCCTGTGTCACTAGGCTACAGAGCTAGAAAATATGAGCTCATCTTCAAATCTGATGTTATTTCTGAAGGCTATGCTGTTAATCCTTCTATGAAAGTGCTCACAAAAGGAGTCTCCTGCTACGGTGCAGAAAGTAGAGTCTCCAGACCCTGTGGCCCTGAGCTAGCTAAAGGTTTGATTCAGAGCCATGTGAAAGTTGTCTCTGAAATTCACCTAACTTTCCTCCTGACATTGCTTCCAACATACCTCCTCTAGTCCGCTGACCTAGGACATTCCACAATTCGAATTTTATTTATTTGGTCAAAGGCTTCTTGTTGCCTGTTAAAATGAAAATTCCACTAAGAGTTAGTATCAAATTAAACTTAAAAAAATTATTTGTATCTCAGTATGACAAATTTTACTAAATAATTTCCTGATTAAGGATTAAAAGAAATAGGCAGAAGATAGAATATGGGCCCACTGGTCAGTAAGTAAAGGAAAAACTACTTGGGAGAAGGATTCAGAAATGGGGGGACAAGAATCCAGTGTCAGGGGAAGGCTAGAGCAGCAGCCGTATGCTACTGCACACAATTCTAAATGTGAATGTCACACTGAAAAAAAAAAAAAAAAAAAAAAAAAAAAAAAAGAAAAAAAAAAAAAAAAAAAAAAAAAAAAAAAAAAAAAAAAAAAAAAAAAAAACACACACGAGAAGATTTGAGATGCTCCCACTCAATTATTTCAATATGCAACTGAGATATAGCTAAGATGTATTTGGTTTATAAAAATAACCATTTGTATATAGAATACAGTTATTTCAAACTTCATATGTATAATATGCATAATGCATATAAAGAAGTGATTTAAAATGCTGCCTCTTCCAGATGTCCAAGTAATTATCGAGTAAGACTTCTTGAAATACTTAAAAAATATTCAAGCTTAAATATAAACACCTGTCCTATTAATTCTTTGGGCCATAGAATCCAATTCCTCAAATTCCTACCAGCTTATCTACCAGCCAGAAGTGGGTCGGTGCTCGTAGTGGCTGTGGGGAAATGCAGAGGGGACTTATCAGGCACTGCAAAGCATCTGTCAGAGCCTCATGTTATCATCATCAACATGGGAACAGAGTAATTAGAGACTCTACTGGTCAGTTTTATATTTATTATTTCAGTAAACAGATATTGAGCACTTACTATATATAAGGAAGTGAAGATACAGTAGTAGAAAAAACATAAATGGTACCACCTCAAGGAATCAACGCTCATCTTGCCTTTATTAGCTTAGCAAACAAGTTTTCTTCACGATGGTGTGACTAGGAGTGTATTAAGAGGCTGTTTTAGCTAAGAAACTCAGAAATCATCTTTGAATCAATCATCCTTCCTGCAAAGTGCTGGACAAGAGAACATGGATTGTCATAGGCCAGTCAAGTCAAGTAAAGTAATTCTCAGTTTTTATAAGATAGATTTATGCCCTAACCTCAACACAGAGCCATGGTGATGTTGGCTGGACCACATGGAGGATTCTTATTTCCTGTTGATGATTTGGGGTACAGGGTCAAAGGACAAGAACCTATGAAGTGAAGGAGACCTAATTCATCTATTTTTGCCCCAAAGCTTAAAACTGAGTCTCAGATCGCACCATGCCAACCTAATGAAAAGTTCTTCACTAGTGCCAGAAGGAAGAGAGTAAGATGGCTAGCTGAATTCTAGGAAGAGCTTCTTTATACCCATGAGTCTCTAGCTATAGAAAAGTTGACCCCCATTGGAGGCCTGCAGGATTCCCCCTCCTTGAGAAAGCAGAAGGAAAAATGGTTGAGAGGAAGAACCATGGGGTCTTTAGCTCACCCTAGAAGAAAGCATCATGCATTGGTACACACTTTCTCATGGTACCCACAGTGTTTGCTGTGCACACAGGCTGGACCAGACACATTCTGACAGCAGAGCAGAGGTGCCTCCAAAATAAGTAGACAGCATGGTCCTCTCCTCATTGAAAAGATGAAAGAGCAAATAAAACACAAGGCAGTATAGGATTCAGGGTCATAAAATTATTAGTCATATCTAATCAACCTCAGAAAGATGAAGACATTTCCCCAAAGTCAATTATTCCTCAGTGACGTAGATTCAGAGAGGACTCTGGCTGGGCGCAGTGGCTCACACCTGTAATCCCAGCACTTTGGGAGGCCGAGGCGGGTGGATCACGAGGTCAAGAGATCGAGACCATCCTGGTCAACATGGTGAAACCCCGTCTCTACTAAA